>NC_050097.1:117011859-117314890 GCF_902167145.1 Zea mays | reverse complement strand
ACTTATAGCGTATGAAACATCTGGGCGTGTACTTATCATGGCATACATGATTGATCCAATCGCTGAGGCGTATGGTACCTTACTCATGCGCTCTCGCTCATTAGCCGTCGCAGGACATTGCATCTGGCTAAGGTGTTTACCATGTGACATAGGTATGAAACCTTTCTTGGACTGTTCCATGTTGAACCGTTTCAAAACCTTGTCAATGTACGTATCTTGACTTAATCCTATAAGCCTCTTCGACCTATCTCTATAGATCCTTATGCCCAAAATATATGCTGCTTCCCCTAAGTCCTTCATAGAAAAACTCTTTTTTAGTGAAGCCTTGACGGACTCCAGCATAGGAATGTCATTCCCAATTAATAATATGTCATCCACATACAAGATCAGAAATACAACAGCGCTCCCACTTTCCTTCTTGTAAACACAAGCTTCTTCTTCATTCTGATGAAAACCAAGCCCTTTGATCACTTCATCAAAACGAATGTTCCAACTCCGAGATGCTTGCTTCAACCCATAAATGGATTTCTGAAGTTTGCATATCTTTCCAGCATTGATCGGATCGACAAAACCCTCGGGCTGTATCATATACACGTCCTCATCAAGGTTTCCATTAAGGAAAGCTGTTTTGACATCCATCTGCCAAATCTCATAATCGAAATATGCGGCAATAGCTAGAATGATCCGAATAGATTTAAGCATCGCTACTGGCGAGAATGTCTCGTCATAGTCAACTCCTTGAACTTGTCGAAAACCCTTTGCAACAAGTCGAGCCTTATAGATGTGAACATTTCCATCCATGTCTTTCTTCTTCTTATAGATCCATTTGCATTCTATAGGTCTAACACCATCAGGCGGGTCAACCAAGTTCCAAACTTGATTTTCTCCCATGGAATCTATCTCGGATCTCATGGCGACATGCCATTTCTCGGAATCTGGGTCCATCATCGCTTCTGAATATGTTGCAGGTTCGTCGTTGTCTAACAACAACACTTCCCCATTGCCCAACAATAGCACTTCTCCTCGTGCCTCGCGAAGCCTTGCTGACCTTCGTGGTTGTGGTGGTGATTCTCTTGCCATAGACGTCTCAACTTGTTCTGCTACATTAGCATCACTTGTTGAATCTTGTCCCACTGGCTCATCCTGAACTTCTTCAAGATACACCTTTTGTTTACTTTTCTCTCTTTTGAGAAACTCTTTCTCTAAGAACACACCGTTCCGGGCGACAAACACTTTGCCCTCTGACTGGTGGTAAAAGTAATATCCTAAAGTTTCCTTTGGATATCCCACGAACATGCACTTGTCCGATTTTGGAGTGAGTTTATCCGACTGTAGTCGCTTGACGTAAACCTCACAACCCCAAATCTTCAGAAAAGACAAGCTAGGAGTCTTCCCAGTCCACATCTCATATGGTGTCTTAACTACGGACTTAGATGGTACCCTATTTAGTGTGAAAGCTGCTGTTTCTAGAGCGTATCCCCAAAACGACAAAGGTAGGTTCGACTGGCTCATCATTGATCGAACCATATCCAATAAAGTCCGATTACGTCGCTCAGACACGCCATTCCTCTGAGGCGTTCCAGGCGGCGTAAGCTGTGGAACAATTCCACAACTCTTTAGATGATTGCTAAACTCATGACTCAAATATTCACCACCACGATCTGATCGCAGTGCTTTAATTTTCTTGCCACGCTGATTTTCTACTTCATTCTGAAACTCTTTGAACTTTTCTAAGGATTCAGACTTGTGTTTCATTAAGTAGACATACCCATATCTACTAAAATCATCAGTGAAGGTTATGAAGTATTGGAGTCCTCCCCTAGCTGTCGTACTCATTGGTCCGCACACATCAGTATGTATGAGTTCCAATAAATCTAACGTCCTCTCCGGTAAACCCGTGAAGGGCGCCTTGGTCATCTTACCAAGTAAGCAAGCTTCACATGTCTCGTATGATTCAAAATCAAACGAAGTTAAAAGCCCATCAGAATGAAGCTTCTTCATGCGATTCTCACTTATATGACCCAAACGACAGTGCCACATGTAGGTAGGACTTAAATCATTAGGCCGAGGCCTTTTAGCACTAATATTACAGATAGGTGCATCATCAAGATTTAAAATGAATAACCCATTCATAATGGATGCAAAAGCCACAAACATGCCATTCTTAGAGATCACACAACCATTGTTTTCACTCGCAAATGAATAACCATCCTTCATCAAACATGAAGGAGACATAATGTTTCGACTCATACTAGGAACTAGATAACAATTATTTAACTCCAAAATAAATCCTGATGGGAGGTGGAGTTGCATCGTCCCGACGGTCAACGCAGCAACTCTTGCATTATTGCCTACCCGGAAATCAACTTCTCCTCTTTTCACGCTTCTACTTCTTATCATTCCCTGCATCGAATTGCAAATATGGGCAACCGATCCGGTATCAAATACCCAAGAATTAATATAAGAACCAGCAAGAAAAATTTCTGTAATGTGAATAGCAAGTGTACCTGCTGCGGCTGTACCCTTACCGCCACGATCCTTAATAGAGGCCAAGTACTGCTTGCAATTCCTTTTCCAGTGACCAAGTTCTTTGCAATAAAAGCACTCTGCATCTGCAGCTGGTCCAGCCTTGAGCTTTTGATTGGGCTTGGATACTGTATCCTTTCCCTTGCCATTTTTCTTTTGAGACTTACCCTTCTTCTTAAAGTTGGGTTTGTTTTGGACCGCCATCACATGGCCGCTGCTGCCAGCACTTTTCTTTATGTCCCCCTCTGCAGTTTTCAGCATGCCACATAGTTCATTGAGGCCCCTCTCCGCCCCATGCATATGGTAGTTCGTGATGAAGTTTCCATAGCTGGGCGGAAGAGATGCCAAAATGAAGTCAGTGGCCAACTCTTGGCTTATTGGGAAGCCTAGCTTCTCCAACCTCTGACTGTAACCAACCATTTTGATTACATGTGGCCCAACTGCTGCGCCTTCTGCTAGCTTGCATTCCAGAAAGGCTTTGGACACATTGAACCTTTCAGTCCTAGCCTGAGTCTGGAACATATCCTTGAGCGCCACGATCATATCGTACACCTCATGGTTTGACTCAAACTGCATCTGGAGCTCAGGCTCCATGCAAGCAAGCATTAGGCAACTCACTTCAAGATTAGCATCCATTGCTTTCTTGTAAGCGGTTTTAGCTGCAACAGTTGCATTTTCACCAGGATCCTCTGGCAGTGGGGTGTCTAGAACGTCTTCCTTTTTTTCAGCCCTGAGAACAATTCTCAGGTTACGGATCCAATCCGTATAGTTTGTTCCATTTAACTTATCCTTTTCAAGAATTGATCGCAAAGTAAATGTTGGTGTGCTAGGTGCCATTTATCTACAACAAAATAATGCAAAATACTAAGACAAAAATATCCATGACAGAGTAAATCATATTAAACATTTAATAGTCTACTCCCACTAAAATCAATATCCCTCTATTGATACTTAGTGATTCAGAATCCACAACTAACAAGTCTACTAGTGAGCTTTAGCATCACCGCTAGAAGACAAGGTAGATCGGTAAGCAACTCCTTGCTAATCATATCATATATATGACTCCTGTTGTTGGGTGACATCTCTATGTCTCGGCTCCCAACCTTATGCCTCAAAGTCCTTAACCATTAAGCTGACTTTGTTTAAGTTAACCAACCCTTTCTGCAGTTCGTATCCGATACAAACCTATCTAGTCAAGGAAAACTGGTGGCACCCTAATTTCATAGACCCACCACCAATTGTACAAGACTTATGATAGTGCAAGGTTTGGAGAGGCATTAAAGCTTAAACATTTATGAGGGATCGTCCTACTTATAACATCGCACGCAAGGAATTATATGCAATATAAACAAGTAGAACAATAAGAATGGCATTCACACAACAGTTGTGATTCGGTATGGCTTGTTTTCACATGGTGATCTCCATCTCCAATAATCTGTCCATCACGATGATCTCCATCTCCATGATATAGGTATGCCATCCTCCAGGTGATGAGTCCTTCAAGACCTATCTAACGTATGCTGGTAAACAAATTACATATACGCTTTGGATCATCACATGTTGACACGCAGGTCATTACATTAAATTTGGACAATACATGTGGCTCCAGCCGTATTGCCCTGGTCACGACACGCAGGTCATGAATAATTTGTTAACATGCATCACATACACATAATAGCCATACCGATCACATGTCCTGCAAAAACAGGTTAGACAAATACGTTTCTATACGTTCGCCACTACAGCAGATAGCCACGGCGGTCGTATGTATGGAAATTCCACTGGAAATCTCATGCGGTTGATCAAATCAACCCAAATCCGAGACTTTCGACCCGAAGAAGATTACACTCATGACGTTGATCTGTTACGTCAATCTACTAGTTGTGTACGCTGTTAGCCCCGATGGTGATTCCAGCCGGTAGGGGCAAGTCGCGCATACAACAGAGAAGGACGAACTGATCTCTCCAGTCATATCCGATGTAATCTACTTCAACCCTATCTTACCAATTGATCTAATCAAACCGTGCATCAAGTAGATCCATCTCATGAACCTAGATCCAGACCTAAAAACTACGCAGAACCTGGCTCCGATACCACTGTAGGATTACGGGGAGGCTACGCTAGCGCAAAACAAAATTTTTTCATCCCCATAATACCAAGAACTACTGCGGTTATAGGTCATGGAATTACCACTAGACGCGCAGAGCAGCGGAAGACGTCTCGATGTAGACGAACGCGTCGAGCAGTGTCGTGCAGTCGCCAGCGTCCTTCACGTCCTCGCACGGTCCGTCCAAGTGCTCCAGATGCAGCACCTCCGAGGTATCCACACGTAAAGGGAGGAAGCGCCGCGTACCGAACTGCTAGGTTCGCGACGGCGGCTTGGCGAGGGCGAGAGGTGGGCGGCGGCTGTTAGTTCGCAGGTGGCGAATTAGGTTATGCTTAACCGCGCCCCCGTCCCTCATTATATAGGCGTTATGGTGGGCTTCTGATGCCGAGGCCCATCATTAACCCTAAAGCCCAGTCTAATTTTGGATCTCATCCGAATTAGGCTTCCTTCCCCTTAAGTGTGTGACCCTATAGGTTCACGTACAAATAGACATAGCCCGAGTACTCTTACTTGGCCCAATAATTGACAGCGGCCTCTAGCAAGACATGTCAACTCCTATGTGTACGTAAAGATCATATCAGACGAACCATTGCGACATTACGTACATGCTGTTCCCTTTGTCTCACGATATTTGGTCTGGCTCTAAGCTGACCTCTCTTTCTCGATACTGTGAATTGGAATCCTTTCAATGGTTAACTCTTAACCCTAGCACGGCCATGCATTTCTTGATCCAATCACTCGAGGGGCCCAGAGATATCTCTCTCACAAAGAGAGGGACAAATTCCATCTTGACTGACCATGCCTCATAGCATGCTTCCTGACAAACCCAAAACTACCTTTATAACTACCCAGTTACGGGATAGCGTTTGATAGTCCCTAAGTAAGTCAATTCACATCTTGAGAACATGCGACAATCTCAGGTCTAAGGATACAGTATTCATGTTGCAAGAAGAGAACTATATTACAATATCTCACGTGGGTCGGTCCAGCCTCATGTCATACATGCGCCCACATTATTAGTTTAACATCTCCATGTTCATGACTTGTGAAATGTAGTCATCAACTAATACATGTGCTAGTCATCGACTCTGACTAGGGACATCATTTAGAATAACCATATAAGTAAAGAATCTCACAAACAATTCACATAATTGCTAATCAATACAAGGTGCCTTCCATGGATATTCAATTAAGCAATATATATATCATGGATACAAAGAAATATGCTCATCTCTATGATTATCTCTAGGGCATATTTCTAACATATAAAAGGAAGGACCAAGGCCCTCTTACAGAGGGTTGGCCACGCGGGGAAGAGGACGGGACAGGCGCTCGCGTGAGGCCGCTCGCTCCCCCTCCCGCGTGGACGCTTGTAACCCCCTACTGCAAGCGCACCCGACCTGGGCGCGGGACAAACACGAAGGCCACGGGATTTCCACCTCTCTCACGCCCGTCTTCGGCTGCCTTTCTTCCCCCCTTCGCGCTCGGCCTCGCGCCGACCCATCTAGGCTGGGGCACGCGGCGACATTTCACTCGTCGGCCTAGGGACCCCCCGGTCTCGAAACGCCGACAGTTGGCGCGCCAGGTAGGGGCCTGCTGCGTGTTGACGAACAGCTCCCCGTCAAGCTCCAGATGGGCAGTCTCCAGCAACCTTTCTAGCCCGGGACGGTGCTCCGTTTCGGGAGTCTTGAGTTCATGTCCCTCGACGGCAGCTACGACATGATACTCCTTCCCCCGCCGTGGGACAACGACAATGGCGGCCGACAGCCCGCCCGCCGGCGGCAGAATCGACGACGTCTTCCCCACATGGTGGAAGAACAACATTCAAGCTCACCCCGTCCTCTCCCCCGCCGACGGAGGAGGAGGCGGGGCAACCAAGGCCAAGTAGGAGGCGGCCCCTCGTCGGCTGTCGAGCAAGTCGACGGCGCCGGCGCCCCAACAGGGGGCGCGTCGGGCATCGACCTCGCGTTTGAGACGAAGACGAGCGCCGTCTCCCCGCGACACGCCAATTCCAAGCAAACGGACGACGCCAGCACGCTCGCGAAAGGCTTGCTGGGTGTCACCCTCGTACCTGGGACGACGGTGCAGTCAGTCCCTGACGTGACTTCGTCACCGCCCGTCGACCAAGAGGTACCGACCGATTCCCATCTCACGCCCCTTGGATTCAGCCTCGACCTGCCAAGCTGCTTCGCTTTGGCGGATGCTCTCGTAGAGGCGAGTCCAAACCCTCTGGGGTATCGTATGCGGTCACCCTGGGACCGGCTGACGGACGTCTCGACCTACGGGCCCTCGGGGTCCGAGGAAGATGACGAGCCCGACTTCTGCTGGGATTTCTCTGGACTTGGCAACCCAGTGCCAAGCGGGACTTCATGACCGCGTGCGACTACTGCCTTTCCGACTGTTCCGACGGTAGCCGCAGCCTCGGCGACGAGGACTGCGGCCCGAGTCGTGAATGTTTCCACGTTGATCTAGGGGGTCCCTCCGAGGGCAACCATCTCGGTATGCCGGAGAACGGTGATCTCCCTAGGCCTGTGCCACGCGTTGACATCCTACGGGAGCTAGCTGTGGTCCCCGTTCCGGCGGGGGGTCATGACCCACAGCTCGAGCAAACCCGCGGGGTGCAGGCCAGGCTCGACGAGGGAGCAGGAGCACTTGAGCCGATCCGCCGGGACGTCGGGCAGGAATGGGCGGGCCAACCTCCGTCCGGAGAAGTGCGCCATCTACCCCAGGGTATCCAGCACCGCATCGCCGACGATGTCAGGATGAGGCCGCCACCCTCTTCCAGTGGGGTCGGCCAGAACCTGGCTGCAGCAGCAATGCTTCTACGCGCGATGCCGGAGCCATCAACCACCGAGGGGCGGCGAATCCAGGGAGAACTCAAGAATCTCCTGGAGGGCGCCGCGGTCCGACGGGCCGAGAGCTCCGCCTCCCGGAGGCAGGGGTACCCCTCGGGACATCGCGCCGCGACTTCCCGATTCATGCGGGAAGCCTCGGTCCACACCGGGCGCACGTGCAACACAGCGCCTGCGGCCCCGGGTCGCCTCGGCAACGAGCACCATCACCGCGACCGTCGGGCCCACCTCGACGAGAGGGTGCGCCGAGGCTACCACCCCAGGCGTGGAGGACGCTACGACAGCGGGGAGGATCGGAGTCCCTCGCCCGAACCACTCGGTCCGCAGGCCTTCAGCCGGGCCATACGACGGGCGCCGTTCCCGACCTGGTTCCGACCCCCGACTACTATCACAAAGTACTCGGGGGAGACGAGACCGGAACTGTGGCTCACGGACTACCGGCTGGCCTGCCAACTGGGTGGAACGGACGATGACAACCTCATCATCCGCAACCTCCCCCTGTTCCTCTCCGACACCGCTCACGCCTGGTTGGAGCACCTGCCTCCGGGGCAGATCTCCAACTGGGACGACCTGGTCCAAGCCTTCACTGGCAATTTCCAGGGCACGTACGTGCGCCTCGGAAATTCCTGGGACCTCCGAAGCTGCCGACAACAGCCGGGAGAGTCTCTCTGGGACTACATCCGGCGATTCTCGAAGCAGCGCACCGAGCTGCCCAACATCACCGATTCAGATGTCATTGGCGCGTTCCTCGCCGGCACCACCTGCCGTGACCTGGTGAGCAAGCTGGGTCGCAAGACCCCCACCAGGGCGAGCGAGCTGATGGACATCGCCACCAAGTTCGCCTCTAGCCAGGAGGCGGTTGAGGCCATCTTCCGGAAGGACAAGCAGCCCTAGGGCCGCCCACCGGAAGATGCCCCCGAGGCGTCAACTCAGGGCGGCGCCAAGAAGAAGGGCAAGAAGAAGTCGCAAGCGAAACGCGACGCCGCTGACACGGACCTTGTCATCGCCGCCGAGTACAAGAACCCTCGGAAACCTCCCGGAGGTGCCAACCTCTTCGACAAGATGCTCAAGGAGTCGTGCCCCTATCATCAGGGGCCCGTCAAGCACACCCTTGAGGAGTGCGCTATGCTTCGGCGCCACTTCCACAGGGCCGGGCCACCCGCGGAGGGTGGCAGGGCTCGCGACGACGACAAGAAGGAAGATCACCAGGCAGGAGAGTTCCCCGAGGTCCACGACTGCTTCATGATCTACGGTGGGCAAGCAGCGAACGCCTCGGCTCGGCATCGCAAGCAAGAACGTCGGGAGGTCTGTTCGGTGAAGGTGGCGGCGCCAGTCTACCTAGACTGGTCCGACAAGCCCATCACCTTCGACCAAGCTGACCACCCCGACCACGTGCCGAGCCCGGGGAAATACCCACTCGTCGTCGACCCCGTCATCAGCGACGTCAGGCTCACCAAGGTCCTCATGGACGGAGGCAGCAGCCTCAACATCATCTACGCCGAGACCCTCGGGCTCCTACGTGTCGATCTGTCCTCGGTCCGGGCAGGCGCTGCGCCTTTCCATGGGATCATCCCCGGGAAGCGCGTCCAGCCCCTCGGACAACTCGACCTTCCCGTCTACTTCGGAACGCCCTCCAACTTCCGAAGGGAGACCCTTACGTTCGAGGTGGTCGGGTTCCGAGGAACCTACCACGCGGTACTGGGGAGGCCATGCTACGCGAAGTTCATGGCCGTCCCCAACTACACCTACCTCAAGCTCAAGATGTCGGGCCCCAATGGGGTCATCACCGTCGGCCCCACGTACAAACACGCGTTCGAATGCGATGTGGAGTGCGTGGAGTATGCCGAGGCCCTCGCCGAGTCCGAGGCCCTCATCGCCGACCTGGAAAGCCTCTCTAAGAAGGTGCCAGACGTGAAGCGTCACGCCGGCAACTTCGAGCCAGCGGAGACGGTTAAGTCCGTCCCCCTCGACCCCAGTAGTGATGCCTCCAAGTAGATCCGGATCGGCTCCGAGCTCGATCCCAAATAGGAAGCAGTGCTCGTCGACTTTCTCCGCGCAAATGCCAATGTTTTCGCGTGGAGTCCCTCGGACATGCCCGGCATACCGAGGGATGTCGCCGAGCACTCGCTGGATATCCGAGCCGGAGCCCGACCCATCAAGCAGGCTCTGCGCCGATTCGACGAAGAAAAGCGCAGAGCCATAGGCGAGGAGATCCACAAGCTAATGGCGGCAGGGTTCGTCAAAGAGGTATTCCATCCCAAATGGCTTGCCAACCCTGTGCTTGTGAGAAAGAAAGGGGGGAAATGGCAGATGTGTGTAGACTACACTGGTCTAAACAAAGCATGTCCGAAGGTTCCCTACCCTCTGCCTCGCATCGATCAAATCGTGGATTCCACTGCTGGGTGCGAAACCCTGTCTTTCCTCGATGCCTATTCAGGGTATCACCAAATCAGGATGAAAGAGTCCGACCAGCTCGCGACTTCTTTTATCACACCCTTCGGCATGTACTGCTATGTCACCATGCCGTTTGGCTTGAGGAATGCGGGCACGACGTACCAGCGGTGCATGAACCATGTGTTCGGCGAACACATTGGCCGGACGGTCGAGGCCTACGTCGATGACATCGTAGTCAAGACGAGGAAAGCCTCTAACCTCCTTTCCGACCTTGAAGTGACATTCCGATGTCTCAAGGCGAAAGGCGTGAAGCTCAATTCCGAAAAGTGTGTCTTCGGGATGCCCCGAGGCATGCTCTTGGGGTTCATCGTCTCCGAGCGGGGCATCGAAGCCAACCCGGAGAAAATCGCAGCCATCACCAGCATGGGGCCCATCAAGGACTTGAAAGGCGTACAGAGGGTCATGGGATATCTTGCGGCTCTAAGCCGCTTCATCTCGTGCCTCGGCGAAAGATGCCTGCCTCTGTACCGCCTCTTAAGGAAGGCCGAGTGCTTCACTTGGACCCCTGAGGCCGAGGAAGCCCTCGAGAACCTGAAGGCGCTCCTCACGAACGCGCCCATCTTGGTGCCCCCCGCTGCCGGAGAAGCCCTCTTGATCTACGTCGCCGCGACCACTCAGGTGGTTAGCGCCGCGATTGTGGTCGAGAGGCGAGAAGAGGGGCATGCATTGCCCGTTCAGAGGCCAGTCTACTTCATCAGCGAGGTACTGTCCAAAACCAAGATCCGCTACCCACAAGTTCAGAAGCTGCTGTACGCGGTGATCCTGACGCGACGGAAGTTGCGACACTACTTCGAGTCTCATCCGGTAACTATGGTGTCATCCTTCCCCCTGGGGGAGATCATCTAGTGCCGAGAGGCCTCAGGTAGGATTGCAAAGTGGGCGGTGGAAATTATGGGCGAAACAATCTCGTTCGCCCCTCGGAAGGCCATTAAGTCCCAGGTCTTGGCGGACTTCATGGCTGAATGGGTCGCCACCCAGCTCCCGACAGTTCCGATCCAGCCGGAACTCTGGACCATGTTCTTCGACAGGTCGCTGATGAAGACAGGAGCCGGCGCAGGCCTACTCTTCATCTCGCCCCTCGGGAAGCACCTACGCTACGTGCTACGCCTCCATTTCCCGGCGTCCAACAATGTGGCTGAGTACGAGGCTCTGGTCAACGGGTTGCGGATCGCCATCGAGCTAGGGGTCCGACGCCTCGACGCTCGCGGTGACTCGTAGCTCGTCATCGACCAAGTCATGAAGAACTCCCACTGCCGCGACCCGAAGATGGAGGCCTACTGCGATGAGGTTCGGCGCCTGGAAGACAAGTTCTACGGGCTCGAGCTCAACCACATCGCCCGGCACTACAACGAGACTGCGGACGAGCTGGCTAAAATAGCCTCGGGGCGAACAACGGTTCCCCCGGACGTCTTCTCTCGAGACCTGCATCAACCCTCCGTCAAGATCGACGACACGCCCGAGCCCGAGGCACCCTCGGCCCAGCCCGAGGTACCCTCGGCTCAGTCCGAGGCACCCTCGGCTCGGCCCGAGGCACCCTCAGCTCGGCCCGAGGCGTCCTCGGCTCAGCCCGAGGTACCCTCGGCCCCCGAGGGTGAGGCACTGTGCGTCGAGGAGGAGCGAAGCGGGGTCACACCTAATCAAAACTGGCAGACCCCGTACCTGCAATATCTCCACCGAGGAGAGCTACCCCTCGACCGAGCCGAGGCTCGGCGGTTGGCGCGACGCGCCAAGTCGTTCGTCTTGCTGGGAGATGGGAAGGAGCTCTACCACCGCAGCCCCTCAGGCATCCTCCAGCGATGCATCTCCATCGCCGAAGGTCAGGAACTCCTACGAGAGATACACTCGGGGGCTTACGGCCATCACGCAGCGCCTCGAGCCCTGGCCGGAAACGCTTTTCAGCAAGGTTTCTACTGGCCGACGGTGGTGGCCGACGCCACTAGAATTGTCCGCACCTGCGAAGGGTGTCAGTTCTACGCAAGGCAGACCCACCTGCCTGCTCAGGCTCTGCAGACCATACCCATCACCTGGCCTTTTGCTGTATGGGGTCTGGACCTCGTCGGCCCCTTGCAGAAGGCACCCGGGGGCTACACGCACCTGTTGGTCGCCATCGACAAATTCTCCAAGTGGATCGAGGTCCGACCCCTAAACAGCATCAGGTCCGAACAGGCGGTGGCGTTCTTCACCAACATCATCCATCGTTTTGGGGTCCCGAACTCCATTATCACCGACAACGGCACCCAGTTCACCGATAGAAAGTTCCTGTACTTCTGCGAGGATCACCACATCCGGGTGGACTGGGCCGTCGTGGCTCACCCCATGACGAATGGGCAAGTAGAGCGTGCCAACGACATGATTCTACAAGGACTCAAGCCTCGGATCTACAACGACCTCAACAAGTTTAGCAAGCGATGGATGAAGGAACTCCCCTCGGTGGTCTGGAGCCTGAGGACAACGCCGAGCCGAGCCACGGGCTTCACGCCGTTCTTTCTAGTCTATGGGGCCGAGGCCATCTTGCCCACAGACTTAGAATACAGTTCCCCGAGGACGAGGGCCTATGCTGACCAAAGCAACCAAGCTAATCGAGAAGACTCGCTGGACCAGCTGGAAGAGGCTCGGGACAAGGCCTTACTACACTCGGCGCGGTACCAGCAGTCCCTGCGACGCTACCACGCCCGAGGGGTCCGGTCTCGAGACCTCCATGCGGGCGACCTGGTGCTTCGGCTGCGACAAGACGCCCGAGGGCGGCACAAGCTCACGCCTCCCTGGGAAGGGCCGTTCGTCATTGCCAAAGTTCTGAAGCCCGAAACGTACAAGCTGGCCAACAGTCAAGGCGAGGTCTACAGCAACGCTGGAACATCCAACAGCTATGTCGCTTCTACCCTTAAGATGTTTTCAAGTTGTTTATATACCTTGCTTCCATGCAAAGTTTAGTCATCAAGGAAGGGTCAGCCTTGCCTCGGCAAAGCCCGACCCTCCCTCGGGGGCTAAAAGGGGGGAACCCCCTCTGCGTCGAAATTTTCCTCGAAAAAAGATCCTTTCTGCCAGAATGTCTTTCGTGCTTTTCGACTACTTCGAAAGCGGATCCTGAAAACGGCGGAGTACACGTAAGCAGCCAAGGCTGACCGAGCCGAGGGACTCCTACGCCTCCGGGATACAGATACCTCACTCATCACCTTCTGCGATAAGTAACTCACGTTCGGATAAGTGATTCCGCGGACCGAACAAGTCTTCACGTTCGAAAGCTCCTCTGCCGAAGCGATTCTTCGAGCCTTCTCGACTGCGTCGGTGACAGAACCCTATGGACGGGTAAGAGTGCGCGTAAGCGGTAAGGCCGACCGAGCCGAGGGACTCCTACGCCTCCAGGATATGGATACCTCACTCATCACCTTCCATGAGAAGCAACTCTTGCTCACACAGACAATTCTGTTACCGACGAAAAAGTCCAGATACTCGAAACAAGAGGAAAAGAAACGCAGCTTTACAACACGGCGAGGGTGTGTTTGGGCCTCGACGGCCGCAGAAAACACACGCTACAAGATAATCCGATCCTGCAGGCTCGGATCTTGATGGTTGAAGGGAGCAGCAACACCCTCGGCGTCAACTACACCTTCGGCGAGGTCCGACCTAGCCTCCGACGGAGACACGGTCCGAGGGTCTCCACTCTGAAGGACGACTTCATCATCACGCCCAGGCCATCGCCGCCCGGGTCTCCTCCAAGAATCCGGCTCGAGCAGGCGGCTCGGCTGGTCACCCCGAGGTCTCGGCCAGCTGTCCCCCGAAGACATCAGCCCGACCCGAGGCCTCGGCAGATCAACTCCGGCGTCGGTCCCGCTAACGGACGACCCGGCCAGGCTCCGGCCGACCAAGTCTTCTTTTCGAGCCAACTCTGTCTCTGTCCGTGCTGACACCGCTAGCCCTGGCTTCAGCTCATCGAAGAGCGGCCGAGGGGTTCCTTTAACTAAGCAAGAGAAGCCTCGGACAGCAAGGCCGACCGAGCCAAGGGACTCCTACGCCTCCGGGATACGGATACCTCACTCGTCACCTTTGCACAGGGCGACTCACGCTTGGTGAAGCGGTTCAGACAACCAACAGGCGAGTCTTAGTGCTCGAAAATGAGGAAAAAACACGGCTCCATGCTAAAAATACATACATGTTCAGGCCTCGACAGCCACAATGAACAAAAACACCGGCATTCAAAGTGCCATTACAAACGGAACTCCGGTTCCACCTCCGCAGGTACGAACAACCCCACTCGCTGGGGGGGACCTGCGGAGCAACAGAAGACCGACGAACGACACGCCGTCACCCGCTCCAGCAGTGGCGACGACGACGACTTCTGCTCCGGGGGGCCGAACAGCGGCAGCAATGACCTCAGGGCGGATGCTGCTGCCAGGAGGTCCCCGCCCGTGCCCAAACTCGTGAGGCAAGGACGGGCAGAAGGCCATAGAGTTGGAGGTCGGTCCGTAGGCGGCCCCGGCTATCTCGTCGGCGGAGGAACCTCTTCCAGCTGCCGTGGCGGAAGGCGGCGCCGGGAGCGGCTCCGAAGCCACTCGCGTCCGAGAGCCGGGCACGCGGCAGCTGCCAGCGCCACGGACGGCGAGCGCCCTTCCCCCCGATCACTGAGGGAAGGAGCGGGCCACCGCCCACGCAGGGGCCGACCCCAACTCGGCACACTCCCCTCCCCAGCACTGGTGATGAAAATCCTTGAGGTGAGGGAGGGGCAGAGGCCGCAGCCCGGCTTGCTTTCCCCTGCCATCGAACTGGAGGTCACTGTCTTGGGTGACCGCCGGCGGAGGGGTGCAGCCGGGCTGCATGATGAAAATCCTTGAAGCCGAACGATGGCTGAAAGGTACCAACTCCCACGAAGTTGCGTTCCTCCAACGACAAGGCGAAAGGACTGCGGGCATCCCCCATCCGGGGGCTCGGAAGGTGGAAAGACACGATGCATAAGGGAGCGCGAAGACATGGTCGCCTTTCAAGGGGGTCACCCACCTTTTAAAGGCGACTCTCCCTACTTGCGTCCCCAGCCGTCATGGGCTGAGTCTTCTCCAACACGCTCCAAGGTCCTCCCCCTACGGCGCGGGGGCTGGATCCCACACATCATGCAAGCCGGCCCAGAGCAGAAGAAGCCAAACCGCCGCGCGCGGTGCATGCAACCGCCCAGCGGTTACAAGCAGTTCTCCACTTTTTCCCAGACCAGTGGGCGAAAGGGCGGGCAGCCATGCAGGCGGCATGCAACCGCGCCAAGTGGGCGCACCTCTCCGACGGCGCACCTCTCCGACTTCCAACGCGCCCAGCATGGAAGCCCACGCCCACGCGTCATGCAACCGGCGCGCCGGTCGCTACGTGCAAGCAACTGCACCGCCACTCGCACCACTACCGCGCCTCCTCGACTGCGGAACCAGTACCGTGACTCGAGGCGACCCAGCGCACGCCCAGCAGCGCCAGCCTGGCGCGACGGTCAATACGACCAAAAATGGGCTGGCAGCAATGGCGGTGGCAGGCGGGCAGGAGCAGCGGTCACGTCGTCAGCCAAGCTTACGTCCCATCCGGGGGCAGTGAGAGAACCCTCTCTCACGGCGTGAAGACGGCGCACCCGTGATCCGTTCCTCGAACGGCTCGTGCACGCGCAACGGCCGCCCTGTGAACTGCTCGCCCCGTCGCATTAACTCCGCGGCGGGACAGGCAACGTCTCTGGCAGGAGAAGCGAGCGACGCTTCACCTTCGCCATAATGACTGCGTCAAAAAAGGTACGCCGCGTCATTCGATTTCGTATCCTTTTCATTTTTCTCTTTCTCTCTCTTACAACAAGGACCGGGAAAGGGGGATACCCCGAAAAGGACCCTTCTCCGTGAAGGAACCAGGCTCCGAGCCTCCCTACTGATCAGAGGTTCGAAGGCTGGCCCCTTGGAGGCGTTCAACAGCCGCCTCAGAGCACGTGGGCTCCACACCCACTACTGGTCAGAGGTTCGAAGGCCGGCCCCTCGGAAGGGTTCAACGGCTGCCTCAGGCCACTCAGGCTCCACGCCCACTACTGATCAGGGGTTCGTAGGCTGGCCCTCGAAGGGTTCACAACCGCCTCAGACGCAGAGCGAGGGATGACCATGGGTACGTTCGATACATAACCAAGGCTCGGGCTACGCTCCCGAGGTACCCTAGGACATTTCCGAGACCAGCGGGAACGATCTTGTAACGGAATCCCATCAGAGGGAGGCATCGAGCCCTCGGACCCCGTCGACAGGGGACCGGGTCCGGCAGATCACCCGCAGGTACTTTTGGGCGTGCCTCTGGGCCTCTAGCCGACCCCTAGCAAATGGGGCACGGACGTCCGCTCGGATTACCCGCCAGCAGCTCACCGGAGACACCATGTTCGGCGCCCACCGAGGGCAACATGGCGCTTCCCCCCTCCTTGCGGAAAGGCGACGCAGGGGCGTATGTAAAAAAGTCGAGTCTGTCCCTGATCGTCCTCTCGCCCTATGCAGAGGCTCGGGGGCTGCTCTCGCAAACCCGGCTCCGGCCAAACCGTTGACAGCGTCAACAAACCAGCCCGAGAACTTGGAACCCGACCGTGCACCCGGGCTACGGCCAGCTCGCATGAGGGAACGACCAGACCAGCCGAAGCATTACGCGAGGCATTAAGACCTCGGAGGAGTCAAACCACTCCTCCGAGGCCTCGGGGGCTACACCCGGTGGGTGCGCTCGCGCGCACCCACCGGAACAAAACGCAACCGAGAAAGGCTGGTCCCCTTGCAAAAAAGTGCGACGAAAGCCTCCAAGCGAGTGCTAACACTCCCTTCGAGGCTCGGGGGCTACTTTCGGGGACCATAATTAGGGGTACCCTCAAGTCTCCTAATTCTCAGCTGGTAACCCCCATCAGCATAAAGCTGCAAAGGCCTGATGGGTGCGATTAAGTCAGGGATCGGTCCATTCGAGGGACTCGATCACGCCTCACCCGGGCCTAGCCTCGGACAAGGGCAGCCGACCCCGGAGGATCTCCGTCTCACCCGAGGCCCCCCTCCAGCAACGAACATACTTCCGGCTCGCCCGAGGCCCTGTCTTCGCCAAGAAGCAACCCTGACCAAATCGCTGCGCCAACCGACCAGATCGCAGGAGCATTTAATGCAAATTTGACCTGACACCTTTATCCTGACACGCGTCCTCCAGTCGACAGAGCCGAAGTGACCGCAGTCACTTCGCCGCTCCACTGACCGGCCTGACAGAAGGACAGCGCCGCCTGCGCCGCTCCGACTGCTGTGCCGCTCGATAGAGTGAGGCTGACAGGCAGTCAGGCCCGACCTCAGGCACCATAGGAAGCTCCGCTCCGCCCGACCTAGGGCTTGGACTTGGGCTCAGCCCCGGAAGACGGCGAACTCCGCTCCGCCCGACCCAGGGCTCGGACTCGGGCTCAGCCCCGGAAGACGGCGAACTCCGCTCCGCCCGACCCAGGGCTCGGACTCGGGCTCAGCCCCGGAAGACAGCGAACTCCGCTCTGCCTGACCCAGGGCTCGGACTTGGGCTCAGCCCCAGAAGACGACGAACTCCGCTCCGCCCGACCCAGGGCTCGGATTTGGGCTCAGCCCTAGAAGACGACGAACTCCGCTCCGCCCAACCCAGGGCTCGGACTTGGGCTCAGCCCCAGAAGACGACGAACTCCGCTTCGCCCGACCCTAGGGCTCGGACTCAGCCCTGGCCTCAGCCGACGGTCTCCGCCTCGCCCGACCCAGGGGCTCGGACTCGACCACGGCCACGGAAGACAGACTCGACCTCGACCTTGGAGGAGCCTCCACATCGCCCAACCTAGGGCGCGGACCGACCACGTCGACAGGAGGCGCCATCATTACCCTACCCCAAGCTGACTCAGGCTATAGGGAACAAGACCGGCGTCCCATCTGGCTCGCTCCGCCAGATAGGCAATGATGGTGCCCCGCACGCTCTGTGACGACGGCGGCTCTCAGCCCCCTTACGGAAGCAAGAGGACGTCAGCAAGGACTCGACAGCCCCGACAGCTGTCCTTCCGCCAGGCTCCAGCACTCCTCCGACGGCCACGACACCACACGAACCGGGTGCCAAAACCTCTCCAGCTGCCACGACGGCATGTACTTAGGGCGCTAGCTCTCCTCCGCTAGACACGTAGCACTCTGCTACACCCCCATTGTACACCTGGATCCTCTCCTTACGCCTATAAAAGGAAGGACCAGGGCCTTCTTACAGAGGGTTGGCCGCGCGGGGAAGAGGACGGGACAGGCGCTCGCGTGAGGCCGCTCGCTCCCCCTCCCGCGTGGACGCTTGTAACCCCCTACTGCAAGCGCACCCGACCTGGGCGCGGGACGAACACGAAGGCCGCGGGATTTCCACCTCTCTCACGCCCGTCTCCGGCTGCCTTTCTTCCCCCCTTCACGCTCGGCCTCGCGCCAACCCATCTGGGCTGGGGCACGCGACGACATTTCACTCGTCGGCCCAGGGACCCCCCGATCTCGAAACACCGATAGACGTGTTTGGCCAATGGATGTGAGTGAGTGAGAGGGAGAAAGGAGTGAGAAGAGATCTAGACGGTTCAATGTGATGGATGAGAGTTTTTTGTCTGTACAAAAAGGTGTGCACGAAAGAAAACATATTGAAGGAAACATGTGACGCCTAAGAGGGGGTGAATTAGGACTTCTAAAACTTTCACTAAACTAGGCCACAAATAAATCCCTAGAGCAAAACCTATGCAAATAATCAAACTAAAATATGCAAACTAGGTTTTATCTAAGTGTTGCTATCTCTACCGCAATGGCTAAGTTCCAATCTACACTATATAAGCATAAATACAAGATTGAAACTTATATGCTTAATATAAATGCGGAAGTTAAAGAGCAAGGTAGAGATGCAAACTTTTGTGGATGACGCCGGTATTTTTACCGAGGTATCCGGAACCGCACAAGGTCCCGACTAATCCTCGTTGGTGCCCCTACGCAAAGGGAAGCCCACGCGAGGGCCAAGCTCCTCGGCCGAGTAACTCCGTAGAGAGCCACGGGCCTTCTCCACGCGCAAGTGGTGCTCCATTTTCGGCTCCTCTCGGACGCTCCCCACCGTCTCCACTATCGAGCTTCCGGTCGAAAATGTCACGATCCTCGTTCCCTCCGGTACACGGCGGCGGCCGTGACACAAACGTGGTTGTCACGGTCTCGCAAATCTCTCGCCCCACTCGGTACAATTACAACGACTCGCACAAGAGTCGAGGGGTTGTGTGGTATATCTAAACTCACTCAACTAACTAGGATTCACCTAGAGCAAGCGCTAATGCGGTCTAACTAACCTAAGCACTTCACAAAGCACCTACGCTAATCAACGAGTGATTCTATTAAGCACTTGGGTGTTTGAGCACTTGGAAAAGTCTACAATATGCCTTGGTATGTTGCTTGGGCTCCCAGACTTGATAATGGCCGGTTGGAGGTGTATTTATAGCCCCCAACACAAAACTAACCGTTGGAGAAAAGCTACTGCTCTCTGCGGCACACCGGACAGTACGGTGCACCACCGGACAATGCACTGTTCACTGTCCGGTGCACCTAGCCGTTGCCCTGACATCGCAGGTGACAGTTGGCGCTGTAGGCTTTTCACACCAGACAGTCTGGTGGTCTTCTCTCCACAGTGCCACATGGAACTAGCCGTTAGGGTTCCTGTTCCTGGTGCACCGGACAGTCCGGTGTGCCACCGTACAGTTCGATGCTCCTCGCACAGACAGTCCGCAGGCAACACTTGATTGTTCTCTCAGACTTCACTTGATCTTCATAATGTCTTCTTTTGAGGTGTTGGTTTCCTCAATGTCTTGGTCCAAGTTACTTTAGCATCTTGTGAACTACAAACACAAACACTAGCAAACACATTAGTTCACAGGTTGTGTTAATCATCAAACACCAAAACTTATTTAGCCAAATGTCTCGAGGTCCTTTTTCCTTACAATCTCCCCCCCCCTTTTTGGTGATTGATGACAACACAACCAAAACAAGCAAATATAACAAAACATTTGAATGAAAATATGCAATCTACTTGCTAGGATGCATGTTTGTCCCCACAATGTGATATTATGGACTTAAGCCTCCCCCTAACTCTATAATTCACTTACTTCCTATTGAACCAAAACCACTTGAAGAAATAAAATTTTAAATTGGTATTGTTTGGTGTTTGATACAATTTTCATTCCTTTGGTCCCTAAACTTCTCCCCCTTTGGCATCAACCACCGAAAAGGAAGACATTAAAGGCATGTAGGAAGCAAATAAGACTTGCCCTCATAAAGGATTTGTCAATTGATACAAATTGTAGGATACCAATTGAAACACCAAATTGTTACTCCCCCTAAATGAGTGTTCTCTTTAGAAAGAAATTTCTCCCCTTTTTAGAGACAAAGAAATACCCCCTGACATAGATCTTCTACTTAGGAAAAAGCATGTGAAAATAGAGGTGCAAGACATGATTTGATTAGACCAACTTCCCTTATGCATAGGTAACAGAATATGATATAACCACTTATGCATGTATAACAACATGGAAGTATAAGATATGAAATATAGTCTAACCAACTATTGGAGAAGACATGTAAATAATGCCAAATGTAGTCTCAAAGTTACCAATTGAAAACCAATAGCGAACCATTTGAAGACAAGATGGTAGACTTGTGAGGCATAAGAGTTCTTGTAGATTTGCAGTGGAAGCTTTTTTGTCTTTCTCCGGGGACTTCATTTTCCTTACAATGAGACTACTACATGAAATAGACTTGAAAAAGGTATTAGTCTCAAAGTCTTAGATTATAGAGTAACCTCCCCCTGAATGTGTGCATACAAGTTTTGAATACTTGTAGGAGACATGCACTTTGATTTGATATCAAAAGGGGCAAATTATTTATAATCCGAGCTTTTGGCACATATAAGTTAAATGATACCAATTGAAGGATATAAGCTTTTAAAGCATTTTACCACTTGTAGCATTTCAAAATATCAATTGATGTATCATTTACTATGGAATGTTAAATAAGCTATATGTCGTGCTTATCATTTTAAACCATGCAGGTTTGCTTCAAAGTATGAATTTTAAAGCAAGCAATCCTACCATGTGATTTACCTAGTATGCATCCATTTGAACAAAAGTAAATACCAATTGAAATACTAGTGTCACACCCGGTTTTCGAAGGTAAATCGAATGCGAACCATGTACGTGCCAGGATCAGAAATTCATGTACACAACTATTACATAAATGACTCATCATAGCACAATGCTTCGAATTACAATAAAGAGTAAGTAATAATATTACAGACTAGAGCCATTTACATAATATAAATAAAAGTACACAGAATCGAAACATAGCCAACGTAAACAACCCACCACATGCAGCTGACTAGGGGAGGTCGCTAGCCTAATCCTCGAACTCGTCAACGTCCTGGAACTCCAAGGAGATCCGCCTCGACGCCTTCTTTACCTGAGCATAGATTGCACCAAAGGCAACCTGGTGTTTTGTGAAAGCAAGAGTGAGTACACATCAACGTACTCAGCAAATGTCCCGTTTGGCTGAAGTGGACTAGCTTTAGGTGGGGTTAAGTCAAGCAGTTGCTTTTAGTTGGTCAAGTTATTATTACTAGTAGAAAGCCAGGTTTTAGCATTAACCCAAGTTATTAACCCAAATGTACCCTTTCCAAACGGAAAGAATACCACTTACCATTACCATAAGCATAATCATAACCTTCATCCTCATCACCACCTGTAAACCAACCATCTCTGATCAAAGTATCTCTAATCAATGGAGCTCCCTTGGCCGCTCATAACCGCGAGCATGTCTGATATATCAGTTTCATAACACTCTGCAGAGGTTGCGCATTTTACCCACAAGTCGTGATTCCTTTTCTGCCCGGAGAGAGCTACTCCCCATTGACCACTACCTAGGTGGCCCGGCAGGGCATCACTACGTAGCCTTTACAAAGATTCCCCAAGGTTGTAGCCGCCCGTCAGGTTTCCTAAATGCACCGCACTCCTCCCCAAGGGGCGAACCAACCTTGGTAGAGCGAGCCGCATACACCGAGCCCCATTAACGGCACGACGACGAAGCGAACTACACCCCGGTTTCTCTAATTATTCAGCTAAGGGCGTCCCATTCCACCCCTCATGGTTGCACTATTTTCCCGGGCGGTCATCCAACGAACAGGTCCTTACGGAGAGGCACTCGAAAAACCGCTCGAGTCCCCTAAAGTATCACCAGTCCAACATCATAATCATAATGACAACAACGTATCATAAGTGTTCACATCATGTTCATTGATTAAAGTAAAGCAATAGCATGAATCTAACCATAGTATCCCAAAAGGTAATTAAGGACCAGGTAAATAGAAAGCTAGTCAATCCTTAGGTTGTTCATAGTATGCGGGGCAGTGAATTATAAAGTAAATGGGACATAATGGGTCAGAGGACACTTGCCTTCACCAAATAGATGCTCAGGGTATTCATTCTCATAGAACTCGGAGAGTTCAATCTCTTGGTCGCTGAAGCTTGACTATCGATTCCTCGAAGCTCGAAAATGGATCGCAGACTATTTGCGACGTGAAGCGAAGACGAACAAGCACAAGCAACCAAACATGTACATATGCATAAGAATATTACACCATACAAGATAAAATGTTATAAAAGCGAGCAATATAAAAATAGAGAGCGCCTCTACGGTTACACGAGGAAAAGAACCGCGATAGTCGAAGCTACGGTCGAGGGGTTAGCGTGTTGACACTGAGAAAGTATTAATTGGAATATTTAATTCGACATTTCTCAAATATAAATAATATCTACTACTCAGTTTTAGCTAACTTACTGTTTTAATAGTGAACAATTGAACCAATAATTAATTAACTGACCTGAGCGATTATGTGCGAATGATTTAATCTCGCACGCGGATAACGCGCGAACGGCGCGCGGATAGGCGCGCGACAGACGCGAATGGCACACATGAACAACGCGCGACCCACACGAATGATGTGTGACGACACGCGACCCTGTGCGAAACAACACGCGGACGGCGCGCGAAACAACGCGCCCGACAGCGCGCGACACACGAAAATCACTAACAGACATCGTGTCCAGACTAAACACTTATAAATTACAACATTTGAATAGGCATTAATCACATCAGCTTGTATTTATAAAAGTGCAAATAGAACTAGAAATTAGTTTTATTCAAATTTTTATTCTCATAAATATCGGATAACAAATAATTAGCCAGTTGATTAAAACTTACGTCATTACATAATAATGTTACTAATATGAAGTTGATGCTGCTACGGAGTTGACGCGACCCACACGAATGACGTGAAAAGCACGACGATGACGCGCAAACAACCTATGTGTCACATACGACAACGCGCAAGCTGCGACGCGTGGCGTGAACACACCAGCTAGGCGACAACGGACTACGAGCATGGGTATACAACGACAGGTAGACGACGTTCACCTTGGCATGAGATGGGCTCGACACATATAGGCTTAGGGCACGATGAAGTTGATGGGGCATGTCTCCCTACTCGACGACGGACGACGCTGCACGCGGGGCATGCTGGGGCGAACTCGCCAGCGCACGAGAGTTGGGCGACCGCGCCCTAGGACCTCGCCCATGGCAGGCGGGCTGTTCGGCAAACCGGTCGGCGCCCACGCCACCTCACCTAGCTGCGCCGGGGAGGGCCGGGCTCGCTGGCCATGCCATGGCCACGCCGCCGGGAGCCATGGCCGTGCTAGGAGCACGATGCCGACCGAGCCGCACCGAGCGGGCAGGCCGCGACGGTCGCGCACCGGCTGCGGGCCGCGCCGCAGGCCGCCGCGACGCCACTGGCCACGCCAAAGGCCGCCGCGCTCTGGACGAGGGCCGTCTGCCCGGCCCGCGCCTGGGCCGTGGCCGCACGCCCGCGCAGGGCCGCTGCCCCGCCGAGCAGACTAGCCGCCGAGCTGCGTGCCTGAACTGTGCCATGGCCGCCCGCTGGGGAGCCGAGGCTGCGCGCCCGCGCCCCGCGCCGCCATGACCGGACCGCGCTAGAGGACAGCTTGCTTGCGCGGCGCCAGGGGCCGCGCCCGCGCCGGGGCCACGCGGTGAGGCAGGGAGAGTGCGTCGAGGGGGAGAGAGGATGGGGGAGAGGAGAGAAGGGAGAGGTTGCATCGTCAGCGAGATTAGCGCCAGGGCGGTTCGGGGGAAGAGGAACAGGGGCTAGGCGCCCCTGACAGGCGGGCCCGGCGGCTAGGCATGGCGGCTAGGGTTTGGGGGGGGGGCGCCAGTGCTGGGTGGGCTGCACGTGGCAAGCTGGGCCACGGGCAGGCCGAGGGAAGGGAGGGAGGGAGGGCTGGTTTCCCTATCATTTATTCTTTTCTTTTCTTTTTCTCTCTCTCTTTTGTTTCTATTTTCTCAAATCATAGTTTTTGAATCAAGGATTCAAATATTTAATGAGTTTGAATTGATGCCCAAACACAATAATTCGACACAAAAAATATGCCTCGACATGCTATGCAACAATCAAGGACCCTCTTAGGGTTTTATTTTACGAGAATTATGCCGATATAAAACAAAAATAATTCTCCATTTTTGGGAAAAGATAAGGAAAGCAGAGAAATGATAGAGTAACAACCTGGATTTGGTGGATATTAGAAAAGAAATTTTATACCCCCAAATTCAGGGTGTTACAACTAGGCGTAAAATGTAAAGTAGATGCAAGAAGAATAGATACGCATATCTAAAAACAAGAAATACAATAAATCTAGTTACCTTAGTCATGGGTGGGGAAATTTGGGTTCAAAATATTCACTAACCCACTTGGCAATAAACTTGATCCAATATGATGTATCCCATGATATACATCCCTAATTTGCCAACTCTCTAAATTTCCCGTGATCTTTCGGACTCCTCACTTCCCTTTAGGGATCCAAACCTTCTTGGTGCTTTTCATGGTTGAAATTATTTCCTTTGGCACCCAGATGCGTTTGGCCTCTTTCCCTTTGTTGGCTTGCTTGTTAGCCTTGATTGCTATCACCTTTCCATTCTTTTTCTTCTTGATCAAATATGGTGTGGCAGCCTTTTTATCCACCTTTTTGATATAGGTGTTGGAGATTTTGCTTGTTGGCTTTTGCTTGAGCTTTTGCCTTTGCTTATCCCTGGTCACCGCCTTGCATTGGAAAGACTTATGGCCTTCCTTGTGGCATAACCTACAAATCACGGTTTCGTCCTCCACAGGCTTGTTCACTCCCGCAGTGATGTTATCCTGTGGCGGTTGGATTTGTTTGGCTTTGCCTTTCTGGTCACACAAAGCCTTGCCAAGACGAGCCACTTCTTGCCTTAATTACTCATTTTCTTTTGCAACCTCATCCAAACATGTTTCTACAACAATATTCTCAACAAGAACTTGGTTGTAGGGGTTAGAATCATCAATTAAATCAAAACAAGAAGTAGGCATCTTTCTTAATAATTTCAGCAATTTCAACTAAAGATGCCCCTGGGGTGCTACCAATGTTTTGTAGCTTAGTAGTTAGTCCATTATTGTGTATGCTAAGAATTTCCATTTTTCCTAGCAAATTTTCGATAGCTTCTTGGGAGCTAGCTAACTTAGCCTTAAGTTTTTCATTCTTTTTACTGAGGCCATCATCGGTAGCAGTGGATGGAGCACTAGACTCTAATAGCTCAATTTTAGTTGATAGCTAAATATTTAAGTTTGCAAATGTTTCAAATTTTTCTAGCAAACCTTTATAATCATGTTGAGAGCTAATCAACTTATTTTTTAAGGTTTTAAGTTGAGCCTTTTGCTTAGTGCAAACATCCTGAAAAAATTTAACGGCTTCCGCAAGCTCATCTACGGAGGGCTTTCCCTCACCTTCATCAACACTACTACTTTCATCACTAGAGGATGGAATGCTCATTTTACCTCTTGCCATAAGGCATTTGCGTGATGACTGTGATGAGCGTGATGAGGACCGGTGGTGGCGCGTCCTTGGAGGTTCATCTTTGCTTGAAGAATCATCCCAAGTTTTGACACTTGTTAGTGCCTTGCCTTTGCTCCTCTCCTTTTTGGGTTCGACCATAGTTGAACAGTTGTCCCTGAAGTGGTCCTTCTCCCCACATGCGAAGCATCCTCTCTTTTTTGCTTTTTCCTGTCAATGTTAAAGAGAAGATCCTCTACCTGCAGGGGCACACCCATTAGATTAATTTTGCGGATCATTCCCATTACCTTTCTGATGCGTCGGATTGTTTCTTCGTCTTCGGAGGACGATGTTGAAGGTTGATTATCTCCTTCATCATCACTTTCTTCTTCTTCCTCTTCTTCACTTGAGGAACTTGGGGTGGGAGCCTTCTTTTTACCATTCCTTTCATCACATGCAAAAGCATATGGCCTTGAGGAAGTTGGCTCCTCTCCCCGACACATTTTTCACGACATCTCAAAGGCCGCGATTTTCCCAATCACAATGGTCGGGGTCATTGTACCCAAGTCCTCCATGTTGTGAAGAATAGTGATGATGCTCCCGTATCTTTGTTGTGGTAGCAGGGAGATAATCATCCTAACAATGTCTGCATCACCTAGCTTATTTATGCCAATAGAGTTGAGCTCATTGATGATTAGATTCAAACGAGAATACATGTCTCTAACAAGCTCATTATCTTTATTAGCAAAAGATTTATACTCATTTAAGACTAGGCAATGTTTTTGCTCACGAACATTGGATGTGCCGTCATGGAGCTCATGCAATATTAGCCAAATCTCATTAGCAGTTTTCAAGGTAAATACTTGATTAAAAATATCCATGCTAAGAGATTCATACAAGCAATTTTTGGATCTAGCGTTTAAATGAATTTATTTTTCCTCACTCGTGGTGGGTTTCTCGGGATTCTTGGGGGGTTTCATCCCGTCACGAGTGACTCTCCAAACACCTAGATCAACTGCCTCTAGGTAACAAGCCATTCTTGCACTATAATATGGGAAGTTAGTGTTGTCGAAGTGTGGTGGTCTGTGGGTATCTGTCGGTACCCTGAATCAGGGGTACCCCTTACTACAGTATGAAGACACGGTGCCCGTGCAGCTATCTCTAGTCGTGCGGTGAACAGCACCCGACCCCAACGCGTGGGCAGTCCTAAGGACGCCATGTGGACAGTAGAGGTGATATACTCCAGGATACCACCAGTAGGTCCGGACCTCCTCAAGAAAGTGTCGGACCCCTGTACACCTAGCCTGGACCTCCGAGTACGGTCCAGGACTCCCTAGAGAGCAAGCCGGACCCCTTGGATGAGGTCCGGACCCCTCTGAGTGAGGACCGGACCACCTACAGCAAGGTCCCGGGACAGGGGATACCCTGGCTTATGTCAAGGACAGGCAAGGGTCCGGTACTGACACGTGTCCGGGCTTCGACCTATGCGCTTCCGCTCCCCGCTCAGGCGGAGGCCCGATGCTGCCACGTGGCTTGTCGCCCGTGACGTAAGTCAGCGGGCGGAGCATGACGTAAGCCCTCTGGGCCACGCTGCCTCCGCATTTATTGCGGAGAAGACACGCCGCCTGTCTATCCTGCTGACAGACGATGTGCTCCCTCAGCATTTAATGTGTCCTGTCCACTCCGCTGGCAGGTGGCGTCCAGGACATCCTGCAGGCGGCGTGCCTGTCTAGTCCATTATCAAACAGTACGCCCGTGCTGTGAGGTGCACTGTGTCCATCATCACTTATACATTGCCAGGGAAGCTTCCCCTGCACGCCAAGACTACGCAGATCACGGGTGTCAGGGCGCAAGAAGATTGCTCCAACAACGAACATTAGTTGCTCCAAGTACTACATCCGTTATGTTCCTGAGCCCACATGTCGGGGCTCAAGACCCTTGTACGTGCCCCCCTTAGCTATAAAAGGGGAGGCATGCACCGTTACAACACGAGCTCACTCAAGCACACTTAGACACTCGCAAGTTCATACAAGCTCAATACATCACACATTGGAGTAGGGTGTTACGCTCCGGCGGCCCAAACCACTCTAAACCCTTGTGTGTTCTTGTGTTCCTTCCCGTTTCCAACTAACAGGCAAAATGCTTAGGCCCCTCCTCATCTTAAGATTTAGGGCGGGTGCATTCCGCCACACGGCCGGAGATTTCCTCTCCGATATTTGGCGCGCCAGGTAGGGGCTTAGGCTTTAGGTTTTTTCTTGTTTTCTCGCTCAGCATGATGGTGCAAATCGTGGAGCACCGCGCCGAGACTTCGGTGGATTTTCTGGTGGAGGAGGAAGCTGCCTCTTCCACGCCACAGGTTCCCAACTGCAGCCAGGGAGTTGCTGTGTCACCCTCCAAGCTCCACGGCCTCACCAGGGGCCATGAAGCAGTGGCGGGACGACGTCGACCGACTGCTCGGCATGGCACATTCTACCTCGACCAGGTCGAGGCCACGGTCATCCCGGCGCCAACATGAGGCGTCGGCGTCTGTGCGCTCACCCTCAGTGAGGGGTGCACAGACCAACGACCTCCGGGCAGAGCTCAACCGCAGGCGTGCGGGAGAGGTGAGAGCACCTAGAGGGGGGGGGGTGAATAGGTGATCCTGTAAAAACTTAAACTTATAGCCACAAAACTTGGTTAAGTGTTAGCACAATGGAATTAAGTGGCTAAGGACCGAGCTCTTGTGAAACACAATGATCACAAAGAAAACAAGCACAAGAGACACGATGATTTATCCTGTGGTTCGGCCAAGTATAACACTTGCCTACTCCACGTTGTGGCGTCTCAATGGACGAGGGTTGCACTCAACCCCTTTCAAGTGATCCAATGATTCACTTGAATACCACGGTGTTTTCTTTCTTATACTCTTTCCCGTTTGCGAGGAATCTCCACAACTTGGAGCCTCTCGCCCTTACAATTGATGATCACAAAGAAGCACAGAAGTAAGGTTGGGAAGAGCAACACACACAAGACTCAAAACACGAGCACAATCACGCACACAAAGCCACAACTTGATCTCACAACACAACTCGAGGAGTTCTCTACTCAAATGGTGCTCAAGTTACTATCTCAAAGAATCGAATGCGCGAGAATGAAGTCTTGGTGCTTAGAGATGATCAAAGAATGCTTGGGTGCCTCCTCCATGCGCCTAGGGGTCCCTTTTATAGCCCCAAGGCAGCTAGGAGCCGTTGGAGGCATTCCTGGAAGGCAATTCTTGCCTTCTGTCGGGTGGCACACCGGACAGTCCGGTGCACCACCGGACAACCACTGTAGCATGTCCGGTGCGGATCTCCTTCCATTCCTGGCGTAGCCAACCGTTGGATCTTTGGGCTGGTTGGTGCAGCGGACACTGTCCGGTGCCCCTAGCCGACCGTTGGCGTGGGCCACGCGTCGCGCACAGATTGCACGGCCGACCATTGCGCCGGTGGCCGTTGGCTCACCGGACAGTCTGGTGAATTATAGTCGTACGCCGCCGACGAATTCCCAAGAGTGGCCAGTTCGCCAGAGCTGGCCTGGCGCACCAGACACTGTCCGGTGCACCACCGGACAATCCGGTGTGCCAGACTGCGCTGAGTCTTGGCTACTCCAGCCAACTCTTTTCCTTTTTCTCTTTTCTCTGATTCTAGCATTTAGACAAATAGATTAGCACACAAAAACCAATGTACTAAGTCTAGAATCATACCTTCTTGTCGATTTGCACTTCATTCATCATTTGGCATAAAATTACTCATTTAAAATGTGTTGGGCACTTAATCACCAAAACATACTAGAAATGGCCCAAGGGCACATTTCCCTTTCAAGAGGATGCCCGGGTCTCTCTGGAGAGGGCGCGAGAGCACCGACAAAACCTCGAGGGTCGTGAAGACGCTCGAGTCTCTCTAGAGAGGGCGCGTGAGCGTCGGCTAAACGTCGAGGGTCGCAACCTCGATCAAGACTTTGTTGCGGTAGCACTGCAACCCTCAGTGGGCAAGTCCGCAAGCTCGGGGAGATCGGGACCAGCGACAAGTCCGCAAGCTCGGGGAGAACGCACTCAAGGGAGTCCGCCCATAAGCACAAGGAGGAATCCTCTTCCTCCATCAAGTACCAACGGAAGGGTGACAAGAAGAAGAAGATGAAGAAGGTGGTCTACTACGAGACCGACTCTTCGTCACCCTCCACCTCCGGCTTGGAATCAGCATCCGCAACTTCTAAACACCATGAGCGCAAGAAGTATAGTAAGATGCCCCTTCGCTATCCTCGTATTTCAAAACGCACTCCATTACTTTCTGTTCCATTAGGCAAACCACCTATGCTTGAAGGTGAAGATTATTCTATGTGGAGTGATAAAATGAGGCATCACCTAACCTCACTCCACAAAAGCATATGGGATATTGTTGAGTATGGAGCACATGTACCAAAGAAGGGAGACAAGGATTACGACTCGGAGGAGGTCGAACAAATCCAACACTTAAACTCCCAAGCCACTACTATACTCCTCGCCTCTCTAAGTCGAGAGGAGTATAATAAGGTGCAAGGGTTGAAGAACGCAAAGGAAATTTGGGACGTGCTCAAGACCGTGCACGAAGGAGACGAGGTGACCAAGATCACCAAGCGGGAGACGATTGAGGGGGAGCTCGGTCGCTTCATTCTTCACCAAGGAGAGGAGCCACACGCGATGTACAACCGGCTCAAGACCTTGGTGAACCAAGTGCGCAACCTCGGGAGCACCAAATGGGATGACCATGAAATGGTCAAGGTTATTCTTAGATCACTCGTTTTCCTCAACCCTACGCAAGTTCAATTAATTCGTGGTGATCCTAGATACACACTAATGTCTCCCGAGGAAGTAATAGGAAAATTTGTGAGCTTTGAGTTGATGATCAAAGGCTCCAAGAAAATCATCGAGCAAGGCTCCTCCTCCACACCCGATGTGCAACCCGTGGCATTCAAGACAACGGAGGAGAAGAAAGAAGACTCTACACCTAGTAGGGTCCCCATCGACGCCTCCAAGCTCGACAACGAGGAAATGGCTCTCATCATCAAGAGCTTTCGCCAAATCCTCAAGCAAAGGAGGGGGAAGGACAACAAGCCCCCGCTCCAAGAAAGTTTGCTACAAATGTGGTAAGCCCGGTCATTTTATTGCAAAATGTCCATTGTCTAGTGATAGTGACAGGGGCGACGACAAGAAGGGAAAGAGAAGAGAAAAGAAGAGGTAATACAAGAAGAAGGGCGGCGATGCCCATGTTTGCCGGGAGTGGGACTCCGACGAGAGCTCCACCGACTCCTCCTCCAACGAGGACGCCACCAACATCGCCGTCACCAAAGGCCTCCTCTTCCCCAACGTCGGCCACAAGTGCCTCATGGCAAAGGACGGCAAGAAGAAGAAGGTAAAATCTAAATCCTCCACTAAGTATGCAACATCTAGTGATGAGGCTAGCTTTAGTGATGATGAGGATAATTTATTAACGCTTTTTGCCAACCTAAACATGCAACAAAAGGAGAAATTAAATGAGTTGATTAGTGCTATTCATGAGAAGGATGAACTCTTGGACACCCAAGAGGACTTCCTAATTAAAGAAAACAAAAAGCATGTTAAGGTTAAAAATGTTTATGCTCTAGAGGTAGAAAAATATGAAAAATTATCTAGTGAGCTAAGCACTTGCCATGATGTTATTTTCAACCTTAGAAATGAAAATGCCAAATTAATTGCTAAGGTTGAGAAATCAAATGTCTGTAATGATTCAATTGACAATCTTAGAAATGATAATGCTAGTTCAAATGCTAAGATTGAAAAATTAAATGCCTCTCTTGCTAGCCTTATAAATGAGAATGAAAAATTAATTGCTAAGGCTAAGGAATTAAATGTTTGCAATGTTTCCATTTCCAATCTTAGAGATGAGAATGCTATATTACATGCTAAGATTGTTGAATTAAATTCTTGCAAACCATCTACATCTACCGTTGAGCATGTTACTATTTGCACTAGATGTAGAGACATTAATGTTGATGCTATTCATGATCACATTGCTATGATTAAACAACAAAATGATCATATAGCAAAATTAGATGCTAAAATTGCCGAGCATGAGTTAGAAAATGAAAATTTTAAATTTGCTCGTAGTATGCTCTATAGTGGGAGACACCCTAGCATTAAGGATGGCATTGGCTTCCAAAAGGGAGGCAATGCCAAACTCAATGCCCCTCCTAAAAGATTATCTAACTTTGTTAAGGGCAAGGCTCCCATGCCTCAGGATAACGAGGGCTACATTTTGTACCCTGCCGGTTATCCCGAGCACAAAATTAGGAGAATTCATTCTAGGAAGTTTCACTCTGGCTCTAATCATGCTTTTATGTATAAGAGTGAGGCATCTAGTTCTAGGCAATCAACCCGTGCTAAATTGCCTAAAGTTCTAGGCAATCAACCCGTGCTAAATTGCCTAAGAAGAAAACTCCTATTGCATCAAATGATCATAACATTTCATTCAAAACTTTTGATGCATCTTATGTGCTAACTAACAAATCAGGCAAAGTAGTTGCCAAATATGTTGGGGGGCAAACATAAGGGATCAAAGACTTGTGTTTGGGTACCCAAGGTGCTTATTTCTATTGTGAAAGGACCCAAGACCATTTGGGTACCTAAGAACAAGGCCTAAAATTGTTTTGTAGGTTTATGCATCCAGGGGCTCAAGTTGGATCATTGATAGCTGGTGCACAAACCACATGACACGAGAGAAAAGGATGTTCTCCTCCTATGAGAAAAACCATTATCCCCAACGAGCCATCACATTCGGGGATGCTTTTTAACAAGAAATGATATTCTAGCATAACTCCATTTTCAGGCGGTTTGCTTGTATTCATAAATTGATTACTTGGGAGAAAAAAGTACATACCTCCATATCCTTTATTGTATCCTCATTTCTCAGTATTACCTCCTCATCGTGGTAAGCAAGACATGGTTAGACAACAGGACTACATTATATGTAGATGGATTTAAGAAGCCAAAACAACTTGTCGACCCCACTAAGGAACAATAAAGTATTATATGTTGACAGGTTTCCTGCTGCAATAGCTGCCTAATTTGAATATATCATTCAAGTACTGTTTTGTTTGGCATAATTCTATGCTGTTAGAAAGGACAGTGGATTGCATACACTGAATACACTTAGCAAATCATGAATACTTGTGCATAAAATGCATTTTGATCAATTACATGATACAGATCGCATGCTAATCATAGTGCATGAGAAGGTGGAAGAGGTGACAAGTCACAGAACCCACAACAACAATTGTAGTATTTAACACGAATCTACGCTGGACTGGTAGGAATATTTTTTAGTTTTCATGGACAGTCCAGAGAAAGTAATGTGTTAAAAAAGGTGAAGATGGTAACGGGGGGTTAACCATCATAATACCATAGCTAGACAACACAAGCTGACCGGAACCTGGTTGTTTACTTCATCTTCTCACCCATAAAATACCATGTGGATTGTACAAAGCCACCCTCCACCATTTTTACCTGCAACCACCTAATATATGATATACACAGCTGACCGGAACCTGGAAGAACTAGCAGATGTCTGAAACTCTGAATTCAGAAAACTAAAAGAGTAGTCCTGGACTTTGAACTGAATGAACCTGCAAGCCGGCATATATATATATATATATATATATATATATATATATATATATATATATATATATATATATATATATATATATATATATATATATATATATATATATATAGCATGACACAACGCATGACAAAGGAGGCGTTGTAAATACATTTCATGACATTCATCCTTTCAATTTTTGCCCCCTCAATTCATTACCATGCGAGCCACTCGGAATAGACCAATATCAAAAGTAAATTAGTTATTGTCTGCACTTTCTCAGTAACGAACAGCTTCGAGTGATGATCCACCAGGGTTACCAAGCCTATTCAAACATCTCATCCACCAAAGTAATCTGCAATAATACAGGCTGCTTACAGCAAAAAAGGGAAACCATGTCTTCAAGCAATAATTTGCGCAAAAGCAACAGTATCTAACCTAGTGATTTGAACTGAAAAAATATACATGTTGTAATTAAACACCTCCCATAACAGAGCCAAATAGATGAAGTCCGTGTGTTCTCATTCTACATGAGTTTACTAAGTTTTTATTAAGCTTGAATGCTTGATAAAAAGGTTACCTTTTAAAAAGAAAGAATGGATCTCCATGTATATACAATAAATGATGGCAAAGGGAAAAACACCCATGTCTAATACAATATATTAGAGGCGATACTGATTTCAGTACTAACCTGGTCACAAACTGGGCAAGTATCTTTTCGCTCCATCCATTTGAGAATGCAGCAAATATGGAAATGATGCTCGCATTTAGTTATAGAACGGGGATTTTCTTCATCATATTCTGTGAAGAATAAATAACAATATTACATGAATGTTCAGGTTCAACACAACAATATAAGATATAACTTAGATGGTGCCATTCAATGCACGACTGCTGAGAATAATCAGAGTACATATGTACATCAGCAACTGAAGTCAGCAAGATACCAACAACAAACAGAGCATTTTAGTCGCAGGCAAATTGGGATAGGCTAAAGTTGAAACCCAATAGAAGCCACATATCAAGGTTCAGGCACGTGAAACTTACTAATTCTGAAATATTAAAATACCAACAAACAATTTACATGAGGGGAGGCTTCTATGGAATTTCAATATCCTACACTATCAGATTGGTTCCAACAGTGTGTGTCAGCAGATTAGTGAATTGCTTTAAGGCTATCTCGGTGCAATCCACAATACGAATGAAGGACAGTGTAGCAACATCTACTGGCATCGACGCAATTATAAGTTTATTTACAGCATGAAGGACAGTGTAGTCAAACTTGAGCAGAACAAATCAATTAACTACATGTAAATAATTGGGAAAAAATAAATGCAATTGTTGCTTACAATGGCAAGACTTAACTGATTACAGATTTGTTTCAGCAAGAATCTCACCTCGCTTTGGATGTTGGAGAATCTGTGTCTCGTTGCAGCTCTTGCACAACGACCAGCAAAAGGGGGCCAACAAGCGGCAATGGGGAAGGGTCAAATGGAAACCAACGCCTCAGAGACCTAAAAGGCAAGGGAGAGCAGTGTTGACCAGAATGCGAGGCCTGAACCATCGGTCCAATGCCATGGGGTCCGGCTCCGCCACCACGGCCGTCGGCTCAACTAGCAGCGCCCGGTCCTTGAGCACCTTCCTGCCGCCGAAGCAGACGTCGACGGGAAGGCCCCTCCATCGTCGTCCATGGCCGGAGATCTACTGGCCGGCGGCACAGAAGGAGGGGGAAAACTGTAAATGCACTCCTTGTGTTCAAGCTATTGAACAATGTGTCAGATATACATAACTGAAGCGGTCTGCACAGGGAAACAAATGGTTAGGATGTAATCAAAGAAACAATTCTATAAATTCTTGTGTTCATGATATTAAACGTTGGGGTAGCTACACATGCAAAATTGTATGAAATAAGTCTAGAACTATGCATCCATGTGGTAAAGTAGAACTAATTATTTGCATGAAGCATTAGGAGCAAAATTGATTATTGGCATGGAGCCTCAGAAGCAAAAACTGCTGGACAACAGATACCTTCCTGTCAGCCTTTTTGTTTAGTATAAGGTTATCTCAATCTAGTCAATGCTATTAAGTTGGAAGCAACAATCAAGTGAGGCAAGAAGAAGCACACGGAGGAGAAGGGCTCACATGAATAGAACAAAATTTAATTAATCTCTCAGGAGGAAGACGAATAAAGTGATGCAGAGAGGTAGGAGCGGATGGGTGACTGGTGAGGCATAGCAGCACTAACCTAGCACAACATTGACCTAGCTTGGCGTAGCGCGCACTTGGTGGTGAGGGCATGGAGGAGGCAGGGGTTGGGGTCGAGCTCAAGCAGTTTACCTATTTTTGATATCAGCTCCACGTCAAAACGAATGGCATCGCAACCTCCTCAATCCTGCACTAGAATTTGGGATCGGGAGGAGGCTGGCATGGAACAAAAACATAAATTAGATTTAGCACAGGAGAGATTAGAGGAACAGGGGACGTGCGCTACCGACCGTCGGGGACAAGGAGGTATTCGTTGGTACCGTGGGCTCTGCGGCGGCCGGAGTAGGCGGCGGGGACGCCTCGGATTAGGGCATCAGGAAGGCGAGGAGGCAGCGGTGTCGACAATGGTGGCTGCGACAGGTAGGGTTAGGGTTTAGCTATGTATGGGAAGGGTGGAGGAGGAGAACGGGGAGGTGGAGAGACCCCGACGCCCGCTGTGGTGTGGTGCTTTGGGAGAGAGGGAGCTCCATGTGGAAGCAGTGCTTGCGATGGCAACGCTCGACAGCAGCGTCCGATTGTGGTGGGGTCGAATTCTAGGTTGGGGTGGCGAGGCAAAGGAAGCAGACCTGAGAATTATGGGAAGTAGTAATTATGATTTTTTTGAATAAGGTGAGTAAGTCAAACTTGGTGTTCAAAAAATCAAACGATCTATAAATCGGGATGGAGGGATTACTTTGTAAGTATCAAAACCAATATAGTGATTTGCATAAATACTACATATAATACTTGCAACACTTGATAAGCATTGCTATGTAACACAAATACTATGGATGACACTTGCGTTGCGTGACAAATGTTGTTAGGTGACATAAATAATACGAATGACCCTTGGAACGCATGGCAAACATTGCTAGGTAATTTGGATATTCTACGGATGACACTTGCAACGCATGGTAAACGTTGCGAGTAGATTTTCTTGCAACATATAAATATGTGTGTTGCTAGCATCCATTGCTACCTAATTTCTTGCAATGCATAAACCATTTTGTTGCAATGTATGTGTTGCTATAGGGGTGTTTGTGTTGTAGTGAAATTGCAATATCACCTGACCATTCTATTTCCAATGTTTTTCTTGTAGATTCTTTAGATTACAATTTGCTTTCCGTTTTTTCAATTATGTAAAATGGGCTACAACTGTCTTTTTACAGATATAGGTGTTACTGTCTTTAGAAGAAGTGATGATTCAGTACCATTTAAGGGAGTGTTAGAGGGTCAACTATACTTGGTAGATTTTGATAGAGCTGAACTCGACACTTGCTTAAATGCTAAGAATAACATGGGTTGGCTCTGGCACCTCCGACTAGCCCATGATGGGATGAAGAATCTTCATAAGCTTCTAAAGGGAGAGCACATTTTGGGACTAACCAATGTTCATTTTGAGAAAGACAGGATTTGTAGCGCATGTCAAGCAGGAAAGCAAGTTGGTGTTCATCATCCACACAAGAACATCATGACGACCGACAGGCCGCTTGAGCTACTCCACATGGATCTATTCGGCCCGATAGCTTACATAAGCATCGGCAGGAGTAAGTATTGTCTTGTAATTGTGGATGATTATTCTCGCTTCACTTGGGTATTCTTTTTGCAGAAAAAATCTCAAACCCAAGAGTCCTTAAAGGGATTCTTGAGACGAGCTCAAAATGAGTTCGGCTTAAGGATCAAAAAGATTAGAAGCGACAACGGGACAGAGTTCAAGAACTCACAAATAGAAGGCTTCCTTGAGGCGGAGGGCATCAAGCATGAGTTCTCTTCTCCCTACATGCCACGACAAAATGGTGTAGTGGAGAGGAAGAATAGAACTCTATTGGACATGGCAAGGACCATGCTTGATGAGTACAAGACTTCGGATCGGTTTTGGGTGGAAGCGGTCAACACCGCTTGCTACGCCATCAACCGATTATATCTACACCGAATCCTCAAGAAGACATCGTATGAACTCCTAACCGGTAAAAAGCCCAATGTTTCATATTTTAGAGTCTTTGGTAGCAAATGTTTTATTCTTGTTAAAAGAGGTAGAAAATCTAAATTTGCTCCTAAGGCTGTAGAAGGCTTTTTACTAGGATATGATTCAAACACAAGGGCATATAGAGTCTTTAACAAGTCCTCTGGACTAGTTGAAGTTTCTTGTGACATTATGTTTGATGAGACAAATGGCTCTCAAGTAGAGCAAGTTGATCTTGATGAGCTAGATGATGAAGAGGCTTCGTGCGTCGGGCTAAGGAACATGTCCATTGGGGACGTGTGTCCTAAGGAATCCGAAGAGCCTCCACAAGCACAAGATCAACCATCTTCCTCCATGCAAGCATCTCCACCAACCCAAGATGAGGATCAAGCTCAAAATGATGAATATGAGGATCAAGAAGATGAGCCACCTCAAGAGGAGGGCAATGATCAAGGAGGAGATGCTAATGATCAAGACAAGGAAGATGATGAGGGTCCAAGACCGCCACACCCAAGAGTCCACCAAGCAATCCAACGAGATCACCCCGTGAACACCATCCTCGGCGACATTCATAAGGGGGTAACTACTCGATCTCGTGTTGCTCATTTTTGTGAACATTACTCTTTTGTTTCCTCTATTGAGCCACACAGGTTAGAGGAAGCACTTCAAGATTCAGATTGGGTGCTGGCGATGCAAGAGGAGCTCAACAACTTCACGAGAAATGAGGTATGGCATTTAGTTCCACGTCCTAACCAAAATGTTGTAGGAACCAAGTGGGTCTTTCGCAACAAGCAAGATGAGCATGGTGTGGTGACAAGGAACAAAGCCCGACTTGTGGCCAAGGGATATTCACAAATCGAAGGTTTGGATTTCGGTGAAACCTATGCACCCGTAGCTAGGCTTGAGTCAATTCATATTTTACTTGCCTATGCTACTTACCATGGCTTCAAGCTTTATCAAATGGACATGAAAAGTGCTTTCCTCAATGGACCAATCAAGGAGGAGGTCTATGTTGAGCAACCTCCCGGCTTTGAAGATAGTGAGTACCCTAACCATGTTTATAAACTCTCTAAGGCGCTTTATGGGCTCAAGCAAGCCCCAAGAGCATGGTATGAATGCCTAAGAGATTTTCTTATCGCTAATGGCTTCAAAGTCGGAAAAGTCGATCCTACTCTCTTTACTAAAACACTTGCAAATGATTTGTTCGTATGCCAAATTTATGTTGATGATATCATATTTGGGTCTGCTAACGAATCTACATGTGAAGAGTTTAGTAGGATCATGACTCAAAAATTTGAGATGTCAATGATGGGGGAGTTGAAGTATTTTCTAGGCTTTCAAGTCAAGCAACTCCAAGAGGGCACCTTCATTAGCCAAACAAAGTATATTCAAGACATTCTTGCAAAGTTTGGAATGAAGGATGTCAAGCCCATCAAGACACCCATGGGAACCAATGGGCATCTCGACCTCGACACGGGAGGTAAATCCGTAGATCAAAAGGTATACCGGTCGATGATAGGTTCTTTACTCTATTTGTGTGCTTCACGACCGGACATTATGCTTTCCATATGCATGTGTGCAAGATTCCAAGCCGATCCTAAGGAAGTTCACCTTAGAGTCGTGAAACGAATCTTGGGATATTTAGTTTATACTCCTAAGTTTGGCCTTTGGTACCCCAGGGGATCCACATTTGATTTAATTGGTTATCTCGATGCTGATTGGGCAGGGTGTAAAATTAATAGAAAGAGCACATCAGGGACTTGGCAGTTCTTGGGAAGATCCCTGGTGTCTTGGGCTTCAAAGAAGCAAAATTCTGTGGCTCTTTCTACCGCCGAAGCCGAGTACATTGCCGCAGGCCATTGTTGCGCGCAATTGCTTTGGATGAGGCAAACCCTTAGGGACTATGGTTACAAATTAACCAAAGTTCCTCTTCTATGTGATAATGAGAGTGCAATCCGCATGGCGGATAATCCCGTTAAGCATAGCCGCACTAAACACATAGCCATTCGATATTATTTTTAAGAGATCACCAACAAAAGGGGGATATCAAGATTGCATATGTTAACACCAAGGAACAATTAGTCGATATCTTTACCAAGCCATTAGATGAGCAAACTTTTACCAAACTTAGGCATAAGCTAAATATTCTTGATTCTAGGAATTTTTATTGATATTTTGCACACATAGCTGATCTATACCTTTGATCATATCTCTCTTTGCTATGACTAATGTATTTGTCAAGTAAATTTCATACCAAGTCATAGATTGAAAGGGAAAAAGAGTCTTCGGCAAAGACAAGGCTTCCACTCCACTCCATCGAATTGATCATCCTTTGTCGTCGCTCCACACCACTCTCCAACTTTGGTATAATCTTCACTCATATGTTATTTACCATAGGGGGAGAAAGTAAAAAGGGCTCTAATGACTCCGTTTTTGGCGATTCATGCCAAAGGGGGAGAAAGGATTAGCCCAAAGCAAAAGGACCGCACCACATCACCAATTTCAAAAATTTAGTCTTTCAATTTATATTTAAAGTAGTGTTTTCAAATTGATATCTTATTGTTGATAGATTTTCCAAATTGGTATACCCTCTTCAAAATTTATATCTAAAACCCTCTTGAACACTAAGAGGAGGATTTCATTAAGGGGGAGTTTTGTTTAGTCAAAGGAAAAGCATTTAAAACAGGGAATTTCAAATCTTGAAAATGCTTCTCAAAATCATATTCATATGCCTTTGACTATTTGCAAAAGACTTTGAAAAACAAATTCCAAAAGAGTTTGCAAAAAGAAAACATGTGGTGCAAGCGTGGTCCAAAATGTTTAATAAGAAGAAAGCCATCCATGCATATCTAGTAGAAATAGTTATTGGTTTCATTCCAAGCAACCTTTGCACTTACATTATGCAAACCAGTTCAATTATGCACTTTTATATTTGCTTTGGTTTGTGTTGGCATCAGTCACCAAAAAGGGGGAGATTGAAAGGGAAATAGGCTTACACCTTTTCCTAATTGATTTTGGTGGTTGAATTGCCCAACATAAATAATTGGACTAACTAGTTTGCTCTAGACTATAAGTTTTACAGGTGCCAAAGGTTCACAATAAACCAATAAAAAGGCCAAGAAAGGGTTCAAACAAAAAGAGCAAAAGACAACCAAATTGTGCCCTGGTCTGGCGCACCGGACAGTGTCTGGTGCACCAGTGAACTCAACTCCAAACTGCTCACCTTCGGGAATTCTAGGGGCTGCTCCGCTATAATTCACCGGACTGTCCGGTGTAGCACTGGACTGTCCGGTGTGCCAGCGGAGCAATGGCTACTTCGCGCCAACGGTCGTCTGCAGAGGCAGTTAATGCGCTACAGTGCGCGCAGAAGTCAGAGCAGGGCCAGAAGGCGCACCGGAGAGTCTACAGGACCTGTCCGGTGCACCACCGGACTGTCCGGTGGCCCAGAAGACAGAAGCTCCAACGGTCGAACCCTAACGGTCGGGTGACGTGGCTGGCGCACCGGACTGTCCGGTGTGCCATACGACAACAGCCTCCACCAAACGGCTAGTTTGGTGGTTGGGGCTATAAATACCCCCAACCACCCACCATTCATTGCATCCAAGTTTTTAGCCTTCACACCTCATACAAGGGCTATAACATTCAATACAAGACACAACCAAAGAAATCAAATCCTCTCCCAAGTCCAAAGACAATTCCAATCAAATAGTGACTAGTGAGAGAGAGATACTTGTGTTCATTTGAGCTCTTGCGCTTGGATTGTTTTTCTTCTTCCTTCTATTTCTTGTGCTCAATTCACTTGTAATCAAAACAAGAGACACCAAGTTGTGGTGGTCCTTGTAGCGGACTTAGTGTCCCATTTGATTGAAGAGAAAGGCTCACTCGGTCTAAGTGACCGTTTGAGAGAGGGAAAGGGTTGAAAGAGACCCGGTCTTTGTGACCACCTCAACGGGGAGTAGGTTTGCAAGAACCGAACCTCGGTAAAACAAATCACCGTGTCATCCGCCTTATTTGCTTGCGATTTGTTTTTGCCCTCTCTTTCGGACTCGAATTTAATTCTAACGCTAACCCCGGCTTGTAGTTGTGCTTAAAGTTTGTAAATTTCAGATTCGCCCTATTCACCCCCCTCTAGGCGACTTTCAGTACTGACATGTGTCTGGCTTTGACCTATGCGCTTCCGCTACCTGCTCAGGCGGAGGCCCGATGCTGCCACGTGGCCTGTTGCCCGTGATGTAAGCCAGCGGGCGGAGCATGACGTAAGGCCTCTGGGCCGTGCTGCCTCTGCATTTATTGCGGAGAAGACGCGCCGCCTGTCTATCCCGCTGACAGACGATGTGCTCCCTCAGCATTTATTGTGTTCTGTCCACTCCGCTGGCAGGTGACGTCCAGGCCATCCTGCAGGCGGCGTGCCTGTCCAGTCCATTGTCAAACAGTACGCCCGTGTTGCGAGGTGCACTATGTCCATCATCACTTATACATTGCCAGGGAAGCTTCCCCTGCACGCCAAGACTACACAGATCACGGGTGTCAGGGCGCAAGAAGATTGCTCCAGCAACGAACATTAGTTTCTCCAAGTACTACATCCGTTATGTTCCTAGGCCCACATGTCAGGGCTCAAGACCCTTGTACGTGCCCCCCTTAGCTATAAAAGGGGAGGCATGCACCGTTACAACACGAGCTCACTCAAGCACACTTAGACACTCGCAAGTTCATACAAGCTTAATACATCACACAGTGGAGTAGGGTGTTACGCTCCGGCGGCCCGAACCACTCTAAACCCTTGTGTGTTCTTGTGTTCCTTCCTGTTTCCAACTAACATGCAAAACGCTTAGGCCCCTCCTCATCTTAGGATTTAGGGAGGGTGCATTCCGCCACCCAGCCGAAGATTTCCTCTTTGACAGTATCCATCCCTTCCTCTAAAAAGCGTCGGCTCTTTTAGTGGTGAAGTTAAAGTGTTTCAAATGAGCCAAACCAGGCTTTGATACCAATTGAAGGAAACAGGTGAGGCCTAAGAGGGGGGGGGGTGAATTAGGACTTCTAAAACTTTCACTAAACTAGGCCACAAATAAATCCCTAAAGCAAAACCTATGCAAATAATCAAACTAAAATGTGCAAACTAGGTTTTGTCTAAGTGTTGTTATCTCTACCGCAATGGCTAAGTTCCAATCTACACTATATAAGCATAAAGACAAGATTGAAACTTATATGCTTAATATAAATGCGGAAGTTAAAGAACAAGGTAGAGATGCAAACTCGTGGATGACGCCAGTATTTTTACCGAGGTATCCGGAACCGCATAAGGTCCCGACTAATCTTCGTTGGTGCCCCTACGCAAAGGGAAGCCCACACGAGGGCCAATCACCTCGGTCGAGTAACTTCGTAGAGAGCAGTGGGCCTTCTCCACGCGCAAGTGGTGCTCCGCTTTCGGCTCCTCTCGGACGCTCCCCGTCGTCTCCACTATCGAGCTTCTGGCCGAAAACGCCACGGGCCTCGTTCCCTCTGGTACATGGTGGCGTTCGTGACACAAACACGGTTGTCACGGTCTCGCAAATCTCTCGCCCCACTCGGTACAATTATAACGGCTCGCACAAGAGCCGAGGGTTGTGTGGTTTATCTAAACTCACTCAACTAACTAGGATTCACCTAGAGCAAGCGCTAATACAGTCTAACTAATCTAAGCACTTCGCAAAGCACCTACGCTAATCATCGAGTGATTCTATTAAGCACTTGGATGTTTGAGCACTTGGAAAAGTCTACAATATGCCTTGGTATGTTGCTTGGGCTCTCATACTTGCGAATGGCCGGTTGGAGGTGTATTTATAGCCCCCAACACAAAACTAGCCGTTGGAGAAAAGTTGTTGTTCTCTACGGCACATCGGACAGTCCGATGCATCACCGGACAGTGCACTGTTCATTGTCCGGTGCACCTAGCCGTTGCCCTGACACTGCAGATGACCGTTGGCGCTGCAGGCTTTTCACACCGGATAGTCCGGACTCCACACCGGACAATCCGGTGGTCTTCTCTCCATGGTGCCACCTGCAACTAGCCGTTAGGGTTCCTGTTCATGGTGCACCGGACAGTTTGGTGCTTCTCGCACAGACAGTCCGCAGGCAACACTTGATTCTTCTCTTGGAATTCACTTGATGTTCATAATGTCTTCTTTTGAGGTGTTGCTTTCCTCAATGTCTTGGTCTAAGTTACTTTAGCATCCTGTGAACTATAAACACAAACACTAGCAAACATATTAGTTCATAGGTTGTGTTAATCATCAAACATCAAAACTTATTTAGCGAAATGACCCAGGGTCCTTTTTCCTTACACATATATCCGCATAAATCATTTGGTTGGGTGGTTTATAGCAATGTTTGAAGAACAAAACAGAGCTGAGGGCGAGGAGCCTGCATGGGCCTCACTCACATTTGCATCGGACCTAGGACTTTTGAGTATAACAAACTATGTGTCTATATGTCATTCCGTTCCCACCTGCTGTCGAGAGATTTCAGATTTGTGTATATAACTATCCGCGTCCGTTATTTTTATTTATTTGGAACCCTTTAGTCCAACGTTACGTTTTGTCTTTACTACTACCTCTATTTTTTTAAAATATTTGTCGTTTATTGGTTTATTTTTAAACTAAATCACGATAAATAAAAAAAACGAAGAAAATAATAAATAGCAGACTCCAGACTTTGACCTAGCTAAAAATCCATCAACTTGTGATTATAATCTGTCCATGCATGGAATATGGACGAGTTTTGATTTTGTCTCTTGTTATCTAAATGTGTCGATATCGTCAGACTGTTTATTTCAGTGTTTGGTGATCAATATGGACTAATTTTGATTTTATTTCTAAATATTATCTAAATGTGTTAATGTCGTCAAACGATTTATTTTAGTGTTTGATGGCTAAATTGACGGCTGGAGTAAGAACTTTGCCGAACTTGGGTGACGGTGTTCGCGCGTCCTCAGCAGCTTCTTCTCCTCTTCCGTTCCATCTTGGCTTGATGTGCTTTTCTTGGTCCACGGCGACCTCCGACTCCGACCGAGGGCAACAAGGCAGCAAACCTCTTCCCCCTTCCTCGCATCTCTCTCTCTCAACCGCCTACAGCCCTACAGTACCCCACCCCCACGCCACCAACCCGGACCGAACCTCCCTCTCTATCTCTCTCTCTGCTCCACCTCCGTCCGACTCCGACCGCAGCCCAACTCCTGCTGACTTCAACATCCATCCCCCGCCATTCGCGCCAGGATTACTCCTCCCTAGCTCCCTCCCTACTTGTTGCTGATCCCTCCTCCCCTTCCTATTCCCCTCCCACCACCACCACCAATCTAGGCAGCCTCCGCCAATCAAACAATAATGGCGTCGATCCGCCGGCCGCACTCGCCCGCCAAGCAGCACCTGCTGCGTCACCACCACCCCTTCGCCACGTCCTCCCCGCCCTCCTCGCCGCTCCGCCACTCCTCTACATCCTCCTCGCCACGCACCCACCACCACCTCGCCGGCGGCTACCCGCACCCCTTCCTCTTCTTCACGCGCCGCCCGCTCCCGCGGTTCGCGGCCTTCTTCCTCCTCGGCTCTTTCCTCGGCCTCCTCCACTTCCTCTCCCACCTCCCCCGCCAGACCCCGCACCTCCGCCCGGCGTCCTCCAGCCCCGCCGTCATCCCCCGCCACCAGCTCCCCATCGTCCGCCTCAACAACGACGACGACGACGACATGAACAACAACAAGCTGCTCGTCGTCGTCACGCCCACGCGCGCGCGCGCCGCGCAGGCGTACTACCTCAGCCGGCTGGGCCACACGCTGCGCCTCGTCGACCCGCCGCTGCTCTGGCTCGTCGTCGAGGCCGGCAACCCCACGCCCGAGGCCGCCGCCGCGCTGCGGGGGACCACCGTCATGCACCGCTACGTCGGCTGCTGCGACAAGCTCAACGCCTCCTCCTCCGGCGACGCCGACGCGCTCCGCTTCCGCCCGCACCAGATGAACGCCGCGCTCGAGCTCCTCGAGAACCACCGCCTCGACGCCATTGTCTATTTCGCCGACGAGGAGGGCGTCTACTCCCTCGACCTCTTCAAACGTCTGCGCCAAGTCAGGTACGGCTTCCTTCCTTGCCCATCTTCTCTCCGCCCCCCCTGCCCTGGGAACCCTGCCCGGCCGCCATTAATCGATTCTCGCCTCCTCCCTCCACATTCAGCCAGTCACCTCATTACCTGTCAAATTAATTTGATGGTGAATAATTTCGTACTAGTACAATATTGAACGATTTGCGGTCGGTCTTATCCAACAAGATTGCATTCAGCATCTGAAATTCTTTCCGATTGCAAAGCGGCGCAAAGGGACTCTGCTGTCTAATTTTAGTGATAAAGGGTCTTCACCTTTTCCTGCTATACGCTGTCTGAATCGACTGAAAATTTGGAACCTTTGTTTTTTTTCTGAATACTGCTTCTTATATTCTGAACAGAGGACTCAAAAGTTCTTACATTTCAACTCGAGTATGTTGGTTTTGTAGTCTAATATAACAGTAACATGCCAACATGGTACACGGCCTGGCAGTGAAATACTACCTCCGTTCTTTTTTATTTGTCGCGTTTTAGTTCAAAAAGTTTAAAAATGAACTAGCGGACAACAAATATTAGAGAACGGACTATAATATTTTCTTTTTTTATTTGAGAAAACTGGATGGTTTTGCTGTTGACTTATTGCAAACTCCTCGCATGATCAGGAGGTTCGGCACATGGCCTGTGCCAGTGATCTCGGAGGACAGAAAAGATGGTGTTGGTATGGTGCTGGAAGGCCCTGTGTGTAAACAGAACCAAGTCGTGGGATGGCACACAAGCGAGCATGCCAGCAAGCTCCGTAGATTTCATGTCGCTATGTCGGGTTTCGCATTCAACAGCACCATGCTCTGGGACCCCAGACTCCGCTCCCATTTGGCATGGAATTCAATCCGGCATTCAGACACAGCGAAACAAGGCTACCAAGTAAGTTCTTGGTTTCTGTCTTCTCACTGTTCAGTTAATCTATTCGTACGTACCGCATCTGAGATGGTTGTTACTTTCTTTGCAGGCAACCACGTTCGTGGAGCAGCTAGTGGAGGATGAAAGCCAGATGGAAGGCATACCCGCTGACTGCTCCCAAATAATGAACTGGCATGTGCCGGCTGGATCTGAGAATCTCGCCTATCCCAGAGGATGGCGAGTTGGGACGAATCTGGATGTGGTCATTCCTCTTAAATAGAATTCAACAGCTATGTTCATCAAAGCAACTGACTCCTTCGACAGGTTTGTTTTGTACCTTCCTGAAATCTGCTCTGGTTCTCTACATATACAGATGGGTTCTTAGTTGGTACCCATTTCTTACATCCTTCAACTTCACGCTTACCATATAGTATACAGAAGGGCCATTGGGTCCCCTTTCAGTTGTCTCTAGCATTTCAGCGACATCTGCTCCACAAAATCACGGCGTGTGGCGTCTCAACGAACGCTGTATTAAATTAATTGGCTTGTGATTGCGACTCATTTCAGCTTTGCGTTGATGATCTGCTCTGGAACCCATATGGTTGATTACAGCCAACTTTTACTTTCTATGCCCCCTTTGTTAGGTTAGGTTGGAAACATTTGCGTCGTATCATCTATGCCTTTCATTTCTGTAACTGAAAAAAAGTGTGAAATAGATCAGCTCAGCTTCTTTTCCAAAGCATAGATGATTCAGGTATTGGAATTCCATTTCAAAAGCATCCAATAATCTCTAGCATATCTCCTAACGTGATTGATTGGGGGTGTGGCCTAAATTTCTTTTTGTCTGCATCCATCGGCTTTATCCTTTCCACTTGTCTAATATTTCTCACATCATGTCTAATATTTTTCTTGTCTCAGCTAGAGCTAATTGCCTGTCCTGTTTTCCAGGCATATACTGTAGAAATTAAGCCATGAAGCTTTGGCTTATATAGTGCAGAGGAATCCCAGGTTGACTACATTGGAGAAGCAGCTCTTCAGAAGGGGAGGAGGCTTTCAGGTTCTGCGCAACCTCATGCAGAATTTCTGTTTTTATTAGTCCAACTTTTGAGAAATGTTTTGTAGGACGAAAATTAGTGCAGCATCAACAATGAAGCCAGTCATCTTGCTGCAAAGCCGTGCATTGTATATGTGTTCATGTTGTGACTCAACCTATATTCATTTGCTGCGATTCTTCTTGTTCATGCAATCGATTGTAAGCTTCCAGTTTTCGTGTGCCGAGGCAGTCTTGCATTCCTCATGAACGTGTAATGGCTAATGAGTACACGTAACTCGAGCACGTTTAACGTAGTACAGACCAGGTTTAGAGAATACTACAAGTGTTACCATACTACTAGAACGAGATTACATGTATGTTTGAGAATGCAGTTTTAAGATATCATAGTTTATAATTGTACATGACATAAATACTATGGTATTGATTTACCACAGTAAAACTATAGTATTGCTTAAAACTAAGATCTGTTTGGTTTTATTGAAAAACAAAGTATACGTAGAGAGAAGAGAAGTAGAGAGAAGAGAAGAGAAGAAAACTGAGGTTTTGAGTGGAGTTTTAAAAACTCCAAAAATATCATAGCTTTGGATAAATCATGGTATTCAAAACTGAGTTTTGACTGTACAAACCAAACGTCTTTCGAGCTCCAATACTATAGTATCATCAAATACTATAGTATTATTTCAAAACTGCAAAAATACTACAATTCTAATCAGGTCCGACATTGTCGTTCTAATTCAAGGCAAGTCTGTTTCGCAACAACATTTATTCTACCTCATAAATTTCTTATGTGAAACCGATTGTCGGCTCTCAAATCACGTCACTAAAAGGAAAAATATTATTATCTGAACACCTAATACTGACAAAGCCATTCTTGTTTCTATATATGAGTAGAGTATATGACTAGTACAGAATTTTGACCAGTAACAAATAATCGGCTGCAAATGCCACCACCCTCTCCTCTCCTTTTCACTGTATTATAACAATTGACTACTAGTACACAATTTAACCAATAAATCTTCGCGGACAAAGAAGCGAAAAATAAAATAAAAGAGAAACTAAGAACATCATATTATTGGTTCGCTGTGAACTGAATAGTTCCATCTCCAGAAGACAAAAGTGCAGAGCTATAAACGCTGGAGGGAGCAAAGCCATGGGCGGCCATGGCTCCTATAAGAGGCGCTGATGGGTCGCGAGAAAGTTCTTAGTCTTCCGCGGTGCCATGGCCATGGCCACGAGGCGAGGCCTCTGTGTCACCAGCATTGTCGGCCGCCAATCTTTCCTCAAGAACCCTCTCACCACGCTCCCTGGAAATAACGATTGAGATGGAATTAGTCAGCTCCTGTCCTAATAAGCGATACGAAGAGTTGTTTCTGAGATTCCAAACATTTCGCGGCAACACAGCTTTGGTCCCTAGATGCCTTTGCGCAGTAGTTTAACACTACTTTTGTGGTGTTAGCTCTATGAGCACTTGGACTTGAATTGCCTCTAGATGCCTCACTCAAGTCTCTAAGAACTACTGTCCCGATTAAAGCGAAGCGCCAGCAGAAAATATGGCTGCTATAGCACAACGACACCACCTTATATAAATCCTAACTAAAAGACTGGCGTGCATACCTTCTTCTTGAAGCCTTGGTAGGATCTGAAATTGGGAGAGCTACTTCCAAAGGTCTGGACCTTGCACACAACATCCTATCAAACAGGTTGGCCACAGGGTCTGTAACTGGTCTGCAGGCAAAACAAAAGCAGCGCCGCACGATATCAAAAGTGAGACCAGTAGTGAGTGTTTACTGATGTAAAAAGTTTTTTTTTTTTAAAGAACATTAAAAGTACCTCATGGCAGCTGGGAATAAACTGGGGAAGGAGAAGTCATCACTGGGATCACCCTTAAGTCCAGTCAGTGGGTTCCTTTGGAAGTACCTCAGGTAAAGCCAGCTAACGTACATCCCGGACACCAAAGTTGGCAGGAAGTTAATGGAATCAGGCACGATGAAGGCCATGATACTTGAGAAACATACAACAAAGAATGGCATCCACTGCAGCAGCAAGAGACAAACAAAGAGATAAGACAACTCAGCATCAACTAGCTTCTAAGTGTTATCGGAATAAGTATACTAGTACAGTAAGTATAGTGCAGCTGTAGGGTTAGAAATGGCTATTTGGTATACCTTTGCCTTTATTTTCCAGAAAAAGCACATAGGAAGCTCAAGGTTTGGTAAGAGCTGCTTCAAGGCCACAAGAAAGCCAGCAAGGCAACCGTGGAAACCAGAAAGTGGTGTGACACTGCATTTCATGGCATACGAAGGTCAGGTAATGTGCTCAGACAGTAACCTTATTTTCTCAGGAAGTAGTATGTTACCATGTAACCTTGTAGCACGAATGATGCAAAAACAAGTAAAAACTAGAATGATCGTGTGGTAATCAAGTATCATTGTGTCTAAACTACAGATATTTTTAATTAAGAGAAGAGTAACTGTTCAATATCGGCTAGTTATTATGCAGTTCTTATTGGCAGACCTAAGAGTATGACCTTATTCGTTAGAAGCAGATGTCAACAAGCACATCAATTGAACATTTTGACAGTCGATGAAGGAAAGGGGAATAAGCACATTAAACAGAACTAAGAGCAGTGCCAGATAAATGAGTAATTAGTAACAGGGACATCTGACAGACTGAATGATGGATTAAAACTTACAGGAAGCTCTCCTTTCCAGTGACGTAGTAGAGTCCAATAGCAAAGCAAAATGCAAGAATGCCACAGATGGAGTTGATCAAAATAATGAACTTCAAGAATTCCTTGCGGCCCCATGCTGGTTCAATGTCCTTTCCACAAAAGAGAAGACCAAGAGAACTGCCAATGGCCTGTAGAAGCAAAAATTCTGTTTGCTATCAATTTATCATCGAGAACATAAAAAAAGGAAATGACATACAGCTCTCCAGCGTTTGTTCAAAAAGAAAATAACAAAGGAGACTATTTTATGCTGACTGATAAATGCCACTCTTTGTCTCTCAAATTTCGGAGTATAATATGGAACAAGCACATGCTATAGGGCCTCTAACTAAGTTGGTTAGGTGGTATGAGTACCACTCCTTAGGTCCTGAGTTCGAATCCCAGTGGGAGCGAATTTCAAGCTGAGGTTAAAAAATGTCACTCGCTAGTTCCCTTGGTTGTGTGCATGAGATGGACTGACCTATGGAGGACGGATCCTTGTGTAGGGGTTGGGAGGTCTCAAAGCACGAGTAAAGATCCGGCCTATAGGGGGCGGACCCTCATGCTGCACGGCGGCCTTCCCCTACCGCCCGAGTTTTAATATGGAACAAGCACATGCCAATTTTACTATTCCAAGGCGATGAGTGAAATATAACAGCATATGTATGTTTCAGCTTAGACGTTTAATTTTGGGGGTTCTTGCAACATGGCCATGCACTAGCACAGCAAACCCCCAAATACTTCTTTCCATATACTTGGCAAATCAGAAGTAGGTAACTTGCATGTTGCAAACATGTAGATGTTCCTTCCAAGTAAGGCCCTATTTGTTTACCCTCTAGATTATTAGGTGAATTATAATCTAGACACCTAGATTATGATAATCCATAAGCAGCTCATTAGATGCTTATATAATCCATAAGCTGTATTATATAATTCTGGAAGGAAACAAACAGGGCCCAAGTCCACCACGGCTATCTTATTTCTCTCTCTGCACTCCCATTCAATCCTTGTTGATTTGTTGCTGCAAATTTCTTCAGCCAATCATCGTAAGAATTAATTAATCCACTTTTAACTCTCATCATACCTCATTAAACCCTTTTTGGGATGGATGAAGTACTACGTGTTTTTTGCAAAGTAATCCTGTTCTGGTAGTATCCATCTATTTGTACTCTCGAGGTGCAGGCTACAATGGGGCCTGCAAATGCAACTAATCGAAGGCAGAAACAAAGAAGTTGTTTGTTGCCGAGCCTGAATTTAATATGTCTATGGTTCAATTTTTAGTTCTGAAAAAGATTATCTCAGTATGAAGACAAACTTTGAGATATTCAAACTTGAAGATTTCATTTTGAAGGTGCTATCCTGATTCCTTCTGTTCTTTTAACATTATTACTGCCTGGTATAATATTTTCAAGATATATGGATTGTATAGGAAAAAGGTAAACGAGTTAGCCACTGTCATTTCTTAAACGTAGGGCCTAACTATGCATTTTGCACCGGGCCACCAAATTCGGCAGTAAGATCTCACAAAGTGTTTCAACTTTCAAGTCATGATATTGGACCCAAACCTTGAATAAAATACTAAGGAGACAACAAATCAGGAGAAAATTGAGCTCACCCCTGGGAGGACTTGCTCTATGTAACCAGCAGTGAAAACGGTCCATACATAGGGGATTGTCCTGCAAGGCGCAGACACAAGTCAAAGGAATGTCCTGGGGAACCACCGGCACTCTGCCGATAAAAGCTGTTTCTTTTGAGCGTGGTGGGCAGGCACGTACTTGGATGGGATGATGGCGAGGTAGTTGAGTGACGAAGGGAGGAGCTGGAGCAGCACGTATCCTCCGATGAGCACGACGACGAGGCCCTTGCAGGTGCGCGTGAACTCCTTGCCGGGGGTCTGCAAGAACGACAGGATCCGAATTCGGTAGCCAAGCAGTGAGCTGAACTGGGTCCCAGGCGAAGAATGGCACAGCAAAGCAAGCAAGAAATGAAGCTAGAGAAAAGAAGCGCTTACGACGGCCGGCGGAGCTCCGGCTGGCTCCGCAGATCCGGGGGGCGGAGCCGTGGCCGTCGGGGCCTGCAGCGGCTGGCTCTCCATCATCACCACCCCCGCTGCCTCCTCTCGCAGATGCAGATCTACTTCTCCCTTGTTGCCTTGTTTGGTGGAGACGTGGAGTGGTGGCAATAAGAAAGAAGGGGAGGGGATGAGGGAGGTTGTTGGGTCACCACTGCCCCTCCGGTCAACCCTGCTACTGCCTACTATTTCTGCTAGTGCTAGGCTTCCTTCTCTAATCCGGTCACCAGTCACAGTCAGCTCTGCCGATGCACGCTCGGTACCGGAAAGCGAGGGAGGAGAAGCGTCCGTTCCAGCGTCAACTCTAACCCCTCCCTTGATTTTTTCTGGACCGTCCACCATTAATCAACTGCTGACTAGTTAGGCCTTTAAAATGCACAAGTGCTAATCGTTAGCTATTAAAATTACCTACACATTCAAATAATTTATCTAACAGTTCAACTATTAGTTATTGTTAGTAAATTAGCTAATAGTTAGTTAACTACTTATTAACTAGCTAATTCTACTAGTAACTTTTAGACAACTAATTATCTCTAGTGCATTCAAACATGATCTTAGACCGGGTCTAACACCGGAAGCTATCGAGCTAAGCTCTTGATAAGCCGAGCTGACGATGATCGATAAGGTCGGTTGCAATATATTCATTCATCTAATTAGAGTCGAACCGAGTCGATATTAATAATGTTTATTTCGGGTTTTTTAGCTTCTGGACGCCATAAGCTGATGTGGACCGCCAACGTTTAGCCTTTTAGTATGCTTTTGTGATAATCTTTTTAAAAAACCGTACAAAATCAACATTAACATAGAATTGTCAAGTTGTCACAATAATAGGAATATATCGCTTTCTATATTATATACCCTATAGATCCTTTATCTTACTCTATATGTAATACTTACGATACTCTTATTCTCAAAACAAGCTCCTTAGAAGGGAAAAATGAATAAACATGCCCATTGACTGACATGTTCGATCAACGCACTCAAACCGGTCGATATCGATCGCCTGCTGCTATGTATCTTTTTATTGACCCACATCATTTTGATGTCCAGAAAAATAAAAATAAAAAAACTTATTTATGAATTATAAAAACTTTTATTTTCACATATTAAGTATTGCTTGAGCATAGGTGTAGACCGGACTAGGCGAGCATGTGTGTGAGCCTGAATGAGGTTATATGTTGTATCGCATGTGTCTTTCCCTTTATAGTCAAGGGTGGCATGTACAAGTGTGCTAGGCAGCCCGACACATGTGCTCCAGTGGTCTAGTATTAAATATATACTTGAAAGTCGCTTAGAGGGGGGTGAATAGGCGTAATCTGAAATTTACAACTTTAAACACACACTACAAGCCAGGGTTAGCGTTAGAACTAAAATCAAGTCCGGTAGAGAGGGGGAAACAAATCAAATGAGAATCAAGCGAATGAACACGGTGATTTGTTTTACCGAGGTTCGGTTCCAAAGAACCTAGTCCCCGTTGAGGAGGTCACAAAGACCGGGTCTATTTCAACCCTTTCCCTCTCTCAAACGGTCACTTAGACCGAGTGAACCTTCTTCCTTAATCTCACGGGTCACTAAGACCCCGCAAGGACCACCACACACTTGGTGTCTCTTGCCTCGCTTACAAAGCACTTGAGAATAAGAATGGAAAAGAAGAAAGGTAATCCAAGAAGCAAGAGCTCAAAAGAACACAAAATCTCTCTCTCATAAGTCACTAAGTGTTTGAGATGAATTTGGGACTTGGAGAGGCTTTGATCTTTTAAATTGTGTCTAGGAGTGAATGCTAGAGCTCTTGTATTGAATGTGATCTTCAGAAATCTTGGATGCTTGAAGTTGTGGTGGTTGGGGGGTATTTATAGCCCTCAACCACTAAGGTAGCCGTTGGGAGGCTGCTGGCGATGGGCGCACCGGACAGTCCGGTGCGCCACCGGACAGACAATGTTCAGTGTCTGGTGCGCCGCCACGTCACCCAACCGTTAGGGTTCTGGAGCATTTGACCGTTGCCGCCTTTGTCTTCTTGTGGCACCGGACGGTCAGGTGGTGCATCGGACAATCCTATGCCCCTCTGACTCGCTGCTTTGACTTCTGCCGCGCATTGTGCTGCACTGTTCCCGCTGTCAGAGTCGACCGTTGCGCGCTGGATAGCCGTTGCTCGCTGGCTCACCGGACAGTCTAGTGGCACACCGGACAGTTCGGTGAATTATAGTGGAGCGCGCCTGCGTTTTACCGAGAATGGCTGGTTGACCCTCATACGGTCCTGGTGCGCCGGACACTGTCCGGTGGCACACCGGACAGTCCAGTGCGCCAGACCATAGCACACTCTGTTCTTTGCTCCGGTTCAATTTAGTCCCTAACTTGAACCTTTTATTGGTTTGTGTTGAACCTTATGCACCTGTAATACATGAGTTCTAGAGCAAGCTAGTTAGTCCATATGTTTGTGTTGGACATTCAACCACCAAAATTAATTGTAGGAAAAGGTTAACCCTATTTCCCTTTCAATACTACATAGAGCGTTAAGTGCTACGACGGACAAAGATCTTCTCCTGGGCCGTCGTGCAGATCATCTGACCAGGCGTGTCCTCCGTCCTATATTGCCGGTATGCGCCTGCAGCAGAGTGTACCTGGTATGCTGACATTTTTAGGGGTCAGGCACGCTGACGTTCACAGGAGTTAATGCGATGGACGTGCGCGCACTGCCCGAGCAAACGACCGCTCACGACGGCGACGCCAATGCGCGCGGTCGCCAAGACACCAGCGCCTGCCAAGACGCCACGCAGCGCATTTGATAGTCGCCTAGAGGGGGGGGGTGAATAGGGCGAAACTGAAATTTACAAATATAAACACAACTGCAAGCCGGGTTAGCGTTAGTAATAAAGAAATGAGTCCGCGAGAGAGGGTGGAAAACAAATCGCAACCAAATGGAGAGTGTGACACACGGATTTGTTTTACCGAGGTTCGGTTCTTGCAAACCTACTCCCCGTTGAGGAGGCCACAAAGGCCGGGTCTCTTTCAACCCTTCCCTCTCTCAAACGATCCACGGATCGAGTGAGCTTTCTTTTCTCAATCACTTGGAACACAAAGTTCCTACAAGGATCACCACAAGATTGGTGTCTCTTGTCTCAATTACAAGTGAGCTTGATCACAATGAAAGAATCAAGAAAGCACGATTAAAAAGCCAAGCAACAAGAGCGACAAATGACACACGGATCACTTTCTCTCTCAAGTCACTAATCACTAATGATCTCTTTTCTCAATTGTGAAACTTGGAGAGATGGAGGCTTTGAATGTGTCTTGGAATGGATTGCTAGCTCTTGTATTGAATGTTGAAGGTTGGAATGCTTGGATGGATTGAATGGAGGTGGTTGGGGTTGTATTTATAGCCACCAACCACTTCCTAGCCGTTGGGCCTTTCTGCTGAGCGCGGACGGTCCGCCCTCCGGGTGCGGACGGTCCGCCCCTGTAGATCAACGGCTGAAGATGCAACGGTCAGCAGTAACGGCTATATCAACGGCTATATTGCATTTAATGCGACGTCAGATGTCAGACAGAGCCAGTCGCGGACGGTCCGCCCGCCTGGCCCGGACGGTCCGCGAGGCCGCTAAAATTCATTTCTCCGAACCCGTCACCTTCGGGTTTTTCGGTTTCTTACCGACCGGACGGTCCGCGCCTGAGGCCGGACGGTCCGCGCGAGGGCTCGGACGGTCTTTGCTTTTCCTCCGGACAGTCTGTAGTGGAAACTTGTGTTTTTGCATTGGTTCTGTCCGAGGGTCATCCTTGTGTCGCGGACGGTCCGCCGCAAGGGCCCGGACGGTCCGCGCTTGGCCTGTTTTTCCAAAAGGCTTCTCCTGTCCGGAATAATCTACGGTATTCCGGACAGTCGATTTAGCATAGTTATAGATGAACTTTTGGCACCTGTAAAACATATAATCTAGAGCAAACTAGTTAGTCCAATTGTTTGTGTTGGGCGATTCAACCACCAAAACTATTTAGGAACTAGGTGTAAGCCTAATTCCCTTTCAATCTCCCCCTTTTTGGTGATTGATGCCAACACAAACCAAAGCAAATATGGAAGTGCATAATTGAACTAGTTTGCATAATATAAGTGCAAAGGTTGCTTGGAATTTAGCCAATATAAATACTTGCAAGATATGCATGGATTGTTTCTTTCTTATATAACATTTTGGACCACGCTTGCACCACATGTTTTGTTTTTGCAAACACTTTTGTAAATCCTTTTTAAAGTTCTTTTGCAAATAGTCAAAGGCAAATGAATAAGATTTTGAGAAGCATTTTCAAGATTTGAAATTTTCTCCCCCTGTTTCAAATGCTTTTCCTTTAACTAAACAAAACTCCCCCTAAATGAGATCCTCCTCTTAGTGTTCAAGAGGGTTTTTGATATGTCATTTTGAAATACTACTTTCTCCCCCTTTTGAACACAATAGGATATCAATTGAAAAATATTCAACACTTAAGTTTTTGAAATTGGTGGTGGTGCGGTCCTTTTGCTTTGGGCTCTTACTTTCTCCCCCTTTGGCATGAATCGCCAAAAACGGAAGCATTAGAGCCCTCGAAGTGCAATCTTCCCCTTTGGTCATAAATAAGTGAGTTAAGATTATACCAAAGACGAAGTCCTTTTGCGTTTGAGCTTTTACTCTCTCCCCCAAGGATGAAGTCCTTTTCCTTGATGCTCATTTCTCCCCCAAAGAAGAGAGAGTTGCTCGGATGGTGGCGAAGTATGAGTTACGGAGTGGAAGCCTTTGTCTTCGCCGAAGACTCCAATTCCCTTTCAATATACCTATGACTTGGTTTGAAATAGACTTGAAAACACATTAGTCATAGCATATAAAAGAGGTATGATCAAAGGTATTCAAAAGAGTTATGTGTGCAAGCTAGCAAAAGAAATTTCTAGAATCAAGAATATTGAGCTCATGCCTAAGTCTGGTAAAAGATTGTTCATCAAGTGGCTTGGTAAAGATATCGGCTAATTGATCTTTAGTGTTAATGTAAGAAATCTCGATATCCCCCTTTTGTTGGTGATCCCTAAGAAAATGATACCGAATGGCTATGTGCTTAGTGCGGCTATGCTCGACGGGATTGTCGGCCATTTTAATTGCACTCTCATTATCACATAGCAAAGGGACTTTGGTTAATTTGTAACCGTAGTCCCGCAGGGTTTGCCTCATCCAAAGCAATTGCGCGCAACAATGACCTGCGGCAATGTACTCGGCTTCGGCGGTGGAAAGAGCGACCGAATTTTGCTTCTTTGAAGCCCAAGACACCAAAGATCTTCCCAAGAACTGGCAAGTCCCCGATGTGCTCTTCCTATTGATTTTGCACCCCGCCCAATCGGCATCCGAATAACCAATCAAATCAAATGTGGATCCCCGAGGGTACCAAAGCCCAAACTTAGGTGTATAAGCCAAATATCTCAAGATTCGTTTTACGGCCGTAAGGTGTGATTCCTTAGGGTCGGATTGGAATCTTGCACACATGCAAACGGAAAGCATAATGTCCGGTCGAGATGCACATAAATAAAGCAATGAACCAATCATCGACCGGTATACCTTTTGATCCACGGACTTACCTCCCGTGTCGAGGTCGAGATGCCCATTAGTTCCCATGGGTGTCTTGATGGGTTTGGCATCCTTCATCCCAAACTTAGCAAGAATGTCTTGAATGTACTTCGTTTGGCTAATGAAGGTGCCTTCTTGGAGTTGCTTGACTTGGAATCCTAGAAAATACTTCAACTCCCCCATCATCGACATCTCGAATTTCTGTGTCATGATCCTACTAAACTCTTCACATGTAGACTCGTTAGTAGACCCAAATATAATATCATCAACATAAATTTGGCATACAAACAAGTCTTTTTCAAGAGTTTTAGTGAATAAAGTAGGATCGGCCTTTCCGACTTTGAATCCATTTGCAATAAGAAAATCTCTAAGGCATTCATACCATGCTCTTGGGGCTTGCTTGAGCCCATAAAGCGCCTTAGAGAGCTTATAGACATGGTTAGGATACTCACTGTCTTCAAAGCCGGGGGGTTGCTCAACATAGACCTCTTCCTTGATTGGTCCATTGAGGAATGCACTTTTCACGTCCATTTGATAGAGCTTAAAGCCATGGTAAGTAGCATAGGCCAATAATATGCGAATTGACTCAAGCCTAGCTATGGGTGCATAGGTTTCACCAAAATCCAAACCTTTGACTTGTGAATACCCTTTGGCCACGAGTCGAGCTTTGTTCCTTGTCACCACACCATGCTCATCTTGCTTGTTGCGGAAGACCCACTTGGTTCCTACAACATTTTGATTAGGACGTGGAACTAAATGCCATACCTCATTCCTTGTGAAATTGTTGAGCTCCTCTTGCATCGCCATCACCCAATCCGAATCTTGAAGTGCTTCCTCTACCCTGTGTGGCTCAATAGAGGAAACAAAAGAGTAATGTTCACAAAAATGTGCAACCCGAGATCGAGTAGTTACCCCCTTATGAATGTCGCCGAGGATGGTGTCGACGGGGTGATCCCGTTGTATTGCTTGGTGGACTCTTGGGTGTGGCGGTCTTGGTTCTTCCTCATCCTCCTTTTCTTGATCATTTGTATCTCCCCCTTGATCATTGCTATCATCTTGAGGTGGCTCGTCTTCTTGATTTTGCTCTTCATCATTTTGAGCCTCATCCTCATTTTGAGTTGGTGGAGATGCTTGCATGGAGGAGGATGGTTGATCTTGTGTACTTGGAGGCTCTTCGGATTCCTTAGGACACACATCCCCGATGGACATGTTCCTTAGTGCGATGCATGGAGCCTGTTCTTCACCTATCTCATCAAGATCAACTTGCTCTACTTGAGAGCCGTTAGTTTCATCAAACACAACGTCACAAGAGACTTCAACTAGTCCAGTGGACTTGTTAAAGACCCTATATGCCCTTGTGTTTGAATCATAACCAAGTAAAAAGCCTTCTACAGTTTTAGGAGCAAATTTAGATTTTCTACCTCTTTTAATAAGAATGAAGCATTTGCTACCAAAAACTCTAAAATATGAAATGTTGGGCTTTTTACCGGTTAGGAGTTCATATGATGTCTTCTTGAGGATTCGGTGAAGATATAACCGGTTGATGGCGTAGCAGGCGGTGTTGACCGCTTCGGCCCAAAACCGGTCCGGTGTCTTGTACTCATCAAGCATGGTTCTTGCCATGTCCAATAGAGTTCGATTCTTCCTTTCCACTACACCATTTTGTTGTGGCGTGTAGGGAGAAGAGAATTCATGCTTGATGCCCTCCTCCTCAAGGAAGCTTTCAATTTGAGAGTTCTTGAACTCCGTCCCATTGTCGCTTCTTATTTTCTTGATCCTTAAGCCGAACTCATTTTGAGCTCGTCTCAAGAATCCCTTTAAGGTCTCTTGGGTTTGAGATTTTTCCTGTAAAAAGAATACCCAAGTGAAGCGAGAATAATCATCCACAATAACTAGACAGTACTTACTCCCGCCGATGCTTATGTAAGCGATCGGGCCGAATAGATCCATGTGTAGGAGCTCCAGTGGCCTGTCAGTCGTCATTATGTTCTTGTGTGGATGATGAGTGCCAACTTGCTTCCCTGCTTGGCATGCGCTACAAATCCTGTCTTTCTCAAAATGAACATTGGTTAGTCCTAAAATGTGCTCTCCCTTTAGAAGCTTATGAAGATTCTTCATCCCAACATGGGCTAGTCGGCGGTGCCAGAGCCAACCCATGTTAGTCTTAGCAATTAAACATGTGTCGAGCTCAGCTCTATCAAAATCTACTAAGTATAGCTGACCCTCTAACACACCCTTAAATGCTATTGAATCATCACTTCTTCTAAAGACAGTGACACCTATATCAGTAAAAAGACAGTTGTAGCCCATTTGACATAATTGGGAAACAGAAAGCAAGTTGTAATCTAATGAATCTACAAGAAAAACATTGGAAATAGAATGGTCAGGAGATATAGCAATTTTACCCAAACCTTTGACCAAACCTTGATTTCCATCCCCGAATGTGATAGCTCGTTGGGGATCCTGGTTTTTCTCATATGAGGAGAACATCCTTTTCTCCCCGGTCATGTGGTTTGTGCACCCGCTGTCGAGTATCCAACTTGTGCCCCCGGATGCATAAACCTACAAAACAAGTTTAGTTCTTTGTTTTAGGTACCCAAACGGTTTTGGGTCCTTTAGCATTAGATACAAGAACTTTGGGTACCCAAACACAAGTCTTGGAGCCCTTGTGTTTGCCCCCAACAATTTTGGCAACTACCTTGCCAGATTTGCTAGTCAACACATAAGATGCATCAAAAGTTTTAAATGAAATGGCATGATCATTTGATGCATTAATAGTTTTCTTTCTAGGCAACTTGGCATGGGTTGGTTGCCTAGATCTAGATGTCTCACCCTTATACATAAAAGCATAATTAGGGCCAGAGTGAGACTTCCTAGAATGAATTTTCTTAATCTTATTCTCAGGATACCCGGCAGGGTACAAAATGTAACCCTCGTTATCCTGAGGCATGGGAGCCTTGCCCTTAACAAAGTTAGACAAGTTCTTAGGAGGGGCATTAATTTTGACATTGTCTCCCCTTTGAAAGCCAATGCCGTCCTTAATGCCCGGGCGTCTCCCATTATAGAGCATGCTTCTAGCCAATTTAAATTTTTCATTTTCTAAGTCATGCTCTCTAATTTTAGCATTAAGTTGTGCTATGTGATCATTTTGTTTTTTAATTAAGGCAAGGTGATCATGGATAGCATCAACATTAATATCTCTACATCTAGTGCAAATGGACACATGCTCAATAGTAGATGTAGAGGGTTTGCAAGACTTTAATTCAATAACCTTAGCATGCAACAAATCATTCTTAGTTCTAAGGTCAGAAATAGTAGTATTGCAAACATCAAAATCCTTAGCCTTAGCAATTAATTTCTCATTCTCATTTCTAAGGCTAGCGATGGAAGCATTCAATTCATCAATCCTAGCAAGCAAATCAACATCATCATTTCTAGGATCAATGCAAACATGAGAATCAACCTTAGCCAACAAATTAGCATTTTCATTTCTAAGGTTGTCTAAAATCTCATGGCAAGTGCTTAGCTCACTAGATAATTTTTCACATTTTTCTCTTTCTAGAGCATAAGCATTTTTAACCTTAACATGTTTCTTTTTTTCCTTGATTAGGAAGTCTTCTTGGGAGTCCAAGAGATCATCCTTTTCATGGATATCACTAATTAGCTCATTTAATTTTTCTTTTTGTTCCATGTTAAGGTTGGCAAAAAGAATACGCAAGTTATCCTCCTCATTTTTATCATCCTCATCACTAGATGTTTCATATTTAGTGGAGGACTTTGATTTTACCTTCTTTTTGCCGTCCTTGGCCATGAGGCACTTGTGGCCGACGTTGGGGAAGAGGAGGCCTTTGGTGACGGCGATGTTGGCGGCGTCCTCGTCGTCGGAGGAGTCGCTTGAGCTTTCGTCGGAGTCCCACTCCCGACAAACATGGGCATCGCCGCCCTTCTTCTTGTAGTACTTCTTCTTCTCCTTCCTCTTGCCCTTCTTGTCGTTGTCCCTGTCACTATCACTTGATAATGGACATTTAGCAATAAAGTGACCGGGCTTACCACACTTGTAGCAAACCTTCTTGGAACGGGATTTGTAGTCCTTCCCCTTCCGTTGCTTGAGGATTTGCCGGAAGCTTTTGATGATTAGGGCCATCTCCTCGTTGTCGAGCTTGGAGGCGTCAATTGGTTGTCTACTTGGTGTAGACTCCTCCTTCTTCTCCTCCGTTGCCTTGAAGGCCACGGGTTGCGCCTCGGATGTGGAAGGCTCATCAAGCTCGTTGATCTTCTTGGAGCCCTTAATCATGCATTCAAAACTAACAAAATTCCCGATGACTTCCTCGGGGGTCATTTGTGTATATCTAGGATTGCCACGAATTAATTGTACTTGAGTAGGGTTAAGGAAAATAAGGGCTCTCAGAATAACCTTAACCACTTCGTGGTCATCCCATTTTGTGCTCCCGAGGTTGCGCACTTGGTTCACCAAGGTCTTGAGCCGGTTGTACATGTCTTGTGGCTCCTCCCCTTGGCGAAGACGGAAGCGACCGAGCTCCCCCTCGATCGTTTCCCGCTTGGTGATCTTGGTGAGTTCATCACCCTCATGCGCTGTCTTGAGTAGGTCCCAAATCTCCTTGGCGTTCTTCAACCCTTGTACTTTGTTGTATTCCTCCTTGCTTAAAGAGGCAAGGAGAATGGTTGTGGCTTGAGAGTTGAAGTGCTCGATTTGGGCCACTTCGTCCGTGTCGTAGTCCTCATCCTCTACCGATGGTACCTGTACACCATACTCAACAACATCCCATAATCTTTTGTGGAGAGAGGTTAGATGAAATCGCATCAAATTACTCCACATAGCATAATCTTCACCATTAAAAGTTGGTGGTTTGCCTAATGGGACGGAAAGTAAAGGTGTATGTTTAGGAACGCGAGGGTAGCGTAGGGGGATCTTACTATACTTCTTACGCTCTTGGCGTTTAGAAGTGACGGACGCCGCGTCGGAGCCGGAGGTGGAGGTCGATGAAGTGTCGGTCTCGTAGAAGACCACCTTCCTCATCCTTTTGTGCTTGTCCCCACTCCGATGCGGCTTGTGAGAAGATTTTTCCTTCTTCTCCTTATGGTGAGAAGAGGAAGATCTTTTCTCCTTCCGCTTGGAGGATTTCTTCTTCTTCTCTCTTCTCTTGGTGCGGGACTCTTCCGATGAAGTGCTCCCTTGGCTTGTAGTGGGCTTGTCGTCGCCGGTCTCCATCTCCCTCTTGGTGTGATCTCCCGACATCACTTCGAGCGGTTAGGCTCTAATGAAGCACCGGGCTCTGATACCAATTGATAGTCGCCTAGAGGGGGGGGTGAATAGGGCGAAACTGAAATTTACAAATATAAACACAACTGCAAGCCGGGTTAGCGTTAGTAATAAAGAAATGAGTCCGCGAGAGAGGGTGGAAAACAAATCGCAACCAAATGGAGAGTGTGACACACGGATTTGTTTTACCGAGGTTCGGTTCTTGCAAACCTACTCCCCGTTGAGGAGGCCACAAAGGCCGGGTCTCTTTCAACCCTTCCCTCTCTCAAACGATCCACGGATCGAGTGAGCTTTCTTTTCTCAATCACTTGGAACACAAAGTTCCTACAAGGATCACCACAAGATTGGTGTCTCTTGTCTCAATTACAAGTGAGCTTGATCACAATGAAAGAATCAAGAAAGCACGATTAAAAAGCCAAGCAACAAGAGCGACAAATGACACACGGATCACTTTCTCTCTCAAGTCACTAATCACTAATGATCTCTTTTCTCAATTGTGAAACTTGGAGAGATGGAGGCTTTGAATGTGTCTTGGAATGGATTGCTAGCTCTTGTATTGAATGTTGAAGGTTGGAATGCTTGGATGGATTGAATGGAGGTGGTTGGGGTTGTATTTATAGCCACCAACCACTTCCTAGCCGTTGGGCCTTTCTGCTGAGCGCGGACGGTCCGCCCTCCGGGTGCGGACGGTCCGCCCCTGTAGATCAACGGCTGAAGATGCAACGGTCAGCAGTAACGGCTATATCAACGGCTATATTGCATTTAATGCGACGTCAGATGTCAGACAGAGCCAGTCGCGGACGGTCCGCCCGCCTGGCCCGGACGGTCCGCGAGGCCGCTAAAATTCATTTCTCCGAACCCGTCACCTTCGGGTTTTTCGGTTTCTTACCGACCGGACGGTCCGCGCCTGAGGCCGGACGGTCCGCGCGAGGGCTCGGACGGTCTTTGCTTTTCCTCCGGACAGTCTGTAGTGGAAACTTGTGTTTTTGCATTGGTTCTGTCCGAGGGTCATCCTTGTGTCGCGGACGGTCCGCCGCAAGGGCCCGGACGGTCCGCGCTTGGCCTGTTTTTCCAAAAGGCTTCTCCTGTCCGGAATAATCTACGGTATTCCGGACAGTCGATTTAGCATAGTTATAGATGAACTTTTGGCACCTGTAAAACATATAATCTAGAGCAAACTAGTTAGTCCAATTGTTTGTGTTGGGCGATTCAACCACCAAAACTATTTAGGAACTAGGTGTAAGCCTAATTCCCTTTCAGCATTATACAAGGCCTGCACGCGGCGCTAACACACAACTGCTTGCATCGGTAATGCACGAGGCAGTTATTCGATCCTACATGGTCTGATAAAAGCCTATGCATGCCCTATGCATAGCAGGGAATGCCTTAGCCACTTGCATTGAATGCGGGTGGCGAGCTTACTTCCAGCCGAAGGCTTGTGCCACATACCCATGTGCCATGTGGCAGCGCCGGACCCCTATCTAAACGGAGAGTGGGGGCCAAGGGTGCATGTTGGCCTGAAGACTTGGATCCCGCCTGCCAGGGGTCCAGATGCTAGACAGGGAAGTCCAGGACCCACCCGTAAGGGTCTGGAGGGCATACGTGGAAGTCTGGACTCATGCGGTAGTCCCTAAGCACTTTCACCCTATGATAGGTGGCGGAATCGGACCTGCTGTTGGGCACACTTACACACACATACACAATGTCAGGTGGACCCAAACACTCGGAGAACATGTGAGAGCTCAAGTGCACGACAAGACAAATGGTGGGGAACTGTAGCTTCTTGTGTTGCGTGTCACATCCCGCTATAGGACGTGATATTTATAGGCCCGTACGGGGTAGGTGGTCCAAAGTACGACCCTACCTATGGCTACCAACTATATCCAAGGGATATACCATGTAATGTAGTAATTACAGTGATGCTCATACATTAGACGGTGCACAACAGATAACACACATGCACGCTACACTGACAAGTGGGCCATTGGAGATGTCTTCTGGTGGACTGGTGGCGAACGGGGCCAATTTGTAGCCTTCGCCCCAAGAGCCCTCACATCGTGGCTCCCTTCATCACGCCTCGCCGAATGATGGAAGTCCTTTACTCGACGTACTGGCGAAGGCCTTGGGTGTTGCTGACCTGTTGCGGTCGTTCACTAGATCGGAGGCCCCTTCACTTGTGGGCCCCTCGTCAGCGATCACTGCCTAAGTCGAGGGCCCTTCGCATGTGGGCCTGTGTATGGTTAGCATAAGATAAAAAAATATGGCCTTCGCTCTGTGATAGAGGTCGTGTTTGGTCTCCGCCCAACAGTAGCCCCCGAGGGAGTGGTTCATCCTGATGGGCCATTCCCGAAGTCTCTTGGCTTTTAAGATGACGAACACTGCCCTCGATCATTTGATGAACCGCCTCGGGGAGGGGGGGAGGGGGCGCTGGATGTGACCGTTGGGGAATTCTATAGCATTATTGTTGCCCTCTCGCGCCCAGCTATATATTTGGTGGTCTACATGGGGGTCAGCTTCCATCTTGTCGCTTTCTGGAGTATTTTAAACTGCCGCTTAGCCGCTGCTTTCTCGTCGGCGACGTTGTCACACCGGCGGTGAGCTCGATGCCGCGCAGTGGAACACTGGCCCGCCTAAAGAGCGCTGCTCGCTATCGTCCTCGGTACACCACCATGCTTCATCCTCCGAGCGGCAGTAGTGCGACGACGATGTCAGACGACATTGCTCCGACGGGCGCAACCTCTTCCTCTGCTAGGGTTAGCCGTGCTAGTGGACCAGGCCAAGTGAATTAAGAGTTGTATCGATCAAAGAGTTTGTGGCATATGGTGAAGGAAATGGAGTCCTTGGGGTTTTCCATGTTGGTTACAGTCGGGACACCGGAGCGGAGACGATTCCTAGGCGAGACGACAAAGTCTTGGTGAAAGGGAAATAGGGTTTAACCTTTTCTTATAAATAATTTTGGTGGTTGAATGTCCAACACAAATATTGGACTAACTAGTTTGCTCTAGATTATATATTCTACAGGTGCTAAAGGTTCAAACAAACGAATAAAAAGATCAAGTTAGGGTTCAAAAGAAAGGAGCAAAAGAAACCGAAGAGTAACCTGATCTGGCGCACCAGACTGTCCGGTGTGCCACTAGACAGTGTCCAGTGCACCAGGTCGTACAACTCCAAACTCTTCAGCTTCGGGTTTCTCGGACGCCACTCCGCTATAATTCACCAGAATGTCCGGTGTGCCACTGAACTGTTCGGTGCACCAGCGGAGCAACGGCTAGCCAGCGCAACGATCGGCTACAACGGTCGCCTGCAACGCTACAGTGCGCGAACAGTTCGCGCAGAAGTCAGAGCAGCCGCCAGAGGCGCACCGGACAGTGCATAGTACCTGTCCGGTACGGCACCGGACTGTCCGGTGCCACAAGAAGACAAAGCTCCAACGGTCGAAACCGCCATAACCCTAACGGTTGGGTGATGTGGCTGGCACACCGGACTGTCCGGTGCACCCATCAACAACAGCCTGTCCCAACGGTTGAATTGGTGGTTGAGGGCTATAAATACCCCCCAACCACCTCCACTCCAACCATCCAAGCATTCATCACACCCATTCAATACAAGAGCAAAACACAACACTCCAAGACACAAATCAAAGCCTCTGATCTGATCAAAGTCCCCAATTCAATTCTAGTCTTTAGGACTTGTGAGAGGATCGTTCTTCTGTTTCTTTGTTGCTCTTGTTGCTTGGTTGGCTTTCTTCTTTCTCTCATTCTTATGCTCAAAGCCTTGTAAGCGAAGCAAGAGACACCAATTGTGCGGTGATCCTTGCGGGGTCTAAGTGACCTGAGAAATCAAGGAAGAAAGCTCACTCGGTCTAGGTGACCGTTTGAGAGAGGGAAAGGGTTGAAAGAGACCCAGTCTTTGTGACCACCTCAACGGGGACTAGGTTCATTGGAACCGAACCTCGGTAAAACAAATCACTGTGTCATCCGCTTTACTTTCTTGGTTGATTTGTTTTCCCCTCTCTCCCGGACTTGGATTTTATTCTAACGCTAACCCCAGCTTGTAGTGTGTTTAAAGTTGTAAATTTCAGTTTCCGCCTATCCACCCCCCCTCTAGGCGACTTTCAATTGGTATCGAAGCCCGATACTTCATTAGAGTCTAACTACTCGAAGTGATGTCGGGAGGATCCGCCAAGAGGGAGATGGAAACGGGCACAAGCCACAGAAAGGCTCCATCAAGGAGTCCGGCGCCAAAGGAAGGGAGGAATCACCTCCCCGCGTCAAGTCGCACCGGAGTGGCGACAAGAAGAAGAAAATGAAGAAAGTGGTCTACTACGAGACCGATTCTTCGTTGCCTTCCACATCCGGCTCCGACGCGCCGTCCATCACTTCTTAGCGCCATGAGCGCAAGAAGTTTAGTAAGATCCCCCTACGCTATCCTCACATTTCTAAACACACTCCTTTACTTTCCGTCCCATTAGGCAAACCACCGATTTTTGATGGTGAAGATTATTGTATGTGGAGTGATAAAATGAGGCATCACCTAACCTCACTCCACGCAAGCATATGGGATATTGTTGAGTTTGGAGCACAGGTACCATCCGTGGGGGATGAAGGATATGACTCGGACGAGGTCACCCAAATCCGGCAATTCAACTCCTAAGCCACTACTATACTCCTCGCATCTCTATGTCGAGAGGAGTATAATAAGGTGCAAGGGTTGAAGAGTGCCAAGAAGATTTGGGACGTGCTCAAGACCGCACACGAGGGAGATGATGTGACCAAGATCACCAAACGGGAGACGATCGAGGGGGAGCTCGGTCGTATCGTCCTCAACCAAGGTGTAGCATCCCAAAAATTCAAATCCTGAAATTTTCTCAAACTTACTCTAAATTCAAAATGAATTTCAAATTTTGTTTCAAAATGTTTGTTTGCGAGTTGATATCAGCAAATAAAGTATGGTGGTCTATATTCTCTCTAAAATCCTCCTCAAAATATCCTACAAATATTCCTCAGTGATCCCCTCGAGTTCTTTCCAGAAATACTGCCCAAATATTCCACCGATACTTCTCCAAGTATTTTCCTCCTGAGAAATATCAGAATAATTTTTCAAGTCCCTACAAATACTTTCTTCATAACTTTCCTCATGCTCATACGTATACATACCTCTCCAGTGTCATACGATGAGCTCTACAAGCTAATTACACTCATACAAGACAAATACATGCTAATCTCCCACTAATCCTCTCATCCTCCCAGTAATCCTCTCATCCCTCCCCCTAATCCCCCACCATGGCTATAAATAGAGGGGCAAGGGCCTCCTCTCATCCCACCCCAAGCCATTTCATGGCAACTCTCTTCCCCCCCCACACACACACCCACTCCATGTTCCACACAAGCACACACTAGCACAAGGATCGTTCGGTCGTTCTTCGATCGTTCGTCCCCCTGTTCTTAGTTTGTTCGTTCATTTGTTCGATCGTTCGATCGTTCGTCCGATCGTTCATGGTTCGTTCGTCTGTTCGTCCGATTGTTCGATCGTTCATCCGTTTGTTCGTCCAAATAATCTTTTTCCTGCCGTTATGCTGCCGAAATTCCGATCGTTCGTTCGTTCGATCATTCGATCGTTCATCGTTTGTTCATAGTTCATATTCATCGTTCATCGTTCGTTCATAGTCCCTATTCATCGTTCTTCCAGATAATCTTTGTCCTGCCGTTATGCTGCCGAAATTCCGATCGTTCGTTCGTCCGATCATTCGATCGTTCGTCCGTTCGTTTGTCCAAATAATCTTTTCCCTGTCGTTATGCTGCCGAAATTCTGATCATTCGATCATTCGATCGTTCATCGTTCCCATTCATCGTTCATCGTTCGTTCATAGTCCCTATTCATCGTTCTTCCAGACAATCTTTGTCATGCCGTTATGCTGCCGAAATTCCGATCGTTCGTTCGTCCGATCATTCGTCCGTTCGTTCATAGTTCCTATTCATCGTTCATCGTTCGTTCATCATCACTATTCATTGTTCATCGTTCGTTCATATGACTATTAACCATCACTATTCAACATTACTATTCACCATTACTATTCATCATCGTTACTATTCATCGATGATATCCATAATATCTTTTCGTCGTCACTATTCATCGTTACTATTCACCGATCATCCGATCGTCCCTGTTGGAGGCTTGTTCTCAAATGCTATGAATTAAGAACAAGGCAACATAGAATGTTAAATATCGAAGCCCTTCGTCCGATGAAGCATTATTTCCCTGAGGATTTAATGAGCTTCGGACGAAAGGTCATAGATGATAAACTACGAAGATTTTACCTTCGTAGTCAGAAATAGGACAATGCAAAATAAAATATGAATCACGAAACGTTAGAAAATATTAAGAATGAATAATATCATTTATTCATTTTATAATACAAATTCAGATATTAAAACACGATGTTTGACTACATTTATACCTTTGCCTTGATAAGGAGCAATAATTCCAGAGTAATACGCCAACAGTTACAGGATTGCGTGAACAGTAAAGGAATACTGTTCACTATTTATAGGCACAGGACACAGCCTGTAAGGAATTACAATCATGCCCTTTATAAAAGTTTACGACAATGACTCAGGCCCTTATGGACTAAAAGGTCATTCTATCTTTAAGTCGGTTCGATCCTTCATCTTCGGATACACTATAACGCCGAAGCTTCATGAGTGGTAGCTTCGGCATCACTTATAAGCAGCTTTTGCCGAAGCTGTTTCTTCCTGCAGGACCTTCGGCGACGAAGCATGGTCCCAACAGTAGCCCCTTCACGGTGCTAGATCGTTTTTCGTAATGAGCTTGATCCGTGAAAAAAGTCTCTTAGGCTTCGGGAAGCCGAAGGTCCGAAAAACACCTTCCCTGAGCTCGTTGCCGAGAAACGATACAGTTTTCGAGCGCGGAGCGGTCCCACCATGCAGGTTCACTTTCTTGGCTTTTGCGGCCCACCGTTCAGTGGGTGCGAGCGAATGTTTGCCCGGTGTAAAAATCTTGACGATTCACCTTCTTACCTGCAGCACTATATAAACAGACAGGTAGGTGTGAAGTTACCACATCATTCATTGCTATTGCACTGTTTCGCTGCCAAAAATTTAACCATAGCCGAAGCTTCACTTTTGCATTCAAACGAAGCTCCAGTCTGAATTCTGCTTCGTGACAAGAAGAGCTTCGGAAAAAAGGTTATTAATTTTCAAGGAATTTTCAAGAAACTTAAAATCAAATGGCCAGAGTACGCTCCACTGCTAGGGTTGAGCGTGATGGAGATGAGACCGAAGCCGTTGAAACTGTTCCGATTTCTGAAGCAATGAGGCGCTCTGGACTGATTTCATCAGAGGACATACCTGCTGCCGAAGCAACACAAGCTGATGTTGAAGAAGCTGGTTCCGAAGATGAGTACAGCTGCGGGATGCCAAGTAAACCTAGTCATTTGGACTTTGGAAAGTCCACCATCTCTGAAGCTGATCTTCCCAAAATGGTGAAGATGGGCTATTTCAGTGAAGCAAAAAAGGAGCTGGTTCGTTTTGGCGGAGAGGAGACTACTCCGAAGCCGGAAAAGAATGAGGTGGTCGTGTTCAAAAGCTTCTTTAAAGCAGGATTAAGATTTCCTTTGAATGGGCTGATTGCTGATGTTTTGAAGAAATTTGGGGTTTACCTTCATCAGCTGACCCCTAATGCTATCGTTAGATTAAGCGTTTACATTTGGGCCCTTCGCAGCCAGGGAGTGGAACCGTTCGGTGAGGGTTTCTGCCGAGTTCATGAACTACACTACCAGACTAAGGCCAGAGGAGATGGTCTTCATGAGAATTTTGGCTGTTACAACTTTGCTTATCGCAAGACTACGAAGTTTCCAGTGATAAACTACCGAAGCAAATGGCTAGCCAGATGGAAGTCTGAATGGTTTTATGTTAAAGTTGATAAAGATGAAGATAAACTGGTCCAGAGTCCGCTAGAGCTAACCTTCGGAGAAACGAGGCCCTGATGCAACATGATAAGGGGGAGCCCGAGTCAGATTGCTCTGGCTGAATTTCGCGTGATTTTAGATCATATTGGCACTAGAGACTTGGTGCAGGAATTTCTAGCTTTTAAAGTGTTCCCAACAATGAGGGAGTGGGAAATGCCGAAGCTGGAGGGAGAAAAGAAAAAGGGAGAACTTGTTCGATTGCCTTATTACTACAAGTTTAAGAAACACTTTAAAAAACCCTGCCAAGAATGGTTGGTCACAATCGAGGTTATGTGCAACGATATCCTCAGAAATTATTCTAAGAAAGAAGATCAGTTGATGACTGCAGCCTTCGGCACCCGTCCGAAGCGAAGATTGAATCGTGTGCTAGATGCCTTGAATTTTGATTACCCTGATTATGAGCAACTGAGCGGAGATGCCGAAGGCCCGAAGAGAAAGAGGATTGCCAGCGCCCTGGACAAAGAAAGCACCAAATTGGCTAAAAAGGAAAAAGAAACTTCTGAAAAACTGATCCTTGAGCCGAAGGTAGCTGCTCCAAGGAAAAGAAAAGCTGCATCTCCAAAACCAAAGACATCGGCCCGAGAGGAGGAAGCTCCTGCAACACCTTCTACTGCCGAAGTGGAAGAGATTCTGAAGGTAATGACTGAACCTTTGCCTGTCAAGCTAAGTCCGCTGGCGCCAGAATTGATGAAGTTTTTTCAGAAGGACAAAGAAGCTTCGGCAGCAGAAAGTCCCGCAAAGCCGAAAAAACGAAGAATTATCCAAGTGGCAGATGTCATTCATCAGACACCGCCACCGATACCGGCGTCAAAAATTGTCATTGCTGAAACCACTGGAGCCGAAACCGCCGAAGCCGAAGCCACCGGAGCCGAAGCCACCGAAGCCGAAGCCACCGGAGCCGAAGCTACCGAAGCCGAAGCCACCGGAGCCGAACCCGGGACTACCGAAGATCCTAACCTGGGAACCACACTTGATGATATTGACAATATACTTCTGAGAATGTCTGAAGAAGAAGCTGCTGTGGTTGCGGTGAACACCGCAACTGAAAAAGGAAAAGAGCAGATTGAAGACATTTTAGAAGAAGGAAATTTTAATTTTCAAGATATACTTGGACAGGAGTTAACAGACGCTGAAAAAGAGGAGCTGAAGAAATATGCTATATCATGTGGATACAAACCAGGGTCTCTGCTATTTGGTGGAATCAATGAAGGGAAGCTAAGATGCCTTTGGAATCGAACCGAGGCCAAGGTTGTTAGGATCTTCTCCAAAAGTGTTGGCCTACCGAAGATAGAAGCGGACCTCTGCAGGTATCAACGACAGCATATTGCCGATAGCTTGCTCTATGCTAATTTCAAGGTACAATCTCGACTTTTTATTTCAAGGTAAAACTAAGATGTTTTCTGACGAAGATTGTTTTGGCAGAGTATACTTCTAAGTAAAGTGCTAAGAATACAACAAGATCTTGAAGATGAGAAAAACGAAGCTACCATCAAAGATCTAGACAACAAAGTCGAAAATTACGAAGCTGCTCTGAAGGAAAAAGACTCCGCTATTCAAGATCTTGAAATCAAAGTTAAAGATCACGAACTGCCTTGGAAAAGAAAGACTTTGTCATTCATTCTCTGGAAGGCTCACTGGCTGAAGCCCAAGTTGAAAACAACAAATTAAGCAATGAATTACTTATAAAATCAGAAAAGTCTGAGCAGGAAAAGAAAAGTCTCGAAACAAATCTCAAGACCGAGATCGAGAAGAATTCAAATTTGCAAAAATCATTGGAGGAGCTTCGGGAGAAATGCTTAAATTTCGGCAGCCGATGCGTGCAGCGGCTGAAGGATGTGTTTCACTCAATTGGAGCCAGCTCTGATAAGTTTACACCTTCAGCTGAAAACCTGCCCAACACCTTGGAATACATTGAAGGCGAGGTTGATGCACTTGACGAAGTTATTGCTGGGCATGCTGATTTCTGCGCCCTGCTAGCTTCTCGAGGAACGACTACCGCTTTCCTGAAGGCCGACTGTACACATGGGAAGATTGTAAATAGGCCAAACTTCAGCTTGTCACCGGCAGATTTGGTTGACATCCCAAGCCTAGCCCGAAGCATAGGAAACAGATTTATGACCCAGATTTGGGTAAACGGCGGGCGAAAAATGGCTGGTGACGAAGCTCGGAGCCACCTTAAGCCGGTGAGAAACTTATACTTGTTACTTTTACCTTCTCCTTGAAGTTTGCACCTTTCTCATTTTGTTTTAATATGTACAGGATGATGAAGCTGAAGGATGACGAGCTGAAGCTTAACAGTTGCTGTAAAAGACTTCTGCAAAAAATTCTGGAGAAATCTTTGTAATATAATTGTAGAAAAAACTTATGTAAATTTGTGCATACCTTGTAATATATCTTTTCTCCTTTATCTGTGTACGATCTGCTTTGCTGTGAACGAAATTTCACTTTTGAGTCGAAGGCGAAAAACACCTTCCCTTCTTTTCGTACACAACGAAGCATGAAAATTTCCTCTTTCTCCGAAGCCTTTTCCTCATAGCCGAAGCATCTGCCTTTTTTGTGTGGTATGATGATAATGATCCTATATATGTCTAAATGAATGTTTATGAATGCAAATGTCATGATGTAATGTATTGTGCAAATGAATATCCGAATGTATATTCAAAACCATAATCCTAGCCTTCATTCCCTTGAGAATGACTCAAATCTTTTTGCCGTTTATTTTTCGGCTTCACCGTTTACTTTTCGGTGTATCAGCGCTGACTTTTCGCTGTAAGCCTCCCTTAGGAGCTTCTTCGCCTTTTACTTTCGGCGGAATCAGCGTTTATTTTTTGCTGTAAGCCTCCCTTGGGAGCTTCTTTGCCTTTTACTTTCAGCGGAATCAGCGCTTATTTTTCGCTCTAAGCTCTGCATTCCCTTAGGAACGACTTTTGAGCTTCTCCTTGTTTTCTTTTCTTTTTCCTTTGCACTCGATGGTGCGTTCTCAGCTTTTACATTTACATCTTTGGGGGATATCGCTCTTATAGAATTGAAATAAGAGAAAGAAAAATTACATGTTGTGGCCCCATTAAAAACCTTTCTCCCCCTTTGGAAAGGAAAAGGGTGCCACAAGAAAGAACAGAAAAAACTACATCAAGCTAAACATAATATTGCCGAAGCTCGTCCGCATTCCATGATCTAGGAATGTCGTTGCCGTTCATATCCTTCAATCTGTAGGAACCGGGTCTTGACGAAGATACTACCAGAAAGGGTCCTTCCCATTTCAGCTGTAATTTGCCTACTGTCTCTTGGTTGGCCACTCTTCGAAGCACCAAATGTCCTGGTTCAATGTTCTTTAGCCTAACCTTTCTATCACGCCATTTTATTGTTTCAACTTGGTATTTGTTGATGTTTTCCATAGCTTGAAGCCTGATCCCCTCTATAGCATCTTTTTCCACAGAGTAATCAGCTTCAGCTTCGTCTTCTGCCGAAGCCATTGTTCTTATTGATCCTGCTTTGGCTTATTCCGGGGTTATTGCTTCGTCACCAAACAATAGTTTGAATGGTGTAAAGCCTGTTGATCTTGATACTGTTGTGTTGTGGCTCCACACCACTTTGATTAATTTGTCTGGCCACTTTCCCCTGGGCTGATTGAAGATTAACTTCATTATTCCTGTCATTATGATGCAATTAGCTCTTTCAACAAGTCCATTTGACTCCGGATGTCGAACTGATGCGAAATGAACCTTTGTGCCAATTTGATCGCAAAATTCTCTGAAAGCTTCGGAATCAAACTGCGTCCCATTATCCACAGTAATAGCCTTCGGCACTCCGAAGCGACAAACAATATTTTGCCAGAAAAACTTTTGAATAGTGACCGAAGTTATTGTGGCTAAAGGCTTTGCCTCAATCCATTTAGAAAAATATTCTACTGCCACTACAACATACCTTAAGTTCCCTTGTGCTGGTGGTAACGGACCTAACAAATCAAGGCCCCACCTTTGCAACGACCAAGTGGGTTGTATTAACTGAGTTAAAGACGAAGGTTGTTTTTGATCTCTTGCACATTTCTGACAACCTTCGCACTTTTGGACTAATTCAGCTGCATCCGAAGCTGCCTTTGGCCAATAAAATCCTTGACGAAAATCTTTTCCAAGCAAAGGCCTAGATCCAATGTGAGATCCACACAGGCCTGCGTGTATTTCCTTCATCAATTCTATACCTTCGGCTCTGGATAAACACTTGAGTAACGGAGAACAGACTCCACGCTTGTATAGTTCCCCTTCTATTATAACATATGGTCGAGCTCTTGCCTCTATCCTCCTGTTATAAGCTTCGTCATCTGAAAGAAAGTTACCCTGAAGGAAAGAGATGATCTCAGTTCTCCAGTCTTCACTATAGACAGGGGATATGTTGAGGACTGCTCTTTCAAGAAGCTCAACCAAAGGTGCTTTTATTGTTTCGAAAAATACTTCCGAAGGTAAGGGCAGCCCCTGTGCTGCTGACTTGGCTAATAAATCAGCATATTCATTTTCTCCACGAGGAATATTTTTAATAGAAAACCCTTCAAAGGAAGCCTCAATCCTTCGGACTGTGTCTAAATATTTTTCAAGCTTCGGATCTCTTGCTTTATAACTTTTATCAATATGACCAGAAATAACCTGGGAATCAGTTTTAAGAACCGCCCTTCTGATTCCCATTGCCTTTAACTTCCGAAGACCCAAGAGCAAAGCTTCGTACTCAGCAATGTTATTTGTGCAACTGAAATCAAGTCTTGTTGCATAACAAGTTTTAACCTTGGAAGGTGCGACCAACACAGCAGCTGCTCCTGCTCCGAAAGTTCCCCAAGATCCCTCGCAAAATACTGTCCAAACTTTGGCATCTTTACTCATTTCTTCTTCCTGAGCCCCTGGCGTCCAGTCAGCAATGAAGTCTGCCAATGCTTAGGACTGAATCGAAGATCTATGCACATAATCAATACAAAATTCATTGAGTTCCGCAGCCCATTTTCCAACCCTTCCGGTAACTTCTCTATTTCTCATGGTTGTGAAGAAGGAACAACTATATTGTATGCTTGGAAATAGTGCCGAAGCTTCCTGGAGGCCATCAAAACAACATACAACACCTTCTCCAATTCTGTATAATTTTTCTTTGATAAACTAAGAACTTCAGATACAAAGTATATTGGGGCTTGCTTTTTGACTTGGCCTTCAAGCTTCTCCTGGACAAGTGCTGCACTTACCGCTGAGTGCGAAGCTGCCACATATAACAACAGAGGAGCCCCTGGCGTTGGTGGAGTTAGTGTTGTTAGATCTATCAGATATTGCTTCAGCTCTTCGAAGGCTCTCTGCTGGACTGGTCCCCATTGAAAAACTTCGGCTGACTTCAGTACTTCGAAAAATGGTAAATTTCTCTCTGCTGATCTAGATATAAATCTGTTGAGAGATGCCAGTCTTCCTGTCAATCTTTGAGCCCTCTTCTTTGTACTTGGTGGTTCCATTCGAAGGATAGCTTCGATTTTATTTGGATTAGCCTCAATCCCTTTTGTTGAAACTAGGCAGCCAAGAAATTTCCCCTTCTTCACTCCGAAGACACATTTTTCTGGATTTAACTTTAAACCGGCCTGTCTAAAATTAGCGAAGGTCTCCTGCAGATCAGCAATGTGATTATCTTACTTCGTGCTTTTTACAATGATATCATCAACATAAGTTAGCACATTTCTGCCTATCTGAGAATGAAGAACCTTCGCTGTCATCCTGCTGAAGCTTCCTCCAGCATTCTTGAGCCCCTCAGGCATCCGAAGGTAACAATATGTTCCACTAGGGGTTCTGAAGCTGGTTTTCGGCTCATCCTCTTTCTTCATCCAAATTTGATGATAGCCTGAATAACAATCCAGCAGACTCATAAGTTCTGATGAAGCTGCTGCATCAACTAGGGAGTCTATCCTTGGCAGTGGAAACTCGTCCTTCGGACAAGCCTTGTTGAGATCAGTAAAATCAATACACATCCTCCATTTACCATTGGCCTTCTTTACCATAACAGTGTTAGCCAGCCATTCTGGGTATTTGACCTCTCTGATAACTCCGGCACTGAGGAGTCTTTTCACTTCATTTCGAGCACCTTCGGCCTTGTCATCAGACATCTTCCGAAGCCTCTGCTTTCTAGGTCTGAAGGATGGATCAACATTGAGCGAGTGTTCAATAACATCCCTATTGACTCCACAAAGATCATTAGCTGACCATGCAAAAACATCTTTGTTGTTGAACAAAAACCTTATCAAGGTCTTCTCCTGTTCTTCGAACAGTTGGGATCCCAATAGCACCTTCTGCTCTGCTATGTCCTCGCATAAGAGCATGGGCTTCGGTTGATCGGCCAAAGCAGCTTTCTCCCTTCTGAACTTGTATTGCTCACAAGCTTCAGCTCCATCTATGTTATGGATTGCTTTTGAGTCTGTCCAGTTTCCTTCGGCCCTTCTAGCAGCTTCCTGACTTCCATGAATAGCAATGGGTCCTTGGTCCGAAGGTATCTTCATGCAAAGATATGCTGGATGAAGAATTGCTTCGAAGGCATTGAGAGTACCACGACCAATAATTGCATTGTAAGGGTATTCCATGTCAACAATATCGAACACAACTTGTTCAGTCCTTGTGTTGTTGATAAATCCGAAGGTTACTGGCATTGTGATTTTTCCGAGTGCTACAATCTGCCTTCCTCCGAAGCCACAAAGGGGATGTGTGGCATCATGGATCTTGTCTTCGGGCTCTTGCATCTGTCTGAAGGCCTTAGCAAATATGATATCAGCTGCACTGCCTGTATCAACCAAAACATTATGGACCAGAAATCCTTTGATCACACAAGAGATAACCATAGCATCATTGTGTGGGTAATCCTTGAGCTGAAGATCCTCTTGAGAAAAGGTAATTGGGATATGAGACCATCTTGACTTGATGAAGGGTCCTTGTACCCCTACGTGTTGTACTCTTCTCTGTGCCTCCTTCTTCTGTTTCTTGTTGGCCGGCTCTGAGCATGAACCGCCTGTTATCGGGAGAATCAGCTTCGGAGCCGAAGCAGTTCCAGCTTGATTCTTGACCGAAGCCATCAGCTCGAAAAGTGGAAGTGAGTTCACCGGAGGTGGGCGCCAATGTTGGAGGCTTGTTCTCAAATGCTATGAATTAAGAACAAGGCAACATAGAATGTTAAATATCGAAGTCCTTCGTCCGATGAAGCATTATTTCCCTGAGGATTTAATGAGCTTCGGACGAAAGGTCATAGATGATAAACTACAAAGATTTTACCTTCATAGTCAGAAATAGGACAATGCAAAATAAAATATGAATCACGAAACGTTAGAAAATATTAAGAATGAATAATATCATTTATTCATTTTATAATACAAATTCAGATATTAAAACACGATGTTTGACTACATTTATACCTTTGCCTTGATAAGGAGCAATAATTCCAGAGTAATACGTCAGCAGTTACAGGATTGCGTGAACAGTAAAGGAATATTGTTTACTATTTATAGGCACAGGACATAGCCTGTAAGGAATTACAATCATGCCCTTTATAAAAGTTTACGACAATGACTCCTTATGGACTAAAAGGTCATTCTATCTTTAAGTCGGTTCGATCCTTCATCTTCGGATACACTATAACACCGAAGCTTCATGAGTGGTAGCTTCGGCATCACTTATAAGCAGCTTTTGCCGAAGCTGTTTTTTCCTGCAGGACCTTCGGTGACGAAGCATGGTCCCAACAGCCCCAAATTTCAACTACTCATCCATCATGCTGTCCAGTCCACCTAAGACCAGCCAGACCCATATTCCAGTCATACGAACTCTGGTGACTGTGATTTTCCTTCCAGTAGGGAACTTTCAATCTGGTCACCCATCCCAGGTTTCTCCAAGTTGAGCACACTTAACTTTGAGATTCCTTCGAACCAGACTTCTAAACTCAGATTCCAATAATTCTTGTTTCTAAATTCTTATCAAACTATTCCCTATCCAACCATGTCATTCCTTAAGCATGGTTCATGTTCCAGAAAACTCCCAAAATACTCTTGTCCCATATTCTGCCTATAACTCTCCTGTTCATACTAAGTCAAACGATTCATTCGTCACTATTCTCACCAACAGTGAACTTCACTGTGCTACACCACATACACCTAGCTATAAATACACCCAGCTACCCTCTCCCTCTCCACACACACTCAACACCCTCAACCAAGGAAAACACCCCACCCACTCAATTACTCTGCTCTGCCGGCTACACACATAGTGTCGCTTCGCCTCCAGTCCACCCCCTGGTAAGCACCTCCGCTCCACCACCAGTAATATCACAACGCCACATGACACAGATTCTACTCAAGACTCTACCCATCCATATATCACTATTCTGACCAATATACTAAATATTTGTTGGTATACTAGCTGGTTTGTATGTTTGCTTGTTCATGTTGCATAGTTATCGGAGCGTTCGTGCAGTCTCGTGGAGGCCAGATCTGCAAGTCTACGCCAGGCGGTGGAGCCAGAAGCCAGTTCCGCGAGCTCCCCTTCCCCCTTCGTCGGATAAGCACGGCAAGCTCACTGGATCCCTTTGATGCATAAATTACCCATGATTTTTCAACCACAACCTTCAGCCTGTTATTTTATGCATGATATAATTTTGAGACAAGTTATTATGGCCACCCAAGCCGCTTGCCGCAATCAATCCTTGATATATTTGTTACAAATGATTTGAGAAAAGGTGTGAGTTTTCAAAAGAAAATGCTTTTCAAAATGTGTATGATGAAGGGTTTTCACCCTTATCACCTTGTGAGTGGGATAATCAGGGACTCCCTGGTTTAGGGGAGGGCCTAAGGTGATGGCTCAGCTGGTTTAGGCGTGAGCAGAAGGATTGTCCCCTCGTATAAGGACCGGTTTATCATCTTTCACTACTTGTACTCATGATAAGTACAACCACTCGAGACTGTTTGGGCAGTCACTCAATCTGAACTCGTACGGTCCAACCCTAGGGTTATGAAGGTTGGGGAGCACCGGGAGGATAAGGAGGGGGAATGTTTTGTCCGGTTTGGACATGGCGGTGGCCTGACTCCTTCCGGTATAACCGTTAAGGTTAGGACATTCGAGGAAAGAAAGAGATTCGGATCTCATTGGCCATGAGATCGTAGAGCCGGACTAGTGGGTAAAGTGTACCCCTCTGCGTAGAGTTCAAACCTATTCGAATAGTCTGTGTCCACAAGAATGGACGAGTTTGGTGTGGTATGACAATTAGTGTTTTGTTTTCAAAAAAAGGTGCATTTGAGAAAAGTGGTTTTTAAAAGGTCTGGCGGTTGAGCCGTGAGCTATGGTGGACGGGAAGTCCAGTAGCTGTTTTTGAAAATGAAAACCAGTGGGAAACTGCTGAGATACCTGGATGGTTTAGTCCAGGGGATTTTGTTCTAAGATTGAAAAACTTCCTGCTCCTTTGGGAGAGGATGCGCTTTGCAAAATACAAAATGTTTTCAAAACAACCCTGCATAAAATATTGTTGTTTCTGCAAAATATCCTGAGCTCCACATATTCCATGCATTATATCTGATTTCCCCACTCCGCGGGTGAAGGTGGGCTGCTGAGTACGTTTGTACTCACCCTTGCTTATTTGTTGTTTTCAGAAAAAGGAGATCGGGTAAGAGTTACGACTGTTACCAACCTTGCCTATGGCTATTGGACCGCTGATTTGCTTCGCTGCGTATATCGGGCTGCTTCAGCCCCACTCTGATGACATGTCCCGAGTTGTGGACCAACTCTTAAAGTTGTTCACCACCTTTATAGGTTTGTCTCGTTTAAGCAAATCTAGAACTATCTGATGTATAAATGTGTTTACTAGCCTCCTGGGACTAGTAATTGTATCACATTTGAGTCCTAGAGGATCCAGGATGCTTCAGGTGGTATCAGAGCTGTTAGGTTGGCGCAGGACGTAACCCTTAGCCTGATCCAAAAGTTTTTGAGTCAAAATTATTTTCTTAAAAAAATTTCTTGCTCTCATCCCTTCATTTCAAAAATGCTTTCCCCTTTCCTTCTCTCAGAAGTCAGATGGAGGTCCGCTGCTAAACCAGCTTTTGCCAGAATGAAGATGGTTTCCCCAAGTTGCTGAGAGCATGCACAGTCCGCCTCGGAATCAGGAGCCAACCAGAGTATGATGGTCATGAATTCGTCGAGCATGGCACAAAGAAGTGTGTCGTGATTGTATAAATTAGATCCAGTCCGCACCATGTGGAATGGAGTGTCACTGCTGCGGGGCACAGATTCAAAGACACCTGCCAAGTCATCGCCCACAAGGCATTGAGGGCCCTGTGTTAGATCTATGAAGAAGAAGTGGCCGACACACCGCTCAGATTCTTTCCACCCTTTCAGAGAAACTGTCCAGTTTGGATGGCCAGGATGCGTGCATTGGAAGGGAAGCAGCTGCTTGAGGATGACCCCACAGTCGTGTACCTCATTGCATACCTGCTCACCCTGGATGCACAGTATGATTTCTTGGCTCGGCACCACCAACAGATGATTGCCCAAGCAGAAGATGCAGAGAAGCGCAACCGTAAACTCCATGTGGATCTCACCACAGCTCAAGCCCGTGCAACTACCTTGGAAAGTGGTGAAGTCGTTGCTGTTGAAGCCTTGAAGCAAGCCAAGGATGAGCATGTCCAAAAGTTGATGGAGGCCTACTTGGTAACTCATAACCAACGTAGAGCCCTGCAGATCCAAGAGCCCACTTCATCCAACCCAGTCCAACCCATGAGAGCTGAAGATCCCCAAATTCTTGAAGGTCACTCGGTCTCTATCAAAGGAGAGAAGAAGGCTAGGGAACTCCCGGAAGGAGCCATAGTCTTGGAAGGAATTCCAATCTTCCCTCAGGCTATGAATAAGCAAGAGCACCCTGAATCCTCCCAAGATCCCCCGCTAGAGTTGTTTGAGCCCCTCACCATGGAGAAGATTCCAGCACCGTCCCGTGAGATCAAAGAAGAAGCTGCAAGCACCCCACCAGCACCGCCGCCCTCTGAAGAGCTACAAGAGCCAGTCCCGCTTGAAGAAGAGTTTGACCCCGTCTTGCCACCTCAGTCGCCGCCAGAAGAAGTCATCAACATTAGCTCCCTCTTGACCCATCCAGGAGATGTCTCGGATTGAAGTTGTGCGCCAGCCTTGCCAGAAGAGAAGTTGCCAGATCTAAGTTAGTTATGCCCAGTCCTCTGCATGCATTGGGTAGTGGAGTTTTTTCTTCACTTTGGCTAGAGCCCTGCATGTATGAAAGGTAATCGTGTAAACTCGTGTTTTGCAAAACTCTAATTGTGTGGCCCCCTAGGGCATTTCAAAATGAATTTCGCTTGATGTTTTCTCCCCTTTTGAGTGCATATGTGATGCTTTAACGTTAACTCATAAGTTGCATTTATCATAGTTCTCAATTCAGAAGCCAAGCAATAGTAGTTATGCTTAGCTCCCAAATCCAAGTAGTTCATGATTTGGAAAACTCTATTCTTCCCTTATTCAAAACATTTGATTTGTTTGTGCTTATCATTGCTGAGCTTGTGTGTTTTCTTCCTTTTTAAGAAAGGTTTTCTCTAAAAACATAGATCAACAATTAGATCCAATCCTAACCTTATTCTTCCATTCTCATCTTAACCCATCTCAAGAGAAAAGCACCTTACCCAAGAAGATACCGGGAAGCTTACCCTTGAAGCATGGAATAAGCTACAGAGGGACCTATCCAGTCGCTCAGTCAAAAGGACCAACCGTGAGAATCAAAGCACTGCCCCTGAGTCAAAGTAAACAGGAAGAGAGGATAGAAGGAGTTATTACCATACAGAGAGGCAAAGATTCTTGGAACTAGAGACCACCAACATCAGGGTCATTGACCCCACCACTCACCCGTGCCCCCGCACGCGTGCCCCGCCTCCAACCACCGCCCCACGCCCCCCTTTGCAGCGCACCCACCGCCGCCCACACCCCCTTTGCAGCGCACCCACCGCCATTACCGCTAGCAACACCCCCCTCCATCGCACCCGCTGCCTCGTGTCACCTACTCCATCACCGCCACTCTGCACCCGAGCACCCCCGCTCGCCTATAACCCCCCCCCCCACCAGCTCCCTCAACTCCCATCTCACTCAAAGCAAAGCACACTCCAGATAAATCCCCTCTGCCAAATCGCAAGCAACTCCATTTTCCACTCCCTCGCCCCTAAGATCACAATGCTTGGTGATTCTTGGGTTGAAGACTGTTGTACATGGTTCATAGTCTTTGGTTTCCTCCTCTGTATGATGGTAATACTCTTTGATAGAATCCTCCAGTGGGAAGAGCAAAGAGAAAGAAAGGGGCAGTGAAAAGAAGATAGTGAAGAGAAGATGAGAAGAAGGTTGTCCCAGAATCAACCCTGTGTCAGTCATTTCTCCGCAGCCTGCTCAAGCAGCAACAGCAGAAGAAGGCCCTGTAACACCCTTGTTATGAGGTACTTCAAGGAGTTCAAATCCCCAAGATTCAAGAGTTCTACCCTCATTCTTTTTAAGTGGGGTAGTGTTCTAGTAAAGTTTGTGCTATGGAGAAAAAGAAGAAGGCATGTAGCAAGCTTGTGGAGGACCAGGTCATCGAAGCATATAAGTTTCTGGATGAGAGGTGGTCACCCAAGTTTCGTTGATGAAGCACCAGAAGACCAATCAAGGAAGGAATCCATGAGGGAGTTCACAAGAGAAAGGTTTGTGTGTTGGCATCGATGCTTCCTCAATAAGCTAGCTGCCAAGCGAAAGCTGAAGCCTGAAGATGATATTTGAGTAGCCAGAATCAGCATTTGCAATCGGCAACCAGATGCTCCTCAGAGGCCGGATTTTGTTGAAGTTCCATCTCCTCGAAGAGTCTGCAAAGTGAAGATATGTAGCTGAAGTAAAGCTATACCCATAACCCTTCTGAGCCGAATCTCGAGGACGAGATTCATTTTAAGTGGGGTAGATTTGTAGCATCCCAAAAATTCAAATCCTGAATTTTTCTCAAACTTGCTCTAAATTCAAAATGAATTTCAAATTTTGTTTCAAAATGTTTGTTTGCGAGTTGATATCAGCAAATAAAGTATAGTGGTCTATATTCTCTCTAAAATCCTCCTCAAAATATCCTACAAATATTTCCTCAGTGATCCCCTCGAGTTCTTTCCAGAAATACTGCCCAAATATTCCACCGATACTTCTCCAAGTATTTTCCTCCTGAGAAATACCTTCAGAATAATTTTTCAAGTCCCTACAAATACTTTCTTCATAACTTTCCTCATGCTCATACGTATACATACCCCTCCAGTGTCATACGGTGAGCTCTACAAGCTAATTACACTCATACAAGACAAATACATGCTAATCTCCCACTAATCCTCTCATCGTCCCACTAATCCTTTCATCCCTCCCCTAATCCCCCACCATGGCTATAAATAGAGGGGCAAGGGCCTCCTCTCATCCCACCCCAAGCCATTTCATGGCAACTCTCTTCCCCCCCCACACACACACCCACTCCATGTTCCACACAAGCACACACTAGCACTAGGATCGTTCGGTCGTTCTTCGATCGTTCGTCCCCCTGTTCTTAGTTTGTTCATTCGTTTGTTCGTCCGATCGTTCGATCGTTCGTCCGATCATTCATGGTTCGTTCGTTCATTTGTCCGATCGTTCGATCGTTCGTCCGTTCGTTCGTCCAAATAATCTTTTTCCTGTCGTTATGCTGCCGAAATTCCGATCGTTCGTTCGTTCGATCATTCGATTGTTCATCGTTCGTTCATAGTTCCTATTCATCATTCATCATTCGTTCATAGTCCCTATTCATCGTTCTTCCAGATAATCTTTGTCCTGCCGTTATGCTGCCGAAATTCCGATCATTCGTTCGTCCGATCATTCGATCGTTCGTCCGTTCATTCGTCCAAGTAATCTTTTCCCTGCCGTTATGCTGCCGAAATTCTGATCGTTCGTTCGTTCGATCATTCGATCGTTCATCGTTCGTTCATAGTTCCCATTCATCGTTCATCGTTCGTTCATAGTCCCTATTCATCGTTCTTCCAGATAATCTTTGTCCTGCCGTTATGCTGCCGAAATTTCGATCGTTCGTTCGTCCGTTCGTTCATAGTTCCTATTCATCGTTCATCGTTCGTTCATCATCATTATTCATCGTTCGTTCATACAACTATTCACCATCACTATTCACCATTACTATTCATCGTTACTATTCACCGTTACTATTCATCGATGATATCCATAATATCTTTTCGTCGTCACTATTCATCATTACTATTCATCGATCATCTGATCGCCCCAAATTTCAACTACTCATCCATCATGTTGTCCAGTCCACCTAAGACCAGCCAGACCCATATTCCAGTCATACGAACTCCGGTGACTGTGATTTTCCTTCCAGTAGGGAATTTCCCATCTGGTCACCCATCCCAGGTTTCTCCAAGTTGAGCACACTTAACTTTGAGATTCCTTCGAACCAGGCTTCTAAACTCAGATTCCAATAATTCTTGTTTCTAAATTCTTATCAAACTATTCCCTATCCAACCATGTCATCCCTTAAGCATGGTTCATGTTCCAGAAAACTCCCAAAATACTCTTGTCTCATATTCTACCTATAACTCTCATGTTCATACTAAGTCAGACGATTCATTCGTCACTATTCTCACCAACAGTGAACTTCACTGTGCTACACCACATACACCCAGCTATAAATACACACAGCTACCCTCTCCCTCTCCACACACACTCAACACCCTCAACCAAGGAAAACACCCCACCCACTCAGTTACTCCGCTCTGCCGGCTACACGCATAGTGTCGCTTTGCCTCCAGTCCACCCCCTTGGTAAGCACTTCCGCTCCACCACCAGTAATATCACAACGCCACATGACATAGATTCTACTCAAGACTCTACCCATCCATATATCGCTATTCTGACCACTATACTAAATATTTGTTGGTATACTTGCTGGTTTGTATGTTTGCTTGTTCATGTTGCATAGTTATTGGAGCGTTCATGCCGTCTCGTGGAGGCCAGATCTGTAAGTCTATGCCAGGCGGTGGAGCCAGAAGCCAGTTCCGCGAGCTCCCCTTCCCCTTTCGCCGGATAAGCACGGCAAGCTCACTGGATCCCTTTGATGCATAAATTACCTATGATTTTTCAACCACAACCATCAGCCTGTTATTTTATGCATGATATGATTTTGAGACAAGTTATTATGGCCACCCAAGCCGCTTGCCGCAATCAATCCTTGATATATTTGTTACAAATGATTTGAGAAAAGGTGTGAGTTTTCAAAAGAAAATGCTTTTCAAAATGTGTATGATGAAGTGTTTTCACCCTTATCACCTTGTGAGTGGGAAAATCAGGGACTCCCTGGTTTAGGAGAGGGCCTAAGGTGATGGCTCAGCTGGTTTAGGCGTGAGCAGAAGGATTGTCCCCTCGTATAAGGACCGGTTTGTCATCTTTCACTACCTATACTCATGATAAATACAACCACTCGAGACTGTGTAGGCAGTCACTCAATCTAAACTCGTACAGTCCAACCCCAGGGTTATGAAGGCTGGGGAGCACCGGGAGGATAAGGAGGGGGAATGTTTTGTCCGGTTTGGACATGGCGGTGGCCTGACTCCTTCCGGTATAACCATTAAGGTTAGGACATGCGAGGAAAGAAAGAGATTTGGATTCAGATCTCATTGGCCATGAGATCGCAGAGCCAGACTAGTGGGTAAAGTGTACCCCTCTGCGCAGAGTTCAAACCTATTTGAATAGTATGTGTCCACAGGAATGGACGAGTCTGGTGTGGTATGACAATTAGTGTTTTGTTTTCAAAAAAAGGTGCGTTTGAGAAAAGTGGTATTCAAAAGGTCCGGCGGTTGAGCCGTGAGCTATGGTGGACGGGAAGTCCAGTAGCTGTTTTTGAAAATGAAAACCAGTGGGAAACTGCTGAGATACCTGGATGGTTTAGTCCAGGGGATTTTGTTCTAAGATTGAAAAACTTCCTGCTCCTTTGGGAGAGGATGCGCTTTGCAAAATACAAAATGTTTTTCAAAACAACCCTGCATAAAATATTGTTGTTTCTGCAAAATATCCTGAGCTCCACATATTCCATGCATTATATCTGATTTCCCCATTCCGCGGGTGAAGGTGGGCTGCTGAGTACGTTTATACTCGCCCTTGCTTATTTGTTGTTTTTCGGAAAAAGGAGATCGGGTGAGAGTTATGACTGTTCCCAACCTTGCCTATGGCTGTTGGACCGCTGATTTGCTTCGCTGCGTATATCGGGCTGCTTCAGCCCCACTCTGATGACATGTCCCGAGTTGTGGACCAACTCTTAAAGTTGTTCGCCACCTTTATAGGTTTGTCTCGTTTAAGTAGATCTGGAACTATCTGATGTATAAATGTGTTTACTAGCCTCCTGGGACTAGTAATTGTATCACATTTGAGTCCTAGAGGATCCGAGACGCTTCACAAGGAGAGGAGCCACAAGCCATGTACAACCGGCTCAAGACCTTGGTGAATCAAGTGCGCAACCTTGGGAGCACCAAATGGGATGACCATGAAATGGTCAAGGATATTCTAAGATCACTCGTCTTTCGCAATCCTACGCAAGTTCAATTAATACGTGGTGATCCTAGATATAAGCTAATGTCTCCCGAGGAGGTTATAAGGAAGTTTGTGAGCTTTGAATTGATGATCAAAGGCTCCAAAAAATTGTCAACTTGGAGCAAGACGGCACCTCCACACCCGAGGTGCAACCCATCGCATTCAAAGCGACGGAGGAAAAGAAAGAAGAGTCTACATCAAGTAGGCTCTCCATCAACGCCTCCAAACTTGACAATGAGGAGATGGCGCTCATCATCAAGAGCTTCCGTCAAATCCTCGAGCAAAGGAGGGGGAAGGACTACAAACCCCGCTCCAAGAGGGTGTGCTACAAGTGTGGTAAGCCCGGTCATTTTATTGCAAAATTTCCTATGTCTAGTGATAGTGACAGGGGCGACGACTAGAGGGGAAAGAAGGAGAAGAAGAGGTACTACAAGAAGAAGGGCAGCGATGCCCACGTATGTCGGGAATGAGACTCCGCTGAGAGCTCCACCGACTCCTCCTCCGACATCACCATCAACAAGGGACTTATCTTCCCCAACGTCGGCCACAAATGCCTCATGGCAAAAGACGACAAAAGGAAGAAGGTAAAATCTAGAGCCTCCACTAAATATACAACATCTAGTGATGATGGTAGCTCTAGTGAAGATGAGGATAATTTGCTTACCCTTTTTGCCAACCTTAACATGCAACAGAAAGAAAAATTGAATGAATTGATAGGTGCTATACATGAGAAGGATCAACTCTTGGATAGCCAAGAGGAATTCCTTATTAAGGAAAACAAAAAGCATGTTAAAATTAAAAATGCTTATGCTCAAGAGATAGAAAAATGTGAAAACTTGACTAAAGAGCTTAGCATTTGCCATGACACTATTTCCAACCTTAGAACTGAAAATGCTAGTTTAATTACTAAGGTTGAAAAGTTAAATGTTTGTGATGATTCAATTGTCAGTCTCAGAAATGAAAATGCTGGTTTAATTGCTAAGATTGATAAATTGAATGAATCAATTTCTAGCCTTAAAACTGAGAATGATAAATTAATTTCTAAGGCTAAAGATTTAAATGTTTGCAATGATGCTATTTCCAGTCTTAGAAATGAGAATGCTATTTTACATGCTAAGATTGATGAAATAAGTGCTTGCAAACCATCTACATCTACTGCTGATCATGTTTCCATTTGCACTAGATGTAGATATGTTAATATTGATGCTATTCATGATCACCTTGCTTTAATTAAATAACAAAATGATCATATAGCTCAATTAACTTCTAAAATCAATGAGCATGAGATAGAGAATGAAAAATTTAAATTTGCTAGAAGCATGCTCTATAATGGGAGACGCCCTGGCATCAAGGATGGCATTGGTTTCCAACAGGGAAACAATGTCAAGCTTAATGCCCCTAAAAGATTGTCTAATTTTGTTAAGGGCAAGGCTCCCATGGTTCAGGATAACGAGGGCTATATTTTATATCCTGCTGGTTATCCCAAATATAAGATTAGGAGAATTCATGCTATGAAAACTCATTCTGTTTCTCACCATGCTTATATGTATAAGAATGAGGCATCTAGCTCTAGGCAATCAACCCATGTTAAATTGCCTAAAAAGAAAACTCCTACTGCATCAAATGAACCTAATATTTCATTTAAAACTTTTGATGCTTCTTATGTGCTTACTAACAAATCATGCAAAGTAGTTGCCAAATATGTTGGGGGCAAACACAAGGGCTCCAAGACTTGTGTTTGGGTACCCAAGGTGCTTGTTTCTAACATCAAAGGACCCAAGACTGTTTGGGTACCTAAGAACAAGGCCTAAATTTGTTTTGTAGGTTTATGCATCCGAGGGCTCAAGTTGGATAGTTGATAGCGGATGCACAAACCACATGACAGGGGAGAAAAGAATGTTCTCCTCCTACAAGAAAAATGAAGATCCCCAAAGAGCTATCACATTCGAGGATGGAAACCAAGGTTTGGTCAAAGGACTTGGTAAAATTGCTATATCACCTGACCATTCCATTTCCAATGTTTTTCTTGTAGATTCTTTAGATTACAATTTGCTTTCAGTTTCTCAATTATGCAAAATGGGTTACAACTATCTTTTTACGAATATAGGTGTTACTGCCTTTAGAAGAAGTGATGATTCAATAGCATTTAAGGGAATATTAGAGGGTCAGCTATACTTAGTTGATTTTAATAGAGCTAAACTCGATACTTGCTTAATTGCTAAGACTAATATGGGTTGGCTCTGGCATCGCCGACTAGCCCATGTTGGGATGAAGAATCTTCACAAGCTTATAAAGGGAGAACACATTTTGGGACTAACCAATGTTTATTTTGAGAAAGACAAGGTTTGTAGCGCATGTCAGGCAGGAAAGCAAGTTGGTACCCATCATCCACATAAAAACATCATGACAACGGACAGGCCACTGGAGTTACTCCACATGGATTTATTCGGCCCGATTGCTTACATAAGCATCGGCAGGAGTAAGTACTGTCTAGCTATTGTGGATGACTATTCTCGCTTCACTTGGGTATTCTTTTTGCAGGAAAAATCACAAACCAAGAGACCTTAAAGGGATTCTTGAGACGGGCTCAAAATGAGTTCGGATTAAGGATCAAGAAGATAAGAAGCGACAACAGGACGAAGTTCAAGAACTCTCAAATAGAAGGCTTTCTTGAGGAAGAGGGCATCAAGCATGAGTTCTCTTCTCCCTACACACCTCAACAAAATGGTGTAGTGGAGAGGAAAAATAGAACTCTACTGGACATGGCAAGGACCATGCTTGATGAGTACAAGACACCGGACCGGTTTTGGGCAGAAGCAATCAACACTGCTTGCTACTCCATTAACCGGTTAAATCTTCATCGAATCCTCAAGAAAACATCATATGAACTCCTCACTGGTAAAAAGCCCAATGTTTCATATTTTAGAGTCTTTGGTAGCAAATGTTTTATTCTTGTTAAAAGAGGTAGAAAATCCAAATTTGCTCCTAAGGTTGTAGAAGGCTTTTTACTTGGTTGTGACTCAAACACAAGGGCATATAGAGTCTTCAACAAATCCACTGGATTAGTTGAGGTTTCTTGTGACATTGTGTTTGATGAGACTAATGGCTCCCAAGTGGAGCAAGTTGATCTTGATGAGCTAGATGATGAAGAGGCTCTGTGCGTCGCGCTAAGGAACATGTCCATTGGGGATGTGTGTCCTAAGGAATCCGAAGAGTCTCCACAAGCACAAGATCAACCGTCATCTTCCATGCAAGCATCTCCACCAACTCAAGATGAGGAACAGGCTCAAGATGATGAAAATGAAGATCAAGAGGATGAGCCACCTCAAGAGGAGGACAATGATCAGGGAGGAGATGAAGTTGATCAAGACGAGGAAGATGATCAAGATATTTAGGGTCAAAGATCGCCACACCCAAGAGTCCACCAAGCGATTCAAAGAGATCACCCCGTGAACTCAATTCTCGGTGACATTCATAAGGGGGTAACAACTCGATCTCGAGTCACTCATTTTTGTGAACATTACTCTTTTGTGTCCTCTATTGAGCCATTCAGGGTGGAGGATGCACTAAGAGATTTGGATTGGGTGCTAGCAATGCAAGAGGAGCTCAACAACTTCACGAGGAACGAGGTATGACATTTAATTCCATGTCCTAACCAAGAAGTTGTAGGAACCAAGTGGGTATTCCGCAACAAGCAAGATGAGCATGGTGTGGTGACAAGGAACAAAGCCTGACTTGTGGCCAAAGGTTATTCACAAGTCTAAGGTTTGGATTTCGATGAAACTTATGCACCCGTAGCTTGGCTTGAGTCGATTCGCATATTACTTGCCTGTGCTACTTACCATGGCTTTAAGCTCTATCAAATGGACGTGAAAAGTGCCTTCCTCAATGGACCAATCAAGGAAGAGGTCTATGTTGAACAACCTCCCGGCTTTGAAGATAGTGAGTACCCTAACCATGTTTATAAGCTCTCAAAGGCGCTTTATGGGCTCAAGCAAGCCCCAAGATCATGGTATGAATGTCTAAGAGATTTCCTTATCACTAATGGCTTCAAAGTCGGTAAAGCCGACCCTACCCTCTTTACTAAAACAATTGCAAAGGATTTGTTTGTATGCCAAATTTATGTTGATGATATCATATTTGGGTCCACTAACAAATCTACTTGTGAAGAGTTTAGTATGATCATGATACATAAATTTGAGATGTCTATGATGGGGGAGTTGAAGTATTTTCTAGGATTTCAAGTCAAGCAACTCCAAGAGGACACCTTCATCAGCCAAACCAAGTACATTCAAGACATACTTACCAAGTTTGGAATGAAGGATGCCAATCCCATCAAGACACCCATGGGAACAAATGGGCATCTCGACCTCGACACGGGAGGTAAATCCATAGATCAAAAGGTATATCGGTCGATGATAGGATCTTTACTGTATTTATGTGCATCTCGACCGGATATTATGCTTTCCGTATGCATGTGTGCAAGGTTACAAGTCGATCCTAAGGAAGTTCACCTTAGGGCCGTGAAAAGAATCATGAGATATTTAGTTTATACTCCTAAGTTTGGACTTTGGTACCCCAAGGGATCCACTTTTGATTTAATAGGATATTTCGATGTCGATTGGGCTGGGTGTAAAATTGATAGAAAGAGCACATCAGGGACTTGTCAGTTTTTGGGAGATCCCTGGTGTCTTGGGCTTCAAAGAAACAAAACTCAGTGGCTCTTTCCACCGCCGAAGCCGAGTATATTGCCGCAGGCCATTGTTGTGCGCAATTACTTTGGATGAGGCAAACCCTCAGGGGCTATGGCTACAAATTGAGCAAAGTCCCTCTCCTATGTGACAATGAGAGTGCAATTCGCATGGCGGATAATCCCATTGAACATAGCCGCACTAAGCACATAGACATTTGGTATCACTTTTTGAGGGATCACCAACAAAGGGGGATATCGAGATAGCTTATGTTAGCAACAAAGAACAATTAGCCGATATCTTTACCAAACCATTAGATGAGAAAACCTTTAGCAAAATTAGGAATGAGCTAAATATACTTGATTCTCGGAATTTTGATTGAAACATTGCACACATAGCTCATTTATATACCTTTGATCATATCTCTTTCATGACTACGACTAATGTGTTTTCAAGTGTATTTCACCAGCGGGGTGCTAGTTGGAAATATTATGCACCTGCTGCTGACTGCGGCTGTCCCGACCGGAGTCTGACTGTGAAGGTCTTGTCCACGTTCAGCTGGACTGCGGAGGGTCCTTGGGTTTCCTCTGGGACTCGACCTTGCGCTGGTGGAGCTCTTCGGATCTGGCATATTTTTCAAACAGCTTATAGAGCTCCTGGAGGTTGTTTGGTGGGTCCCTGATGCAGTGGCTGTAGAGGATGCCAGCCCGAAGGCCACTGATGGCGTAGTGAATGGCAATTTGGTCGTCGATCGAAGGCAGTTGTGACTTGAGAGTCAGGAACTTGCGATAGTACTCCCGCAGAGTTTCTTTCTCTAGTTGCTTGCAGAGTGACAGTTCGGCCAAGGCATCGGTGTCTGGGCAGTACCCTTGGAAGTTGAGCAGAAATTTGTCCCGGAGACTTCTCCAGGAGTCGATGGACAACGGGGGCAACCTGGTGTACCAGGTTAGGGCCGGACCTTCGAGGGCGATGATGAAGGACTTGGCCATCGTGGCGTCGTCCCCTCAGGACGATGCGACAGCGACTTGATAGCTCATGATATACTATGCTGGGTCGGTGCTGCCGTTGTACTTGGGGTAGGCCCCTGCCCTGAAGTTGGCGGGCCATGGTGACACTTGCAGTTGCGGCGCTAGGGGACTCCGCTCATCAAGGTAGTTGACGCCTTGGAATGCTGCGGCGTGTGGGATGATGGGTCCGCGCTAAGGAATGAATAGGTCTCCGATTGGTGCACGTTGTTGGAGGGGCGGACCGTGCTGCAGATCATGTTGGCCTTCGCGCTGCATGAGCGCAATCTCTTGCTCGAGTTCCTGAGCCCTCTGCTCCTCGTCTCGTATCATCTAGCACACCTTGGCCTGCACAGAGACACGTTGGCGCTTGGCCTCGAGGATCTCTTTCTGCTTCTGGAGGTTACGGTTCTTGATGCGCAAGGCCCGCAGCTGTAGTTGTTCCTCTGCTGAAACGTCGATGACTTCGCCATCCTCTGTGGCGTCCTTGCCCTCTAGTGGAGCGAAGCCTGGGGGTGCTTGCGGTTGTCCTCCGGATCTGCAGGTGCGGAGGGTGCCTTCGAGAGTTGGTTGATCATTGCGTTGTCTCTTGCTGAGTGTGTCGTCTTCGCAGGCTTCTTGGTGGGTGGTGTCTGCAAGGGCCTTGCCCTTTTTCTCGGCCAGCATCGCTGCTTCGTCAACGGATGGGGCTGTCTTCGAGCTAGCTCTCTTGGGTGCCATCGCTGGTGGTTTTTTCGTAGCACGAACGGTGGACGCCAAATGTTGGAACTTGCTCTCCTGGGCAAGTTGATCCAATGGGGGAGTGAAAGTAACGTAAACAAGGTTTTGACTCGAGATGGCAATTGCTCTGTTAATCCCGCCTCTCAAGGGCACTGTACGGGGGTATTTATAGGTGCCTGAGTGCCCAACGTCTCGATGTAAGGACGCATGTACCCTCAGGCACCTGGACTATCCCCGGAATATTCCTATAAAGGAGGGTTACAGACTGTCATTACAGAAAAGCCATTACAAATCAGGCCCGTAACACACTTCTCCGCGCGGGGCCTGTTACAATGGGTCGAATCCCACGTGGACCTCCATGGTCGGGTGAGGACGTGGGACGGGGCGACATCGTCGTAGGCCTTCGTCTTGTAGGGTAGAAGACGAAGGGTGGACCTCGCCGGTCGTTTTGCTTCCGTTGGTGCAGCGAGATAGACGAAGGCTGGAGCGAAGGGTAGCGTCTTCGCCTTCGCCCCAACAAAAGGGAAATGGAGTCTTCGGCGAAGACAAGGCTTCCACTCCGCTCTACCGGTATCTTTTACCCTTCGCCGTCACTCTACATCACTCTCACATTGGTATAATCTTCACTTATATTTCATTTACCAATGAGGGAGAAAGTAATAAGGGCTCTCAAGGTCTCCGTTTTTGGCGATTAATGCCAAAGGGGGAGAGATGTATTAGCCCAAAGCAAAAGGACAGCACCACCACCCAAAAATTTCAAAATTTTCGAAATAAAGTTTTTAATTGGTATCTTGTTATTAATATATTTCAAATTGGTATGATATTGGTATAATTTCAAAACTAGTATCTAAAGTATAAGTTCCAATTGGTATTCATTAAAACTCTCTTGAAAACTAAGAGGAGAATTTATTCAGGGGGAGTTTTGTTTAGTCAAAGGAAAAGCATTTGAAACAGGGGGAGAAAAATTCAAATCTTGAAAATGCTTCTCGAAATCTTATTCATATACCTTTGACTTATTGCAAAAAGTCTTTGAAAAGATTTTCGAAAAGAATTTGCAAAAACAAAACAAAGTGGTGCAATCGTAGTCCAAAATGTTAAATAAAAGAAAGCAAACCATGCATATCTAGTAAAACTATAAATTGGTTTAATTCTAAGTAACCTATGCACTTACATTATGCAAACTAGTTCAATTCTGCACTTATATAATTGCTTTGGTTTGTGTTGGCATCAATCACCAAAAAGGGGGAGATTGAAAGGGAAATAGGGTTTAACCTTTTCCTATAAATAATTTTGGTGGTTGAATGCCCAACACAAATATTGGACTAACTAGTTTGCCCCTAGATTATATATTCTACAGGTGCTAAAGGTTCAAACAAACCAATAAAAAGATCAAGTTAGGGTTCAAAAGAAAGGAGCAAAATAAACCGAAGAGTAACCTGGTCTGGCGCACCGGACAGTGTCCGGTGCCCCAGGCCGTACAAGTCCAAACTCTTCAGCTTCGGGTTTCTCGGACACCGCTCCGCTATAATTTACCGGACTGTCCTGTGTGTCACCGGACTGTCAGGTGCACCAGCGGAGCAACGGCTAGCCAGCGCAACGGTCGGCTACAATGGTCGCCTGCAACACTACAGTGCACGGACAGTTCACGTAGAAGTCAGAGCAGCCGCCAGAGGCGCACCAGACAGTGCACAGTACCTATCCGGTGCGGCACCAGACTTTCTGGTGCCACAAGAAGACAAAGCACCAACGATCGAAACCGCCAGAACCCTAACAGTTGGGTGACGTGGCTGGCGCACTGGACAATGTCCGGTGCGCCCATCGACAGTAGCTTGTCCCAACAGTTGAATTGGTGGTTGAGGGCTATAAATACCCCCCAACTACCTCCACTCCAACCATCCAAGCATTCATCACACTCCATTCAATACAAGAGCAAAACACAACACTCCAAGACACAAATCAAAGCCTCCGATCCGATCAAAGTCCCCAACTCAATTCTAGTCTTTAGGACTTGTGAGAGGATCGTCTTGTGTTTCTTTGTTGCTCTTGTTGCTTGGTTGGCTTTCTTCTTTCTCTCATTCTTATTCTCAAATCCTTGTAAACGAAGCAAGAGACACCAATTGTATGGTGATCCTTGCGAGGTCTAAGTGACCCGAGAAATCAAGGAAGAAGCTCACTCGGTCTAGGTGACCGTTTGAGAGAGGGAAAAGGTTGAAAGAGACCCAGTCTTTATGACCACCTCAACGAGGACTAGGTTCATTGGAACCGAACCTCGGTAAAACAAATCACCGTGTCATCTGCTTTACTTTCTTGGTTGATTTGTTTTCCTCTCTCTCTCAGACTTGGATTTTATTCTAACGCTAACCCCGGCTTGTAGTGTGTTTAAAGTTGTAAATTTCAGTTTCCGCTTATCCACCTCCCCTCTAGGCGACTTTCACTTGGTCTTCAAAAGTTTGTTTCTTGCTAGTCTTCACCTTCCTTGCCATGATTTCTTGGTCGAGGTCTTTGACAAGTTCAAGGTTCAGATTCATCAGTGGACCCCGAATGCAGTGGTGGCTGTGAGCAAGTTTGTTTGGGCGACGACTACATTTGGCGGAGACCCGTCTATGGAGGTCTTTGCCAAACATTATTGCTTGCATTGGCAGAAAAAGGACAACAGGTGGGAGGATTGACTAGTTTGGGAATTGCACGTTTACCCCAAAGACAGGGAAAACGAAGGAGAAAGTTTTTGAGCTAGCCCCCTATGCCAAGAATAAGTGGGGTGGTTGGACCAAGAGCTGGTTCTATGTGCGCTGCCCGGGAGGCGAAGGCTGGCCCCGACCGAGTATGATGTCTCCATTTGAATTTGAGGCCTTCCCTTGTTTTGCTGTTGACGACTAGGCCGACTTCTGCCACCACTTTGTCGTGAATTTCCTATCCCTTTCCGACAAGCTGACGCAACCCTAGGACCTCAAATCTATCAAACGCCAAAGCAACGAGTCCCTCCGCTCGTTCATGAAGCGTTTCCAAACTATGAGGAATCACATCCCCAATGTCACGGAGGCAGCCGTGATGGAGGACTTCTATCGTGGGTCTAATGACTCGGCTTTCGTCCGAGCCATCCTCCAGAAAGCTCTAGCCACCTCAGAACAACTTTTCCGAGAGGCAGACATCTACATCACTGCTGACGAGTAGGCTTAGGACCTCATTGGCCACACAAAGCCTGCACCCCAGACGCAAAAGAAGGAGGGAAACCAGCAGTCAGACAAGTGCTGGGAGAAGAGGCCAAGAGATGAAGTGCATGTTGCAGGGCCCCCATCAACCTGACCCCACAGCATGGCACGAGGCAACGTTTGGACGCTGGACGAGATCCTGGACGCTCAGTGCCTATACCACAAGGATATGCACCACACCCTATGTAATTGCAGGGACTTCAAGAACTCAGTCGACAACGGCCGACCATTCCAACTGCTGCCGCCGCCCCCACCACGAAGAGAGGAAGACGTACAAGAATAGCCTCAGCCTCAGGGGGTGGTAGTGCCTTCCCGCGCATTAACAGGGAGGTCAATGTCATCTTTGGGGGCCATGGGTCCTAGGAGAGCAAGAGGCAACAAAAGCTAACCGACCGACAGGTCCTGGTGGCGACCCACAGTGCCTTGACGCCATATCGGTGGTCGCAGCACTCCATCATGTTCAGCCGAGTCAATCAGTGGCTTAAGTTTGATCACCCCATCATGTACCCTCTGGTTGTCGACCCCGTGATCTAAGAAAGCCGGGCCAAGAAGGCTCTGGTGGACGATGGCAACAACATCAATGTCACCTTCCCTAGAACACTTCATGCCTTGGGGATCCCGACTGCTGACCTCATTAAGTCAGATACCCCATTCTTCGGCATCGTACTGACCAAAGGAGAGTACCCTATATGGCACCTCTTCATGCTGGCGACCTTCAATGCTCCAGGCAACTACTGAACCGAATTCCTACGTTTTGAGGTAGCTCGGTTCAAGTGCAGGTACAACACCATCATTGGGATGTCGGGACTGGCCAAGTTCATGGCCATTCTACACTACACATACATGAGGCATCATCACCATCCGGGCCAACTTCCAAGGAGTGGTGGAGTGCTATCATGGGGCCATCTAGATGTCCCTCACCACCAGACCCTCAGTAGCACCCCAACGACGAGCGCCAACACATCGCGAGGGGATACCCTTTGAATCCCAGCGAATGAAGCATCTACCAGTACTACCATGCAGCCGGTTCAAGAAACCAAGAAAACCAACCTCGACTTCTCCGACGTACGCAAGACAGTGATCATCAGCTCTAGCCTCACCACCAAATAGGAAGACACACTTGTCCGTTTTTTGTAGGACAATCGGGATGTATTCGTGTGGCAACCCACGGACATGCCGGGAGTCCCCAGAGAACTGGAGGAGCACAAACTGAAGGTGTATCCTCAAGTGAAGCCGATCCGGCAGAAGCTGCGCCGCTTTACACATGACAAAACAAAAACCATACGAGCAGATTAGCTCACCTAGTAGCGATAGGATTCATTAGAGGAGTAATGCATCCCGATTGGCTTGTGAACCCTATTCTTGTACTAAAAAAGAATAAAGTTGATTAGCGCTTGTACATCGACTATATAGATCTCAACAAACACTATGCGAAGGATCCCTTCGGGCTCCCTAGAATAGATCAAGCGGTCAATTCCACCGCCGGCTATTACATGCTCTCCTTCCTAGACTATTACTCGGGATATCACTAGATCAGTCTAGCAGAGGAAGACCACGAAAAAACGACATTCATCACGCCCTTCTGCTATACCTCCATGTCGTTTGGCCTCAAAAACGCTTGAGCGACCTATCAGCAATCCATCCAATCTTGCTTAGCCGACCACTTGGGCAAGCGAGTGGAGGCCTACGTTGACAATGTGGTAATCAAGACTATGAACCTAGAGAACTTCATCGACGACCTCTAGTAGGTCTTCAATAGCTTGAGGCAGTATCGCTAGAAGCTTAACCCAGACAAGTGCATGTTCTGGGTACCAGCCGGGAAGCTACTCGAGTTCATCGTCAGTCACTAGGGAATCAAGGCCAACCCAAAGAAAATCAAAGCCATCCTAAGGATGGAACCGCCATGATCACAAAAGAAGGTCCAGAAGCTTACTGGCTGCATGGCAACACTGAGTCGCTTCATCTCACGACTCGGTTAGAGAGGCTTGCCATTCTACAAACTTCTCAAGAATGTGGATAGATTCCAGTGGACCCTCTAAACTCAAGAAGCATTGGAGGCACCCAAGAAAATCTTGAACACTCCGCCAATCCTAAAACCACCCAAACGAGCCATCGCCGACCGACCAGCTAAAGATATGTTGTTGTACATCTTATGCACGACTCACATGGTAAGCATCGCATTAGTAGTCGAGCAGACAGAAAAAGGGCATGCACATTCAGTCTAGCACCCCGTGTACTTCATCAACAAAGTCCTTGGGCCCTCCAAGATCAGATACCCTCAAGTCCAAACTACTATATGCAGTATTCCTCACCACGCGAAAGTTGCACCACTACTTTGACGACCATAAAGTTGTAGTGGTTACAGGCTTCCCGATAGGAGACATGCTTTGCAATTGAGAAGCAATGGGAAGAATAGCCAAGTGGGCATGTGAACTCGGAGGTCATGACATAGAATTATGACCTCACAAGGCAATCATGACCTAGGCTCTATTAGATTTCATATCAGAGTGGACCGAGCAACAGATTCTAGAAAATCCTGAGTTAGTGGAGGTATGAAAATTGTACTTTGATGGGCCGCTGAGATTACAAGAAGTAGGGGCAGGCATCATCTTCTCGGCCCTAAAAGAGATCAGCTCAAATATGCACTACAACTTCTGTTTCCTGCCTCCAACAACGTTGCATAATATGAAGCCTTGATACACGAGCTTAATATCATTGTGTCACTCGGGATCAAAACATTGATGGTATATGGAGATTCTCTGGTTGTCATTAGCTAAGTCAACAAAGATTAGGACTGCTCCACGGAATTAATGAGCAATTACTGTGCCACAATCAGGAAAGTTGAGGACAAATTTCAAGGGCTAGAGTTCCACCATATATATAGAGAGAGACCGCAACATGGCAACTATCGCTTTATCCAAGCTAGGATTGAGCTGAGCATAGACTCCACCGGGTGTCTTCGTCCAAAGAGGTACAACAACCCAGTGTCACGTCAGGGCCAGGGGAAGAATGTAAAGCAATAGATTAAGCGGAACTAGATCCGAACGACTTGAGGTCACCAATCATCAAATACATCAAAAATGAAGAAGAGCCAGATGATAGAGCCATGATCGAGCGTATCGCGATGCAGTCGGCTCACTACTCAGTCATAGGTGATGCACTGCACAAAAGAGGGGTCACATGTGTTTTCATGAAGTGCATTGACTCAGGGGCTAGAAAACGCTTACTAGAGGAAATCCACGTCGGGCAATGTGGGGTACACGCGACATCGAGAACACTCGTTGGGAAGGCATTCGGGGCTGATTTTTATTGGCCAACTACCAAGAAAGATGATGTCGACCTAGTCAAGAGATGTGAAGCCTGTCAGTTCTTGGCCAAGCAACAACATCTGCCAGCACAACAGTTGTAGACTATTCTAGTCACCTGGCCATTCACATGCTAGGGGTAGGACATGGTCGGGCCATTCAAGAAAGCTCAATGAGGATATACACATGTGTTGGTAGCTATTGACAAGCTTACAAAATGGATAGAGTACAAGCTAATATCCACTCTTACCTCAACCAAGGTGGTAGAGTTCATCCAGGAGATTATCTTCAGGTTTGGGATACCCAACAACAACATCACAGATCCATGTTCAAACTTCACCAGTGTCGAATTCTTCAACTTATGTGAACAAGAGTGCATCCAACTCTAGTATGCTTCAGTGGCGCACCCTAGGGCCAATGGGCAGGTAGAAAGAGCAAATGGAAAGATACTAGAAGCAATCAGAAAGAGGTTCTTTGACAAAAGCGAGAAGTTTGTAGGGAAATGGATCAGGGAAATGCCATATGTGGTTTGGAGCTTACGAACTCAACCCAGCCAAGCTTTGCATAGAAATACCCCCTTCTTCATGGTGTATGGGTCAGAAGCAATGTTGCCAGCAAACCTTGCTTTTGGGGCACCCAAGGTATCCTTCAAAAACATCACAGAAGAAGAAGCAACCCAGCTCAAAAAATTGATGTGCTAGAGGAGGAACGGCTAAATGTTGTTATTCAGTCGGCTAGATACCAGCAGACCCAGAGACGCTACCACGACAAGGCGATACGTCCCTGAGCATTTGCAGTAGGAGATCTGGTGCTTCGCCACGTACATTTGGGGGAAAGACACCACAAGCTATCAACACCCTAGAAAGGACCCTTCTTGGTCACAGAAGTAACTAAGCAGGCTCATACCGGCTAACTCAGATGGACAGTACTCCAATTAGGAACTCTTGGAACATTGAGCATCTCAGAAAGTTTTACCCGAAGCAGAATCATAAACTCTAGATGGTAGGCTACCACTTGTAATTTTGTAAACTCATTTTCAATAAAGTTCTACTTTCTGCCCACGTATAATTGTACTTTGGTATACTACTGACAGAGTAATCGTCTTAAGTTAGGATCGACTTAAGTCAGTGTTACATGCTCACGCTTACTGTTGGGGGCCTTCGCCTTCCGAAGGTCCTCAAAAACATGATTTAACAATGTTTTCCAAGTGTGACATATGAACAGGCACCTTCGGACTTGGGTTAAAACCATACGTGATGTGAAGAGCATGATTGAGACGAAGGCTAATGTTGCTCCGAAGCTACATGTAAGGGAGCTTCGACAAAGTGGCGGAAAAAGGAACCGACCTAAAGGGGAAAAGGCTATTTAGTCCTCGTTGGTTTATCCATAAGTCAATAGTAAATATAAAGGGCATGAATGTAAATTTACACAGGCTGCGCCCTGTGCTTATAAATAGATGAACAGTACCCATGTACTGTTCACGTTGACTGGTACTCGGTCGTGCATCACACTTGTACTTTCACCTTCTGTCAAGCCGAAGGTATAAATATAATTTAATATTGTTTCTGTATATCTATGATAATGTAATAAATATGTATTGATAATGTCATGTGATTATTCATGTTGTCTCTTATATTTCGTAAGCTTCTTCTTCTATTAACATATACCACGATGATGAAGGTACGTCCTTCATGACCTTCGTCTGAAGATCATTATATCCTAAGGGAAATAACGCTTCGAAGGACGAAGGGCATTAACCTTTAACATTTTGTGTTACCTTGTTCTTAATTCATAGCATTTGAGAACAAGTCCCCAACATTGGCGCCCACCTCCGGTGTACTCACTTCCACAACCTTCGGCAAAGCACTGACCTTCGTCATGCCGCCGAAGAAGATAACAGCGCGAGGGGCTGCTGCACTGCAGCCACTGGACACAAATCAGGAGACTCTCTCTCTCTCTCCGAGAGGCTCGAAGCCAGAAGAGAAGGCCACCAGTCCAACACTCCAGGAGGAGGAGTTGGACCAAGAGATCAGGGACATGGAAATCATCCATCAACAAGTGCAAAGGAAGAAGGAGAAGATGGCTCGGCTGGCTGATCTTCAAAGGAAGATCGACGAAGCAACTGAAGAAGTGCGTCATCTTGCTCAAGATGAACAAGATCGAAGGCCCCAACACAGGGAGCTTCGTCAGGAAGGCTTATTCAACGAAGATGGATGGTATGATGATTTTAATCATGATACCATTACTTTTGATGATGCTTCTCCCTAGGCAGCAGAATTGCAGGCTATCCCATGGCCACAATCTTACAAGCCACCCCAGCTACCCATGTACGATGGGCACTCAGATCCAAAACAATTTCTGATGAGCTATGAGGCAACAATATCCTCATACGGGGGCAATGCAGCTGTCATGGCTAAGTCCTTCGTCATGGTAGTCCGGAATGTGGCCCAGACACGGTATTCTTCCCTTTGGCTAGGGACAATCACGTTGTGGCAGAAGCTCAAGGACATGCTGGTGACCAGTTTCCAAGGCTTTTAGACGAAGCCAGTCACAGCTCAGGCCTTGTTCCAGTGCACGCAAGACCATGAGGAATACCTCCAGGCGTATGTCCGAAGGTTCTTGTGACTGAGGGCACAAGCGCCCACAGTGCCCAATGAAATTGTCATTGAGGCCATGATTAAGGGTCTTCGGCCAGGACCCACGGCTCAGTACTTCGCCAGGAAGCCCCCATAAACTCTGGAGAAGCTGCTTCAGAAGATGGATGAATACATCCGGGCTGACAATGACTTCTGCCAAAGAAGGGATGAAGCTTACAGATTCTCGAAAATGACCAGGGGCTTCGGAGGAAGAATTCACCCGAGGCATGTCAGGTCAATCCACAATTCTAGTCAGAATGATGACAAAGGAAGCTAGCTCCAGAGGCCACAGTACACCTCACAATCTTCAGGGCAACAAAAAAGCTCTTTCAGGCCGCCAGCTCCAAGAGGCAGAGGTCCTAGGGGCTTCGGAGGAAGATATGGGGATCAGCCCAGGAAGATTTATTGCTTATTCTATGGTGAGGACAAGGGTCATACTACAAGAATGTGCCAAATCACCATTCTGAAGCAAAAGGAGATCGCAGAAGCCGAAGCTTGACAAAATCAGCCGAAGCAGGTCTTGCACACTACTTTGTGCCACTCTCCCTATATACCAGAATATGTGGGCAATCATCCTGCAGCTTCTGTTGCTTCGGCTAGCCATTCACAGGCTTCCTGGCCACAACTCCCACCCCCACAACCACTGCAACCGACCTATTCTCGAAGCCAGCAGCCATAAGGGCGCCAGCACACCCAACAGCAACAAGAGTTCAGGGAGGAATTTGAAGCTCGCACAGTCAACAGTACTGTGCCAGAATCAAAGCACATTTATTGAGCAATATCCTACCCCTGAAATACTTTTATGTTCTACGTCATTTTGTTTTTCAATAAGGAACAAGCAATGTAAATCTAGTTTTAATTCCTTGTAATAGTTTCGCTTCTATCAGAATGAAATATATCTTCTTCACAGACTTACGAAGCTCAAAAATTGCCGAAGCTAAAAAGTCATTTCTAAGGGAATGCAGAGCTAAAAATTGCCGAAACTACAAAAAGTCATTCCTAAGGGAGCGCAGCGTTAGTTTTGCCGAAGCTACAAAAAGTCGTTTCTAAGGGAGCGCAGTGTAAGTTTTCTGCTCAAAAGTCGTTCCAAAAGGAATGCAGAGCCAAATACCGCCGAAATATAAGGTGAAGAAGTTCAAAAGACGTTCCTAAGGGGATGTAGAACTTATACAGCCGAAATAGAAGGCGAAGAAGTTCAAAAGACGTTCCTAAGGGGATGCAGAACTTACACCAAAAAATAAACGGTGAAGCCGAAAAATAAACGACAAAGAGATTCCGATCGTTCCTAAGGGGACGCAGAGATTGTGTGTTTCAGTGTGGGCGTGTGGGTGTGTGTCTTTGACATTAGCATCATTTTTTGCATCATATCATCACATCACCCCGCATAGCATCACATCATACATCATATCGCATCAATGACACGAATTGAATACAAAGTCAATCTTTGGAGAATGCTTTGTAAAAATGAAAATGTGCTAAGGCACAAAGAAAGCTGAGAAATACAGTTTCATCAGCTCTGTTGCAAAAGAAGGGATCCCTTGTTTACGAAGCATGGATATTTTTTCGAAGCATGAATGTTTTTACGAAGCTTCGATATTTTCACAAAGCATGGATCTTTTTCTTTACGAAGCATGAAAAGAAGGGAAGGTGTTTTTTCGCCGAAGGCTCAAAAACAGTATGTATATAAAGTTTCATGCATCGCAAAGAAGTGAATTACAAATAATTTACATATTAGATTCAAAGATACACACATCAAACATTACAGTCTTGTTACAATAAAGCTACATTGACCATTTAAAAATGTTTTTACAAAAAGTGCTAGTCTTCTTTTAGGATCTTCTCCGCAACTTCATTTAGCAATTTATTGACGACTTCGTCAACAATAGATTCAGCCATATTAATGATCTCCAGTGCTTCCTTCATTTCTGGATCAGCCAGGGGATCGAACGGTTCCGGTGGCGGAGATAATTCAGCTACAGTGGAAAAAGTTAATTAGTCTGAAGCCATAAAAACAAATGCCGAAGCTAAAGGCCACGAAACAATACCTATACGTTTTTCACGCTCTGCAGCTTCTTCGGCTTGTTTTGCTTCTACTCGGGCGTCATGAATGTCTTTTTCACTTTTCTTCATAATTTCGTGAGCCATCTCTCGGCCACCATTTACCCAGATGTCATTATAAAATTTCCCACCCATTAAACTTGCTTCAGCTGAGGGATCCTTTGTATCATCCACGGAGAAGGCAGCTTCGGCCTGGGCCAGGGTCTTGATATGGTCGCATCCCCGCCTTCTCCAAGATGGCTGAAATTCCCCGCGCACCGGAAAACGCGCAAACATCCCCGCGGTCACTTAAAATCTCTTCGAAGGCTTCGGCCTCTCCACTTATCCACTCAATAACACCTTCGGGGTCGCCTCGTATGAAGTTTTCTTCGGAAGAGTAGGTGCCCACGTTGGCGAAGCTAGTCTTTATTTTCTTCACGCAGCCCAAGGATTTTTCAAAGCATCTTTCCTTGGATGCGCGAAGATCTTCAACAGTTTTCTCTAAATGGTTTTTTTCCAATATTCGCTAATCTCTCGGTTAGCTTCTGCGAGTGCGCATTTTTCTTTGGCTTCTGCCAACTGTTTCTGAAGGTCTTCAATTTCATTCTTTTGGATTTTGGCCTGAGCCTTGAAACTAGCTTCATCTTCTTTCACTTTTGTTTACTAATGAAATCAAAATTTTGTTTTTTTCAAGACCTTCGTTTCTTAATTCAATTACCTCTGAACGAAGGTTGTTCAAAGCCATCGTATATCCTTCATCTTCAATGTTTTTCTGAGCCCTAAGCGCATTGCTAAGAATTAAGCCCTGCAAGAGGAGGACAGAATTAAGTATAGCAAATAAAATATTTTGTTTTCAAATACAAAATTAGCTTTTATACCTTTATGCTATTATATGCTAAGCTGTCAGCAAGCTCATCCTTCGATAAGATTGAAAGGCCATCTTCCAGCTTCGGGAATCCGATGCTTCTACCTATCTCCCGACAAACGAATATCTCTTTATTATCCGGGAGACAGTACAAAAAATCTTCTTCCCCACTGCCATTAAACACTAATGCCCCCTTCGGGTATTTTAATTTTTGGGCATAGTGTAGTGCTTCTAGCTTTTCTTCTTGAGAAAGTCTCTTCCCCGAAGCATGACGAATGATGTAATCAGTGCTTTCTTTTGAAGCTTCGGAAGCAGGAGCTTCAACCTTTTTAGACGCAATTTGCTCTGTTGCCTTTTCTTCAACTACGACAGTCTCTGTCTTAGTGGGCTCTGAAGGCCTAGCTTCGGTTTCAGCTTGAATTGTTGCAACTTCGACTTCCGCCTGCTTCGTTTCAGCTTCGACTTGCGCTTTGGAAGCTTCGGCAATTTTTCTTGAAGGAGCAGGACTCAAGGTTTTTATTGTTTCTAACACAACATCTAGCAAATTTGCCATCCTTCTCCTCTTAGGAGTTGCGGCATAACCCTTTTGTGCCTTCGGCACTGTTACCTCTGATGGAGGGCTCAAAATCTCTAGCATTTTTATTATTTCTTCAATTTTTGACCCTTCAGCCTTATCCTTATCAGCCTTCGTCTCAACTAGCTCAGCTGATGGTAACTTCGGCATTATAGTCGGCTCTTCAGTCCTCTGCGCAGGAGGAACAATTTCTTTTGTTTTGGTAGCCGAAGAGGCCCCTTCACCAAATTTAGGTATCGCAGCCGGTTCGATGTAACGCGGCCGGTGAGTCAGAACCTTCATCTTCTTGCCCTTCGGCTCAGCTGTGATGGCCGAAGCGACAACCTTTCCAGAAACAACAATCTTTCTTTTTACCCCTTGCCCTCGCAGTGGGTAACAATAGTCAGGGTATACGAAGCCAATAGCATCGAATACCCTGTTCAACCTTTTTTTATTCTGACCCCCGAAGGCTGTGGACAAGGCATTGTCTTCCGTTTTGGAATAAGCTCCAAGCAGTTCATCACTTGAAGCTTCGATGCACTTCAGCCAGTCGTCGTTTGGTTCATCAAACTTATCCCTAAACCTGAATGTATACTTCAGCCGGACCAACCCACCTTCGCTAGAGTTAGTGATGGTCTCCTTCGGCATTTCCCAGCTTTCTACAAGCGGCCATACTCTGAATGCTATATGTTCCTGAATTAAATCTCTTGTGCCAATGAAGGAGCAAATAGTACTGAAGGCCTTCTGACATGCTTCGGCGGCGTCATCAATTTCGACCTTCGGCCTTCGGAGGCCGAAGCGGGACCAGATGGGGTGCATAATGATTTCTTTTATGTCTTCCCTCGTCTTTAGATCATTTTTCACATAAAACCACTCTTCCATCCAGGCCCCGGGCCATCTTTTCCAAAATGTCGGCATCGAGTGGCTTGCGTTGGGGCGGGCGATAAATCCATAACAACCGGAGTTGTTGTGGTACTGTTCTTTACCCATGGCCTTCGTCTCATATAGAAGTTCGTGCATACTACAAAAGCACTTCGCGCTTGGCTCTAGCCCTTGACTCCTTACTGCCCAGACAAAAATCCCCATCCTTATTATGGCTTCGGGGGTGATCTGATGAAGGAAGATTTGGTAGGTCTTCAACACTTCAACTACAAACTTACTCAAAGGGAACCGAAGCCCAGCCTTGAAGAAGCTTTAGTAAATCACAACTTCGTTGTCCTCAGGGGCAGGGATGTTGTTGTCTCCGCCAGCCCTCATAATAGACATGTCCCGAAAATACCTTCCTCTCATGTTCTCAAGATGACTCTATTTGATGGTTGATTTTCCGAAGATTGAATGACTTGGCCTCCAAGGCCGATCCTCAGAATCCTCATCCCCACTTTCCACATCATAGTTATCGCTGTCACCAGTATCTTCAAATAAACCTTCTAGTATCTCTTTAGTAATTTTCTCTATGTTTGTTTTTGCCATCGAATCGACAAATCCAGCAATATAAGGATTCACAGCCTCCTTCTCCTCAAATAGCTTCTCCTCTTCAGTCAGCTTCATCTCCGCCACAACCTTCTTTTCCTGAGACATCTTTTCTCCAGAAATGGTGAGAACACATCTTTTAAACCGAAGCTCAGAGAGCTTGAAAATCTAGCAAGTGCTAGTGAGCAAGAGCTATAAGATTGAGAAAATAATGCAAATAGCAGAAACAGCGTATCAAATGCAGCTGATGTGAGCTCCTATTTATACACCTAGTGCGCTGTAGATTGGAGGGGCCAGTCTGTCATTGATTATTGCTATTCTAGCGAAGGGAAGATGTATTTCCGGACCTTTGGCTTAAGGCCTTCGTCCATGTCGCAGTCTGAATTCGTTATCTTAACAAATTAATATTGCGAGGGGCTACTGTTGGGGGCCTTCGTCTTCCGAAGGTCCTCAAAAACATGATTTAACAATGTTTTCCAAGTGTGACATATGAACAGGCACCTTCGGACTCGGGTTAAAACCATACGAGATGTGAAGAGCATGATTGAGACGAAGGCTGATGTTGCTCCGAAGCTACACGTAAGGGAGCTTCGACAAAGTGGCGGAAAAAGGAACCGACCTAAAGGGGAAAAGACTATTTAGTCCTCGTTGGTTTATCCATAAGTCAATAGTAAATATAAAGGGCATGAATGTAAATTTACACAGGCTGCGCCTTGTGTCTATAAATAGATGAATAGTACCCTCGTACTGTTCACGCTGACTGGTACTCGCTCGTGCATCACACTTGTACTTTCACCTTCTGTCAAGCCGAAGGTATAAATGTAATTTAATATTGTTTCTGTATATCTATGATAATGTAATAAATATGTATTAATAATGTCATGTGATTATTCATGTTGTCTCTTATATTTTGTATGCTTCTTCTTCTATTAACATATACCGCGATGATGAAGGTACATCCTTCATGACCTTTGTCTGAAGATCATTATATCCTAGGGGAAATAATGCTTTGAAGGAAGAAGGGCATTAACCTTTAACATTTTATGTTGCCTTGTTCTTAATTCATAGCATTTGAGAACAAGTCCCCAACACTTACAAACAAAGGGTGCACACCATACCCTATCACACGAAGCAATCGGCTCGGGCGGCGAAGTCCGACCCTAGTTCAGTGCTACATACCTCGCTTGACTCTTAGGTGACCTCTAAGCCCTTACTTACATGAGGCATCGGCTCGGGCAGCGAAGTCTCACCCTAGTTCGGTGCTACATGCCCCGCTTGGTTCAGGGTGCACTCAAGTCCTACTTTACGGAGGCAATCACCAAAGGTTGCACTCAGACCCATGAGCATCGTTATGCACTCTCACCGCACCTTGACAGCATAGACTCAATTCTTACTTCATGTCACAGATAAACTCAAACAAATCTCCTTCACACAGCATTTTTCCTACATTTTCTTTTCATGCCACCAAAATATCCTTAACTAACATGCAGGTTATAGGTAAGTTTTAATAGGGTCTTCAAAGTTCAGTAGTCAAAATTACATGATCAAACATCAAGCTCGCCGACCACTCCGACAACTTGGGTGCTAGACTGCTGCCCGCCTCGTCGACTCATTGCTTCTCCGGCTAGGGGATTGAGCCATCGCTCGCCTCGTTGCATCATTACTACATCGCTCGCCTTGCTAACTCCCTGCTCCACTAGCTTGAGGGCTGGGTCATCGCCCGCCTTGCCGACTCACTGCTTCACTGGCAGGGGCTGGGTCGTTGCCCACCTCGTCGACTCGCTGGTTCGTCGACTCTGAGAGGCTACACCACGGCCTCGTCCGCTCAGGGGCTGCGTTATCGCGCACCGCACTAACCACTTTGCCAGCTTGAGTGCTGCTGCCCACCTCACTAAGACCACTCAGGAGGAACAAGTTGCTTGATCCTCAACCAGATTATCTTAATCAGCTTGAGGTTTAGGGGCTGCATGGAGGATACCATCAGAAAATTTTCAAAGACTACAAGGAAAGACATTCTCAAAGCAGATTTTGGACTTTCAAACTGATTGATGGTCAAATCAACTCAAAGCTCGGGGACTACACCCTTTGGGTGCATGTAACACCCTGAATTTGGGGGTATACAATTTCATCTCTCATATCTACCAAATTTAGGTGTTACCCCTTGTTTCTCTATCTCTAGTTTTCTTCTCTCTTCTTTTTATTAGAGTTATGTCTTGTATTTGGGAGATAGATTATTTCTTTATTATATCAAAACCTATGGGAGTCATGGAATGTTGCATCATGCTGAGCTAGATTATTCTTTTGTTGGATGCACATGTTTGAATTATTTGAAGTTGAATTAGGGCAAATTTGTGTTGAGTTCAAAATAGAGATAAAAGGAAAAAGGGAAAATAATTAGAAAAGGAGAAAAACATGTTTCCTCCGCATTCTTAGCTTAGGCCCACCCAACAGCCCACCCAGTCGCCTCCCCTCTCCCCCTCCCTACCTTGGGCCCGCCTCGGCGTGCGGCCCACGAGCACCCGCGCTCCGCGACTCGTCTGAGGGGAACCTGCCCCGCGGGACCCACCTGTCACTCTCTTCCCCCTCCCTATCCCGCGCAGTGGTGCCCGCCCGCCAGGCGACTCGCCCGTGCGCGTCCGCGACCCCGGGTCCACTGAGCAGCGAGTCCCGCACGACAGCGCGCTCATCCCTTCCCCCCAACGCGCACGACATCCCGACCGGGCCCACCTGTCAGCTCTCGTTCCTCGCCGCAACCGCCACCTGCCCACACCATGCCCGTCATGCCCACGTCTGCGTGGATCGCGGACACGATCGCGAGCCAAGGCATAACCCCCCTGGTGGTAACCCCTCCTCTGCTCGTCTCATTCCCCCCCCACAGCACCCAACTAACCTCCTCTCCCATGCGCTCGCAGTGCCTCGTGAAAGTTCGCTGAGGAGCGCCACCATCGACTCGTTCGTCGAGCCTCGGAGCCACCGCGTGTAACACCCCAGGTGTTTATCGTTGGCTCGACCACGAGTGCGGACTTTAACACGTGATAGCGGTGAATAAAATGGACACTAAATTTTAATCATCTTCGTTTATCACGATTTTGATATAGTGTCTATCTCCATCTGTTTAAATTGTCCTAAATTATTTTGCAAAAATTCAGACTTTAGTAATCTTCCAAAACATTGAATCCAATATCGTTTGGGTTGAGCCATCGATGTCTTGCCCAAACTAATATCCTTGAAATCGGATCTGATTTCTTAAACTTCGTTTGAAATTCTTTCACGTTTGCGTTACACGTGTCTCTCTGTGGCCTGGCATCATGGCGCGTGGCAGTTGCTAACCGGTGTCTGGACAGTGCACAGCCTCTCACCCACGTGAACGATGTGTGACGTCGCTTCCGAGAGGATCACAATTTCGATGCTGCATCGATCTCGCGTATTTATTTCGCGAAATGTTGAGTCTTGTGTCTGTTTAAAATTTATGGATTAAGAGAACATGAATTTGGAATCCCGACCCACTCTTGTGATTGATGTCCTAAGCAAATATTATTAGAACTCGGCGACAACAATATTGATGCAAAATTAAATCGGACCGAGATAACTAGAACCGAACTAAGTACTCGTGATTAATTTGTTCCACTGTCTACAACTATGGAAATTTGTCTGATCCTGAAAATACCTACCATTATTAGCGTAGTCCAAAAATATTAAAATTGATATTGTTTTGATTGGTCTATTTGGATCTCGTTCGGATTCAAATCCTAGATTTCATAGGTGTTTTCTTTTGTTACAAATTGGAGAAACAAAAATCTGAATTATCCTTATCCTATCCCTGCTTAAGACCACGGCATTATCTCCTTGCCGTGCTTTTTCCTTGTCCAGGTTACTAGCGTTTTCCCCTCCCTTATACAATTCCTAGCTATCTTCCACACTCTAGAAACAAAGGCCATTCTTCCTTGCCATTCCCCATGGCTGCCACCAGCGACGCCCACTTCCCTGGTGCTCGACCTTGCACTTCCCTGGTCGGCGCCCCTCCATGGTCGAGCTCGCCCTTGCTCATCCACTCGTCCTCGCCTTGGTTGTGGGCATCAGCGCCCTTCATCTCCTGCCGGTGAGCAGCTCGCCGCCGGTCGTTGCGACTCCATCCCAGGCTTGGTCACGTTTGTCTCGCTGCTCCTTCCAGTCAACACCTAGCGCTGCTCGTCTCGCCGTCGATATGTGCAGACGTCCCGGCATCGTCGCGCAGCGAGCTCCGCCGTCGATCTGCGCAACCCCTGTTCGGTTGTCATTCTGCCTCCGTCGACCTCCTCCATGCATGAGCAGCAGCAGCCCCGCGATCTCCACGTCGCGTGCGTCGATCCGATCCGCGCAGCCCCAACACGATATAGCACACCCTTGGTGAGCCCCCTCACTGTTCTTATTATCCTGCACTCGATGTGCTCGACAAAATGTCGCAGCGTGCTGCACCTTGATCTGTGCAATCCCGATTGTGTTGTCGTCACCCCGGTGAGATCTCGATGTTCGTTCTCTGTTCAATTCCGTATAGGCGTCGGTTGCCTGCTATTAATTGTGTGTATGGTTGTATTTTTGTTGAGGAGCAAAAAAATCCCAAGTGTTTGGGTATGGAATGTTCAAGTAGATATGAATCTTTTAACTCAACTAATTGGTAATACATCGGTCATGATACTTGTGGCTTAGAATTGGCTTTATATCTCGTGTAGTTACATCTGAAGTGTTATTGAAATGTCTTGTTAGATTAGGTGGTTTTAGCCCTAATATAGGAGTTAAATTAGGATTCTTGCTGTTTAGGGATGCAGGTACAGTTTTAATTGTGCAGCTAGTTTAGTGAAGTAAATCATATTTTCTGTGAATGTGTGATATATAAAAGTTGTATATAATTTCTTTATCTCACTTGTGTAAAAATTTCATGACCATAGGTTTAGTAGTTTAGGAGTTATGATTTTTCCAAGTCCAGTTTCAGAATCTGTCCAAATTCTGTACAGGTTTCGAAAATTGGATTGTTTGGCTAAGCTAAATTGAGAATCAACCCTTAGTAATTATAGAAGAATTGTAGTACTTTTCTTAAGATTTCTAACAAATTTTGGATCACCCTTTTTGGTGATCTATAAGTAAAGTTATAGCTGTTTGAAGTGCAATCTCTAAATCTGTCCAAATTTGAACAGCAGAGCCTTTCTTATGTCTTTTGACCTTTATATGCATTGAATTAACCTAAGATGTTTATAAATGAATTGTAGACAATTCTATGAGCTTTCTAAAAAGTCTAGGATCACCTAATTGGAATGCCTGAAACTCCCGTTATGGATTTTTGAAGTAAGTAGTTGAATTCTGTCCAAATCTGGACATAATTTATGTTTAGTTCTGTTTGACCTTTCTAAAGGTCAAATCTTGTAATGATGATAATACAAAAGTTATAGAGGACTTTATAAGATTTCCAGAAAGTCCTAGTTTACTATTTTGGATGTATATTTTGTGAGTTATGAGCTAAACAAATAGCTGTTGTTCTGCTGTCCAAATTCAGCAAGTATGAAATGATTGCTTGAAGTTTCTTTTGTGTGGGTAACTAGATGTGGTTAGTTCTTGTCTTGATTAATGGAGTCTTATAGTTGTATATGTTTGTTTCTATTGAAATATGAAAACCGTCGATGGGTAGTGCACATAAGTGTTTTAAGTATTTAAGTTGATATGAATATAATCTCATGGAAGATGCTCACCAAGTGGTCGTCATCTAACCACACTAATGTAGTGTTTATCCTAGGCAAGCCCCGATGCATTTGCCACCTCACTTGTATTTACAAAATTTTATCACTTATATGCTGCATTAGGTGATATGAGTTGATTGATTAAACACTTGATGCATTACCATCCTTGAAAGATTGATTACCATACCTTGTCACCTATTTTATAAAAGCTAGAGATGCTTAGTCATGCTGATAGACTAAGAAAAATGGTTTTGATCTATGACTCATGTTTTTTTACAAACTAGAAAATGGGCTTGGGATAATGAAGGCATCAAGACGTTGATAAATTCATTATCCAGGCATGGCCCCTCTGTCAGGTGCCAAAGTTTTGAAATAGTTTAAATTAAGACCAGACGTTGAGCAGGAAAGGTCGCCCGTCTGTGTCGATTAAGGACCGTACCGATTGTTGGCCTGATGATCTAGGACCTTTTAACTGGCCACATATCTCGTCATGGGTAAGCCTGAACCCGGCTATTCCCTATGTGAAAAGACAATCGCGCACTTGGAGTGGAGAGATGGCGAGAGTAGCATGTACCCCCTGGCAAGAGGCTGCATGGGGAGTACTATGCTCTCAGGTGGCGCGGATCGATTCACGTAGTGGAAGATCCGTGGGAATGGTAGACATATGCAAGGGTTAAGTGCTACATATGTCGTGTGGTTGGAGATCCCCAGCTAGGTATTAATCGATTCGGATCGTCGTTACTTCTCGGATATGAAGACTGGATCACTGCCCTTCATCGTAGATAACAAGCGAAACAAAATTTTGATTTTAAAAGAAAGCTAGTATAGGACAAGTGAATGCTCTAGATTAGGCAAATCTAGATTCAGGAAAAGTACTTAACTTGTGATGTAAAATTTTGACATACGTATCCACTACTAGTAAGCTTTTCTGTAAAAATGAGTCTTTGAAATTTGATAAGCTTTACCTTGATTCTCAACAAACCAGCATACCCTTGAGAGTCTTTTCTTTAGTCGGGTAAGTATTGCTGAGTAATTGCGTACTCAGGGTTTTATTCCCTGTTGTTTTTAGGTTGTAATTTTGTTCTGTTGTGGATGGTGCTAAGTGCCGGTGGGCTCAGCCTTCTTATATAAGTATATCCCTTCTATAGTTTCTTTAATGAGGATTATAACTTAAGCTAGCATGCATTTCAAATTTACAAATATTCTATAACATTTTAAAGTGTAATTCTTTTGAAACACTTGTTTTTGTAACCACTCCGATAAATATAATGTAAGTTTTGTTGTAACTTGTAACTTTTTGTAATAAAGAAATCCCGCTGCAAATGTCGGTGTGTGATTTGTGTTTACCTAATCTTGCGATCCTGGTTGTAAGTGGTTTATTCGTTGTCCTAGGGACACTCGGACGGATCCTGTTAAGTTATCTAGTGCACATGCATAGCCGTCTGAGGTCTTTAAGACAAGGGCAGGTGCATGTGGGCCCAATAACTTGGGAGGTTCTACCACAGCTGGTATCAGAGCAAGATTAAGTATAATACGGTCACATACGTATTTTCAAAATAATTTTTTGGTTTTTGAAAAACCTAACAGATTTGAAAAACGATAATGCTAGCGACATCCTCTATTAAGCCCTAAATTAAGGACTATCAGGTGGCTTATATCAAAATACTAACCCACAACCTGGTAAGGGTAATGCATACATGTGTAATGTTGTTTTTTAGGCCATTTAGTTTTGAATGAATCGACGACCAAGGTAACGTGAGATGTGAGTGCATGACCGAACAAACGTCGGTCTAGGGAAGAGCATAAAAAGCGCTTGATTATATACATGTTTTACATATGTATATATGAAGGCTGCGAAGTGGAGTAATTATTTTTCTGGGATTCAGTACCCCATGTGTGTGTATGGGTATACAAACATGAGAATACTGAGAAGTGTAATGTACTCGCAACGACGCACCTACACTCAGGTAAGAAGGTGAGTTACCATAATGAGTTGCCCTATGGTTAAAGTGTGGCAGCGGCACCTATGCGTGGCTCGGCGCTTAATGAAGAGCTAACCTCCATATAGAAATATATGGAGTATAAAGTGTGATAAACTGTCATGTGTGAATTGCATCATGGGCACTGGGCTGTGATGGAATTTTCTGTAGGTACACTAACTTCGAACCCGTATGTGTAGCTGACGACTAGCAATATATCGAGAGAGAACGTAGATATGCCACCGATATAAAACGCTATTTCCATATTATGTTGGCAAAACTTGTGAGGACTAATAGGACGAGTATGCATTCTAATTGTTGCATTGTGTTTGTTGTTTGTGCACAAAAATGCTTCTCTCACCTTTATTCTAATAATTGGTGATTGTGAATAAACGTGCTTCCCTCATCTTTATTCCGATAATAAATAATTGGAAAATGTGTGAAGCATTATTTTCATATAAGCAAATTTCTAGTCTTGTTTGTTGGGTCCTTTAGACATGTCTTTATGTGGTTTGTGGTTCTTCTTAATTTAACCGCTAGTCCAACTTGTGTTTGTTCTAGTGTGTTTGTGCCGGTAGAATGTTGGTGGTATGTTTGTGTAAACTCAAAATTTGGCCATGTCCTCATATAGGAGCCATGACCCAAATCGATGTTAATTCCCCAAAGTTTTTTTCCCATTTTCCAAAAGTGGACGAGTCTGAATTTCCATCGTTACTTTAGGACCAAGCTTATCTAAATAGGTGTTTAGGCAATCTTCTCTTAGAAAATAAATGCACATGAGCTTAAGACAAGGATCTCGAGTATGTGTTTTCGTCGTTTAATACGTGACTCTTCAGTGGTCATGTTTTCCTCCTAAGCTTCGACTTGTTCGGTTGGTGCAAATTGGTATCCCTATTCTAGTTTGCCTCTGCTTGAGGATCACATTGTCGGTTTCTCATCTAACCTAGGAATGGAATGCCTAGTCGTTTTCTAGAATTTAATGCCAATGGTTTCCTCATATCTCTCGAAGGCATATTAATTTAATCTTCCGATCGTTTTTCCTGCGTATCTAATTAGTTGCTCATCCTTGACCTTGAAATTGCTGCGATGGGCATAGAAATATGCTTGGGGCTGAAATAACAGTCTCCCATCGTACTCCCTCATCAACCAAATTAGGTTTTGGCAATCTCGTGTTCCTTTCATTGGGCCAAGACCTATTTGCTCTCTACTTGTAATCATTCTTACAGGTGGAGTCTCTTTTCTATATTGCCATCTTGCTCAGTTTGTCTATGTCGTATGAGATTCCTTATTGATTACGTCTGGCAACGGCATTATGACTAAAACCAATGGTGCCATGACGAGACCGAGGGCCTCCTGTGAATGTACACACATGGTTGTGCTGCTCAGCACGCGCTGATATCACGGTTAGTAGTTGTAATCCATTATTAGACTATATTGATATGTCATCTCTGCATACTCTAGTTCTTCCACGTGAGACTCATGATTGGTGATGTTCGATGATGGTGTCATGATTTATGACTTATGGTGCCGCCGCAAAACTGAGAGCCCCTTGTGAATGTACACGCAAGGTTATACTGCTTGGCGCATGCTGGTATCGAGGTCTTTAGCTAGGATCAATTATGGAACTACACTGATGTGTTATCTTTCATGGACCTCTCCCTTGAAACAATTCCTATATTGTTTGTGAAATGATCAAGCAACATCTGCCATCTTTGTTGAATAAAAAAGGAGCATACCGCTTTAATGTGCTCTTTAACGAATTCACTACCAATTTAGAAATATCCATAAAAAATCAGAACTCATATGTGTCTAATCGTGTGATAAAAAAAATTCACCCCTTTCATGTGAGGTTTTTGTTCTCTTGACCTTGGTAGTGACTGCACACATATAAGTTCCTTTCGCAATCCTTACTGTAAAGGTGAAATCTTGGAGCTGTTAGTGTTGAAAACAACAGATTAGTCCTCATAATAGAAATCTATTTTTCCTGCTGCTGAGAAGCAGGAGTTGTTCACGCTCTCTGAATTAATCCATGTATTCCCTAACCATGTGGATAGTCCATCTCAGGGCTTGTTCGGTTATTCTCAATACACATGGATTGGATGGAATTGGAAAAATTGAGAAGGAGTTTGACTTGTTTGGGATTCAAACTCATCCAATCCCACTCAATCCACATGGATTGAGAGCTAACCGAACAAGCTCTCATATGGTTTGTGTAATTGCTATCCATTTGTCCACCGTTCTCAACAGACTCAGATAGTACAGTGTTATCAGAAAAAGCAAACTACACATATGGAACCTTGCATCGTTAGTGTGATACATGTTATATCCCCTAGAGAAACCAACATCTTGGAGTACTCATCTCTACTCGGAACTATCTTATGCTATCACTGGTATGGACAGGAGTTACATGCCTCTCTACTCTTAAAGGTATTTCGCTCTGAATCTCGGGACAAGATTCTTTTAAGGGGGAGGGTTGTAACACCAGAGGTTTTTATCGTCGGCTCGACCATGAGTGCAGACTTTAACATGTGATAGCGGTGAATAAAATGGACACTAAATTTTAATCATTTTCGTTTATCATGATTTTGATATCGTGTCTGTCTCCATCTGTTTAAATTGTCCTAAATTATTTTGCAAAAATTCAGACTTTAGTAATCTTCCGAAACATTGAATCCAATATCGTTTGGGTTGAGCCATCAATGTCTTGCCCAAACTAATATCCTTGAAATTGGATCTGGTTCCTTAAACTTCGTTTGAAATTCTTTCACGCTTGCGTTACACGTGTCTCTCTGTGGCCTGGCATCGTGGCGCGTGGCAGTTGCTAACCGGTGTTTGGACAGTGCACAACCTCTCGCCCACGTGAACGATGCGTGACGTCGCTTCCGAGAGGATCACAATTTCGATGCCGCATCGATCTCGCGTATTTATTTCGCGAAATGTTGAGTCTTGTGTCTATTTAAAATTTATGGATTAAGAGAACATGAATTTGGAATCCCGACCCACTCTTGTGATTGATGTCCTAAGCAAATATTATTAGAACTCGACGACAACAATATTGATGCAAAATTAAATCGGACCGAGATAACTAGAACCGAACTGAGTACTCGTGATTAATCTGTTCCACTGTCTACAACTATGGAAATTTGTCTAATCCCGAAAATACCTACCATTGTTAGCGTAGTCCAAAAATATTAAAATTGATATTGTTTTGATTGGTCTATTTGAATCTCGTTCGGATTCAAATCCTAGATTTCATAGGTGTTTTCTTTTGTTACAAATTGGAGAAACAAAAATTTGAATTCTCCTTATCCTATCACCGCTTAAGGCCACTGCCTTAGCTCCTTGCCGTGCTTTTTCCTTGTCTAGGTTACTAGCGTTGTCCCCTCCCTTATCCAACTGTTTAAAATTTATGGATTAAGAGAACATGAATTTGGAATCCCGACCCACTCTTGTGATTGTTGCCCTAAGCAAATATTATTAGAACTCGACGACAACAATATTGATGCAAAATTAAATCGGACCGAGATAACTAGAACCGAACTGAGTACTCGTGATTAATCTGTTCCACTGTCTACAACTATGGAAATTTATCTGATCCCAAAAATACCTACCATTGTTAGCGTAGTCCAAAAATATTAAAATTGATATTGTTTTGATTGGTCTATTTGAATCTCGTTCGGATTCAAATCCTAGATTTCATAGGTGTTTTCATTTGTTACAAATTGGAGAAACAAAAATCTGAATTCTCCTTATCCTATCACCGCTTAAGGCCACTGCCTTATCTCCTTGCCGTGCTTTTTCCTTGTCTAGGTTACTAGCGTTGTCCCGTCCCTTATCCAATTCCCAGCTATCTTCCACACTCTAGAAACCAAGGTCGTTCTCCCTTGCCATTCCCCATGGCTGCCACCAGCGATGCCCACTTCCTTGGTGCTCGCCCTTGCACTACCGGAATCGTGTTCTTTGCCGAGTGTCTAAGACACTCGGCAAAGCCTTTGCTGAGTGTAACACTCGGCAAAGAACACTCAGTAATTTTTTTATCAGCAAAAGGTTCTTTGTCGAGTACTTTTTTTAGACACTCGGCAAAGACTTTGAATCAAATTTACCTTACCCATCGCCCTATCATTTTTTACTATTATTTTGAATCAAATTTACATGTTTCGTAAATGGTGAGATTCGAACTCACAACCTCTCTCTCACGTATACCCTCCTATACCACTACACTACTACACCAATTATGTCTATATTACGTTTTCATTTCTCATGTACTATAACAGACCGAAAGTAATTTGATTATTTAAGGCACTAAATGAATTTATTTGAAAATGTGACCAACTATAAGGTTGCATAACCTTTTGAGATCTATAAGTTATATTCTAATAGTTTCTACATCCGAGTCCGTTTACAAAATTTGAATTTTAAATTTAAAACTTTACACGAATTTTTGAATGATAAGATGATTTCAAATCAAAAAGTTGTCAATTACAAAGTTTCATTAAATTTCAAGACCTACAACTTCTATTTTTGTGGTTTTTCCATCCAAGGTAGTTTGAAAATTTTAAATTTCAAAATTCAAACATAATTTTGCATTACAAGATGATTTCAAACCAAAACAATGTCAACTACAAAGTTTCAGAACTCTTCAATACCTACAACTTTCATGTTGGTGGTTTTTTATTTCGAGGCCGTTTTTAAAATTCAAATTTTAAATTTTTTAAATTCAGACGTAGTTTTCGTTGACAATATGACTTCAAATGAAAAAGTTGTCAACTACAAACTTCTATAACTTCTCAAGATCTACAAAGTTTATTTTGGTTGTTTGGTCATTTGTTCATCTCACATGATGGTTCTAACAATATGCACAAATTCTATACATCTTTCTCGTAGTTTCATAAACTACGAGAGATATAGGTTTTATGAACAAATTTATTTGTACTTTGTCATCTGAAGAAATGTTTAAAATATAAATTGTACATCATGAAGAGTTATACAAATTTGTAGTTGAAAACTTTTTCATTTGAATTAATTTACTGCTTTAAAATGTGATTTTAAAATTATCTTTGCCTAGTGTTGAAAAAAAACACTCGGCAAAGAGCTCTTTGCCGAGTGTTATATTTTTGACACTCGGCAAAGAGCTCTTTGCCGAGTGTCAAAAAAATAACACTCGGCAAATAAACTCTTCGCCGAGTGTTTTCTTTTACCGAGGGTTTTTTGCGTGGCACTCGACAAAGAGCTTCTTTGCCGAGTGCCCGAAAAAAAACACTCGGCAAAGAATTTGGCACTCGACAAAGAGCCAAATTCCGGTAGTGTTGCACTTCCCTGGTCGGTGCCCCTCCATGGTCGAGCTCGCCCTTGCTCATCCACTCGTCCTCGCCTTGGTTGTGGGCATCAGCGCCCTTCATCTCCTGCCGGTGAGCAGCTCGCCGTCGGTCGTTGCGACTCCATCCCAGGCTTGGTCACGTTTGTCTCGCTGCTCCTTCCAGTCAGCACCTAGCGCTGCTCGTCTCGCCGTCGATTTGCGCTGCCGTCCTGGCATCATCGCGTAGCGAGCTCTGCCGTCGATCTGTGCAACCCCTGTTCGGTTGTCGTTCTGCCTACGTCGACCTCCTCCATGCACGAGCAGCAGCAGCCCCGCGATCTCCACGTCGCGTGCATCGATCCGATCCGCGCAGCCCCAACGCGACATAGCACACCCTTGGTGAGCCCCTCACTGTTCTTATTATCCTGCATTCGATGTGCTCGACAAAATGTCGCAGTGTGCTGCACCTTGATCTGTGCAGTCCCGATTGCATTGTCGTCACCCTGGTGAGATCTCGATGTTCCTTCTCTATTCAATTCCATATCGGCGTTGGTTGCCTGCTATTAATTGTGTGTATGGTTGTATTTTTGTTGAGGAGCAAAAAAAATCCCAAGTGTTTGGGTATGGAATGTTCAAGTAGATATGAATCATTTAACTCAACTAATTGGTAATACATCGGTCATGATACTTGTGGCTTAGAATTGGCTTTATATCTCGTGTAGTTACATCTGAAGTGTTATTGAAATGTCTTGTTATATTAGGTGGTTTTAGCCCTAATATAGGAGTTAAATTAGGATTCTTGCTGTTTAGGGATGCAGGTACAGTTTTAATTGCGCAGCTAGTTTAGTGAAGTAAATCATGTTTTCTGTGAATGTGTGATATATAAAAGTTGTAGATAATTTTTTTATCTTACTTGTGTAAACATTTCATGACCATAGGTTTAGTAGTTTAGGAGTCATGATTTTTCCAAGTCCAGTTTCAGAATCTGTCCAAATTCTGTACAGGTTTCGAAAATTGGATTGTTTGGCAAATCTAAGTTGAGAATCAACCCTTAGTAATTATAGAAGAATTGTAGTACTTTTCTTAAGATTTCTAACAAATTTTGGATCACCCTTTTTGGTGATCTATAAGTAAATTTACAGCTGTTTGAAGTGCAATCTCTAAATCTGTCCAAATTTGGACAGCAGAGCCTTTCTTATGTCTTTTGACCTTTATATGCATTGAACTAACCTGAGACGTTTATAAATGAATTGTAGACAATTCTATTAGCTTTCTAAAAAGTCTAGGATCACCTGATTTGAAAGCCTGAAACTCCATTTATGGATTTTTGAAGTAAGTAGTCGAATTCTGTCCAAATCTGGACATAATTTATGTTTAGTTCTGTTTGACCTTTTTAAAGGTCAAATCTTGTTATGATGATAATACAAAAGTTATAGAGGACTTTATAAACTTTTCAGAAAGTCCTAGTTTACTATTTTTGGATGTATATTTTGTTAGTTATGAGCTAAACAAATAGCTGTTGTTCTGCTGCCAAATTCACCAAATATGAAATGATTGCTTGAAGTTTCTTTTGTGTGGGTAACTAGATGTGGTTAGTTCTTGTCTTGATTAATGGAGTCTTATAGTTGTATATGTTTGTTTCTATTGAAATATGAAAACCATCGATGGGTAGTGCACATAAGTGTTTTAAGTATTTAAGTTGTTATGAATATAATCTCATGGAATTGTATGTTATTTGGTGCGTTTATCCACTCGATCAGATAGTGCGATGCCCCCTTTAATTAGTGTGATTCTAATTATTTAGAAAAGTGGTTTAGAAAATTAATTATATTGCTTCTATCCTTAGTCTAAGTTTTATTAGACCTCCGATTATATATTTTAACTAAGGGTGATAGTGGGTGTTTATAATTTATTCTTACTTGATAATAGCATTAGATCCGATTAAACGGGAGGAACGTGAGTATTGTATTTATTGTATAGTTTACTATTTCGTGATATTCGCAATAGGTCTAGTTAATCTAGAAAGGCATAATTATTGCATTTAGTCATATGTCGATAACTAGCGGTTGCTGATGAAGTATTGTAATGCCTCGTCATTAAGTGTTTAATTCATTTCTGTGACAAATTATTTAGTCTTGCTATTACTTCTTATATTCATACATATGCATTGCACATCTCATTAGGTACGCTAGTTGATCACGTAATGTGGAGGACAAAGGATGGATTAATCTCAAGGTGATGCTGATGAATAAACCTGAAAATTTGATGATCTGATCAAGTACCAAGATGGAAGATGCTTACCAAGTGGTCGTCATCTAACCACACTAACATAGTGTTTATCCCAGGCAAGTCCTGGTGCATTTGCCACCTCCCTTGTGTTTACAAAATTTTATCATTTATATGTTGCATTAGGTGATAGGAGTTGATTAATTAAACACTTGATGCATTACCATCCTTAAAAGATCGATTACCATACCTTGTCACCTGTTTTATAAAAGCTAGAGATGCTTAGTCATGCTGATAGACTAAGAAAAATGTTTTTGACCTACGACTCATGTTTTTTTACAAACAAGAAAATGGGCTTGGGATAATGAAGGCATCAAGACGTTGATAAATTCATTATCCAGGCATGGCCCTCTCTGTCAGGCGCCAAAGTTTTGAAATAGTTTAAAATGGGACCAGACATTGAGCAAGAAATTCCACTGCAAATGTTGGTGTGTGATTTGTGTTTACTTAATCTTGTGGTCCTGGTTGTAAGTGGTTTATCCAGGGTCCTTGGGACACTCGGACGGATCCTGTTAAGTTATCTGGTGCACATGCATAGCCGTCTGAGGTCTTTGAGACAAGAGCAGGTGCATGTGGGCCCAATAACTTGGGAGGTTCTGCCACACCGCGTCTGCCGTCCGCATGTTGGCCGCGCCCGGAGAGTCGCCGTCCTCTCCGTCGAGCTGCTCGGTCGAGCTCCACCGTGGCTGAGAACGACCGATCTTCTCTCCTCTTTTCTCCCTCCCTTCTCTATCATCGCTGGTGTGTGCCCACAACCATGTTGCGTCGAGGAGGCAAGCTCCCCGAGCAACCGCCACCGGCCGACCTACCCTCGACCCCCACCAATCGCCGATTCCGACCATGGCACTCTGTGCCATGCACGGGCAAGAGGGAGACGAAGGTCTCGACACTCGGGGCCCTCAGGTCAGCCTCTCGCGTGCCGCCTCCCTCTTTCCCTGTCACACCAGGCTTTGGAAGGTAAACCGAATGCAAACCATCTACATGTTAGGATCAGAAATTCACATACACAGCGATTACATAAATGACTCATCATAGCACAATGCTTCGAATAACAATAAAGAGTATGTAATCATATTAAAGACTAGAGTCATTTACATAATATAAATCAAAGTGCACATAATAGAAATACAGGCAATGTAAATAAACCCACCACAGGCAGCTGACTAGGGGAGGTCGCTAGTCTAATCCTCGAACTCGTTGAAGTCCTGGGACTCCTGGAGATCCGTCTCAGCGTCTTCTTCTCCTTCTTTACCTGAGCATAGATTGCACCAAAGGCAACCTGGTGTTTTGTGAAAGCAAGGGTGAGTACACATCAACGTATTCAGCAAATGTCCCGTTTGGCTGAGGTGGACTATTTTTATGTGGGGTTAAGCTCAAAGCAGTTGCTTTTAGTTGGTCAGGTATTTATTATTAGTGGAAGCCAAGTTTTAGCAATAACCAACCCATGAATCCTTTCCTCATCGAGGAACATTATCATCATCATCGAACCAAAAACCGTTAATAGAACCATAACATCTCAAACCATCAGTATCTCTAATCAAAGAGGACCCCAAGGCCGCTCTTAACCGTGAGTGTAGGATCTAGGACACCGGCTAGAGGGGGGTGAATAGACGGTTTTGACTAAAAATAAAATACACTAGAGAAATTTAATCAAATCGACAAGAGATATAAAATTACTAGCCTTGATGAGACAACAAAATATAATGGGTAATTTAAGCTAACACCACACAAGATAGACAATATACAAATTACCAACTACTTGTAAGTAATGTATAAAAGTTGAGAGAGAGACACCAAAATTTATCCCGTGGTATCAGTGATTTATCGTTCACCCCTAATCTATGTTGAGGTGGAATTCAAGCTCTCACTTGCTCCTCTACCAAGACACAACTTGATCTTTGAGCCAAGTGGACAAGAACTCACTCAATACCTCGATTCCACTAGCATCGCCTTTGCTGCTCCGGCGAGGTGGGCGCGAACCCCTCACAATCAATCCCGTGACTCCTCCACAATCTTCACGGAGAGATCGACGGAGACAACACCCGAGCCGTCTAGGAGGTGGCAACCTCCAAGAGTAACAAGTCGATGACGCTTGCCCAATGTACCACCTAGTGCCTCAAAATATCACAATGAATGCAAATGCACTAGTGTCTCAATTACTCACTAGAATGCGATCTCAATCAACTAGTGTGAGTATTTGAGTGGGAGGATCATAAATAAGCTCAATGTGTGCTAGGAGTGGCCAAGAAAGCCCTCGCACACGAGCTCCACTTCTATTTATAGCCCTCAACACATACATACCGTTATGTGCAACTAGCACAGCTTCTGCGCACACGCGAACCGTCCGCGCCCTATGGCCAGACGGTCCGTCGTATCAGTAATGGCTATATCAACCGTTTGGAACCTGTTAGAGCTGTCAGAAAAGTCAAGGTCGGACGGTCCACCATCCAGGGCCGGACGGTCCAGGACCTGACAACATAGAATTACATAAGTAACTCGAGCGGACTATCCACCATTCATGGCCGGACGGTCTGCACATGGACCACTTACCGTCCGGCTAAAAACCCCGAACAGTCCCTAGTACAAGGTCTCAAAACACACCGTCCTTGTCCAAACTCAATTCATCTTATGCGGATGGTCCGGCCTCCTGGCCCGGACGGACCGCCAAAAGAAGATAGAGACAGACGGCTAGCAGACCTCTCTGGCAGAGTCGTGGACGGTCCGGCCTTCTGGCCCGGACGGTCCGCCGACCATAGAGAAAACAGATTTTGCGCTAGTTCAAAAGAATCCTAATTTCGAAACCCGTAGCGCTGTTAGCTCTCATGCACATGCTGCCGTTTATGCTCTACGAGGCACTAAGTTTTACACCATGCAAGTTCATTGACCCCTCTTAATAGTACAACTGTTTATCATATTAATCCAGTCAATTTCTTCTCTAAACACCTGCTGACCAATAAAAGCAAAAACCTATGTTTTACCTTTGCCTTCACTTGATCCACAATCAATGGTTATGAGTCCCAAAGACTTTACTATGTCTTGTGGTCCAGTCCTGCATTCTTATACCTCCAAGAATTGTTAGTCCATGTCAGTTGTCATTAATTAACAAAACACCACTTAGGGGCCTAGATGATTCACAATCTCTCCATTTTTTGTAATTGATGACAACGTTGCATATTTTAGAGAAAAGTAAATTTTGTTTCCCAGCCTTTCTTACATTCTGGGTATAAGAAAGATTTGAGATGAGTTTTGAGTGACTTATCTTGATTTTGAGGTTCATCTGAAATGTTGATAAGTCAGCACAGAAAAACTCAGAGAATAGGAATAACTCCCCCTATATGTGTGCATAGAGAATATCCAGATCACGAATTCACACACATAGTATATCAGAGTTTTGGCGGAGACCTTCCTATAATCTTGGTTATCGAGGCACATAGAAATAATAGTATGTAAAAAATGAAAGCAACAAGAGAAATATTACTTCGATTAACCATTAAAAATTCAACGGATAGAGTCTTAAAAGATAAAAAATTCAAACATAGTTCAAAGTAGCATAATGACTTAGTAGCATAAAGCATAAAACATAGATACAACAAGCTCCCCCTGAATAGATACAGCAATCTCCCCCTGAATCATCACTTCTCTCAAAGTAGCATAATGACTTAGTAGCATAAAGCATAAAACATAGATACAACAAGCTCCTCCTGAATCATCACTTCTCCCCCCTTTGGCATCAATTTCCACAAAGGGGACATCATTACACACTAGGTGGAGGACGAGGATACATATTGTAAAAGTGAGAGCTAAAACTATCAAATATTGATGTGAACTGACTGAAATCATTCTGAAGTTGTTGTTGTCTTTCATCCAGTGAGTGAATGTTGTAACTGGTAGACAGAGATTCAAATTGGCTGGACAAAGCTCCCATATTATCTTGAAAGATGTGTTGCATGTTGTTCATTCTGCTCATAATTGGATCATGCACAGTAGATTGAATATGAGAACGAAGATCATTGAACTGTGTATGAATCCCATCCAGCTGAGTGTCAACAACGGTAAATTGATCATGCAAATCAGAGAATTAACCATCAAATGTGGATTGCATGTGATCAAACCGGTCATCGACATGTGACATCATGCCTTGAAACTGACCATCAATATGAGTCTGGAGCCCTTGATGCATTTGTTGAAAATAGGGATCAAAATAGCCACGTGCAGGCTGGTAGTACTGTCCTTGCTGCTGTGGAGGTGGAGGTGGTGGCATTTGCTGAGCGGGATGCGCTTCAAGCTGATCATCAAAAGCATCTCCCTGTGCTCCCTCATCATCAGGAAACGGTGTGAGAGGCCTAGTAAGAAAATCAATTTCATTTTTGAATGGCCTGAACAGAGTGTGAGCAGTTTCACATTGCCCTTCGAATGTGGTTTTGGCTTTAATCAGAGCCATAATATATGGAGCATATGTCAGATTCTGGTTCTTGTCCATCTTCAGATCATTTAACTATCACATCATAAAGAGAACAACATCCATGACCTCCCCCTTCATGACACGATCAATAATATTCTAGAATTTGTCCCGGATCCTGCTTTTGTCCACACTCTTTAGAAGAATGGTGACTCTAGCAATCTTGTTGATGACTGTAGGATGATGACGTAGGCCTGGAGTCTCGCCGAAACGTCTAGGTATACCCAGCCTGGCAGGTTCATAATACTAAGCAAAATCTTCAAACTGGTCCTCAGTATAAAGATCTACTCCCTAAGAAATAATTGCATAATTCAGACTATTAGCCGCTGCAAATTCATCAAATGTAGCCACATATCACTTAAACCCAGTCATCCAGACAATTAGTTGATCTTCAATATTCATTTCAGCAGTTGCAAGAAACTACTTGACAGTTAGTTTATTGAAGTTAGTTCGTTGACCCATGAACTCATACAAACCACATGCCTGGAACTTAGCGAGTAATCCTTCCATAATTGTTTGACTCTGCATATAGTCCTAGTCAATAACTTGATGCTTATGAAATTTTATGTCCATCAGAGTACCCCAGAAAACATCAAACTGTAAATGAGTATGGAAGTATTGGATGTTGGTGTCATTGGGAAGTGAAAATTGATCCACGGTCCTCCTAGAGGAATACTCAGCCATGGAAAATCGCATCCTGGGATATGTCCATCTTGTAATATCAATAGGATAGTCTGGATGAGGGTGGGGAGCATCTTCAGTATCCAATGAAACACTGCCTCCAGCTGATGATTGAGCCTCAGAGTTTGTGGCAGGGTTATAGTCTGAATCGTCTGCCCGACGGCGTTTGGACATAAATCGCCCTTGCAAGCTTCTTCTTGAGACCACCGAAGCCACTGAAAACAGAATATAAAGAATCTCAATAATAAGATGACAACCTGAAAAAAATGACAACAAGATCTATATGGCAATCTGCCAAAAGGCGGATGGTCCGCGCTAGGGTATTGGACGGTCCGCGCAAGTAGGGCCGAACGGTCCGCGCACGCAGAGCCGAACGGTCCGCGCTACACGGGCGGACGGTTCACGATAGACCAAGGGCGATTTTGGATCCCCAATATGCTCAAAACATGTAATCGCAAAATTAGAACAAGATATCCATGAAAGTGAAACCAAATTTTATAGTTAGTTCATTATGACACCCATAACAAATTCCACCAAACAATTTGATGAAAAATCTATCCAAGAACATATCAGCGACTAATTTATGAAAACCCTACGATGTGTAATATTTGAATAAATTGCATGGAGAATTTTAATATCGAGAGGAAGACATCGTTGTTGATCACCACGAAGACTCTCTGACAGTCCACGCTCAAAATCGAAACGACAGCAATCGCAGAAAATAGTTTTCAAAGAGTAGAAAGTGTGTGAGAGAGAGTAAGGCAATGGAGAAAGAAGTGTTGGCACTTCTGGCGGCCTCGGCTGACTTAAAGAACCACTCGTGGACGGTCCGCGACCTGATGGGTGCAGATAGTCTGCTCTGTCCACCGGACAGTCCAACAACCGATGCGTCGGACGGTCCGCGGTCAGGGGGCGGACGGTCCGTGGCCAGACAGAGAGTTTTCCATACCTTTTTCAGTTATTGAAAACGAGTTTCAACATGGATTCTTACCTCAAATATATACAACTTTATCAATCCAATGGTTAGTATAGATGAGTTCATATATAATAAACTTGAGAGTGTAGTCTTTTGCATATATAGTATTGCCATCATGTAATAAGAATAAATGATCAAAAATAGGAGATAAATATCACAAAAAGGAGCATCCTAGAGATCAAACCGAATGCAACACATGTGTACTCATATTCAAGCAACATTCGAGAGATCAATTATATTCATTTCACTCCTCAATTTGCAAAACCTTGCTTCATATAGCGGCTTTGTAAATATATTCGCCAGTTGATCATCTGTGCCGATAGAATAATAGAGATATCTCCTTTGCCAACATGATCTCTTAAGAAATGATGCCTAATATCAATGTGTTTCGTTCTTGAGTGTTGAATGGGATTTGTAGCCAATTTTACGACACTTTCATTGTCACACAAGAGAGGAATATTTTTGAATGAAATTCCATAATCCATTAAGGTTTGTTTCATCCATAATGATTGAGCGCAACAATTATCGGCCGATATATATTCCGCCTCGGCGGTAGAAAGAGCAACCGAGTTTTGTTTCTTGGATGACCATGAAACAAGAGACTTTCCAAGAAATTGACAACATCCTGGTGTGCTCTTCCTATCAACCTTACAACCCGCATAGTCCGAATCCGAATAACCAATTAATTCAAATTGAGCACCCTTGGGATACCATACACCAATATTGGAGGTATGCTTCAAATATCTTAGAATTCTTTTAGCGACCTTTAAGTGAACCTCTCTAGGTGATGCTTGAAACCGAGCACACATGCAAACACTAAACATAACATTGGGCCTAGATGTGGTAATGTAGAGCAAACTACCAATTATTGAACGAAAAAGTTTTTGATCAACAATTGTACCTCCCTCGTCTAAATCAAGATGACCATTTGTTGCCATAGGAGTCTTAATAGATTTTGCATTTTCTAATCCAAACTTTTTGAGCATATCCTTCAAATATTTAGATTGTCTTACAAAGATTCCATCTTTCAATTGTTTGATTTGAAGACCGAGAAAGAAGCTCAATTCTCCTATTATGGACATTTCAAACTCATTTGACATGATTTTGCCAAACTCATTTTCTGGGAAGATCCATGGTGTCTTGGGCTTCAAAGAAACAAAACTCAGTAGCTCTTTCCACCACCGAAGCCGAGTATATTGTTGCAGGACATTGTTGTGCACAATTAATCTGGATGAGGTAAACCCTCAGGGACTATGGCTACAAGTTGAGAAAAGTCCCTCTCCTATGTGATAATGAGAGTGCAATCCGCATGTCGGATAATCCCGTTGAACACCAGCCGCACTAAGCACATAGACATCCAGTATCACTTTTTGAGAGATCACCAACAAAAGGGGGATATCGAAATTGCTTTTGTTAGCACCCACAACCAATTAGCCGATATATTTACCAAGCCACTGGATGAAAAGACTTTTAGCGAGCTTAGGAATGAGCTAAACACTTAGATTCTCAGAACTTTGATTGAAACATTGCACACATTGCTCATTTATATATGTACTTTTTGTCGGCGTTTCGACCCCGGGGGGTCCCTGGACCGATGAGTAAATTTGTCGTTGCGTGTCCCAGCCCAGATGGGTTGGAGCGAGATGGAACACAAGGGAGAAACGCTGCTCGTATTATCTCGCACCAGGGGGGTGTGCTTGTAGTAGGGGTTACAAGCGTTCGCGAGAGAGAGAGAGAGAGAGAGAGAGAGTGAGCTTGTTCGTTAGCTCGTTCTCCCGCGCGACCCCCTCGCATGAAGGCCCTGGACCTCCCTTTTATAGATGCAAGGAGAGGGTCCAGGTGTACAATGGGGGGTGTAGCTATGCGCTAACGTGTCTGGCAGAGAGGTGCCTGAGCCCTGTGTACATGCCAACGTGGCTGTCAGAGAAGTGCTTGAGCCCTGTGTAGGCGATAACGTGGTCGTCGGAGAAGTGCCTGAGCCCTGTAGAAGCACAGCTGTCGGAGAAGTGCTTGAGCCCTGCGTAGGCGATAACGTGGCCATCGGAGAAGTGCCTGAGCCCTGTAGAAGCACAGTTGTCGGTGCTGCTGGGATCCTGCTGACGTCTCCTTGCTTTCGTAGGGGGCTGAGAACCACCATCGTCATAGACGCACGTGGGGAGCCATCATTACCTGTTACCGAGACGAGCTAGATGGGATGCCAGTCTTGTTCCCTCGTAGCCTGAGCTAGCTAGGGGAGGGTAATGATGTATCCCTTGTGGAGCGGTCAGTCCGAGCCCAAGGTCGGGCGAGGCGGGTACTTCTCGTGAGGCTGAGGCCGGGGTCGGGCGAGGACGCGATTACTCCCGAGGCCGAGGCTGAGGCCGAGTCTTGGGGTCGGGCGAGGCGGAGACCTCCTCCCGAGGTCGAGGCCTAAGGTCGGGCGAGGCGGAGCTTCCTGTTGCACCCGAGGCTGAACTTGCTGTGGTCAGCCTTGCCCGGGTGGCTGGCACAGTAGTCGGAGCGGGGTGAGCGGCGCTGTTTTCCTGTCAGATCGGTCAGTGAAAGGGCGAAGTGACTGCGGTCACTTCGACCTTGCCGACTGAGGCGCGCGTGTCAGGATAAGGTGTCAGGCGATCCTCGCATTGAATGCACCTGCAATACGGTCGGTTGGAGAGGCGATTTGGCCAAGGTTGCTTCTCGACGAAGCCTGCCCGAGCTGGGCCTCGGGCGTGCTGAGGGTGCGCCCACTGCCTGAGGAGGTCCTCGGGCGAGACGTAACTTTGTCCGGGACTACAGTTCCTGCCCAAGGCTGGGCTCGGGCGAGGCGAGATCGCGTCCCTTGGGTAGACGAAGCCTTGACCTGAACCGTGCCCATCAGTCTTTGTGGTTCGTGCTGAGGGTGGTTACGAGCCGTGTTTTCGGAGTGTTGGGGGTACCCCTAATTACGGTACCCGACAGTAGCCCCCGAGCCTCGAAGGGAGTGTTGGTACTCGCTTGGAGGCTTTGTCGCACTTTTTTGCGAGGGGATCGGCCTTTCTCGGTTATACTTTGTTCTGGTGGGTGCGCGCGAGCGCACCCGCCAGGTGTAGCCCCCGAGGCCTCGGAGGAGTGGTTTGACTCCTCTGAGGTCTTAATGCCCTTCGTGATGCCTTGACCGGCATGGTTGTTCCCTCATGCGACCTGATTGTAGCCCAGGTGCATGGTCAGGTTCCGAGTTTTTAGGCAGGTTTGTTGACGCTATCAACGGTTTGGTCGTAGCCGGGTTGCGAGAGCAGCCCTCGAGCCTCTGCACAGAGCGAGAGGACGATCAAGGACTGTCTCGACTTTTATTATACGCTCCTTCATCGCCTTTCCGTAAGGAGGAAGGGGGGAAAGCGCCATGTTGCCCTCAGAGGGCGCCGAACATGGTGTCTCCAGTGAGTTGCTAACGGGTGATCCGAGTGGACGCCCGTGCCTCGTTCGATAAGGGTCGGCTAGTGGCCCAGAGGCGCGCTCCAAAAGTACCTGCAGGTGATTTGCCGGACCCAGACCCGTTCGATAGGGTCCGAGGGCTCGATGCCTCCCTTTGGTGGGATTCCGTTACAAAATCGCTCCTGCTGGTCTAGGAAATGTCCTAGGGTACCTCGGGAGCGTAGCTCGAGCCTCGGCCATGTAACGGACGTACCCAGAGTCCTCACTCTGCGTGCTCTGGGGCGGCTGTCGAACCCTTCCGAGGGGCCAGCCTTCGAACCCCTGATCAGTAGTGGGCGCGGAGCCTGAGTGCTCTGAGGCGGTTGTCGAACCCTTCCGAGGGGCCATCCTTCGAACCCCTGATCAGTAATGAGCTTGAAGCCTGAGTGCTCTGGGGCGGCTGTCGAACCCTTCCGAGGGGCCAGCCTTCGAACCCTTAATCAGTAATGAGCTTGAAGCTCGAGTGCTCTGGGGCGACTGTCGCACCCTTCCGAGGGGCCAGCCTTCGAACCCTTAATTAGTAATGAGCTTGAAGCTCGAGTGCTCTGGGGCGACTGTCGCACCCTTCCGAGGGGCCAGCCTTCGAACCCCTGATCAGTAGGAGGGCTCGGGGCCCGCTTCCTTCGCAGAGAAGGATCCCTTTCGAAATATCCCCTTTCCCGGTCCCTGTAGCAAGAGAGAGAAAGGGGAAGAGGAAAAGGATATGAATTTAAACGGTGTGGCACACCTTTTTTGACGCGGTCATCATGGCGGAGGTGAAAACGACGCCCGCTTCGCCTGCTAACGGTGTCGCTTGCCCTGCCGAGGAGTTAATGCGACGGGACGGGCGATTCGCGGGGCGGCCGTTGCGCGTGCTCGAGTCGTTCGAGGAACAGACGTTTTACCTTCGAATTTGAATTTCGCGGCGAGTTCGAGCGAAGTTTTGAATAGATCTCGCCCGGGCCTTTATATACCCAGAAGAGGGGCCGGCGGTGGTTCTTTACCCTGCCATTTATGCTCACCTTCTGCTTTGGTTTTCGCAACCTAAGAGAATAGCCAGGGAAAAGAAAACCGCGCACCTCATCCCCTCCGCCTCCACCACCTTCGTTCGACGATGGCTGACAAGGTGACCGCCGTCCCGCCGCGCGACCCGTGGCCTTCTTCCACCGTCGTCGTGGGGGATCTGGAGGCCCTTGTTGCCGATGGTTTGCTCCGTCCCCTCTCCGGTGGGCCGCAGCCGGAGTGGATGGTCCTGAGCGAGGCCGATCCAACTCCACCGACGGGGTATGTGGTCAGCTTTATCCCCTTCCACGAGCGGGGGTTCGGAGTGCCAGTGAGCCGCTTCATGTGAGCGCTCCTGCACTACTACGGGGTGGAGCTGCATAACTTCAACCCCAACTCCATCGCGCAAGCGGCCATCTTCATGGTGGTTTGCGAGGGTTTCTTGGGAATTGACCCTCACTGGGATCTGTGGACCCATCTCTTTTCCGCGGAGCTCTTCGCCTCGACGACGGAGGCGAAGAAGGTCCGCATGGCGGTGCGGGCCGGGGGCTGCACCCTCCAACTGAGGCCAGGGCGCATGCAGCAGTACATCCCCGCCACCCTCGTGTCTTCGAACAAGGGGTGGCAGCGCCGGTGGTTTTATCTTCGGAACGACGACGGGAGGCTCCCGTCGTTTTCTCAACGAGTGGTGACCGCCGCCGGCACTAACTGGCGCTGGGGGGCCACGCGCGAGAAGCAGGAGCAGCTTCAGCCTCTTCTGGATGCCTTGTAGAAGTTAAGAGATGACGAACTCACTGCCGCGGGGGTTGTTGCCGCCATCCATCGCCGGAGGGTGCTTCCTTTGGCGGAGCGGCGGTTGCCGCTTTCGGAGATGAAGCCGGGGGTTGATTTGGAGGGCTCGCGGATGTCCTCGGCTTCCCTCTCCGCCGACGACCTCCGCAGGCGGGTAGCAGGTACGATAGGGAGGCTGGATGCCGGGGCCCTTACCCAGCCCATGATGCGTCTCGAGCGTGGGTACGTGTCCCTGGTAAGTGTTCGCTCCTTCTCCTGTTTTGCGCCGAGTTGCCTTTGATTCTTATCGTCGGGATTTTTGTTCGTCTCCACGGGTTGAGGTTTTACAAGCCCTCCCTGCCACCGGTCCGGGAGGACGCGGTGGACCGAGCCGCGCGAAGGGTCGCCGCGGAGAATGTCAGTGTTTTGGGTCCGACCGCACACCCGAGGTTGCCCCTCTAGGTGTTTTAGGAGCAGGACGGTGTCGCTGACTGTAGCAAAATGGTTCGTGCCAGACGCACGAGGGACAATGGACAGTGTTTACAGGTTCGGGCCGCTTAGAGATGCGTAACACCCTACGTCCTGGTGAGTATGCTTTGTGTAATGGGTTACAAGGTAGCTCTCTAAAGTGAGAACGTGGAGAGTTGAGGTGGATGGCTGAGTGATGGGATCGATCGTTCTGAAGGGGTGCCCCCTAGGCCTTATATATTCGACCGTGGGGCAATACATGTGGATATGATAACAATGTGCACCTAAAAGATAATGAACTATTTGAGTCTATCTTTCTATGGTTCTGCCGACCTATCCTCGCCTGGTTCCGTTGCATGGGGCTCCAGCGCGGGAAAGTCGGATCTTTGTTGTGGTCGCTTGCTCAACGCTGTGGGCCGTCCGGGCTTGCACCAATCCGGCCTTACGTCAACCTGCTTTACTGACTGTCCCTCCCCAGGCCCACGAAGGAATGGCCTTACGATTTATTGGGCCCTTGGGCCTCTCGTGAGGTCTTTTGCCCTTCCAGTGGACCCGGGGGATATCTGTCCCCCACAAGCCCCCGATCTTTGGGTTGATTTTGAGGTAATCAACCCAAAGATCCCAGGTCCAGCTTGTAGGTAATTTGGAGAAAAACGATTTCCCACTGTTTCCTTCTGCTTTGATCACTCGTAAACTGGAGCTTTGTTTCATGCTTGTGCCTTAGAGGTCGGCATTTCGTATTGTAGGACCCTGGACTTCATTGGGTGCACCGGAGGTGCACCCAATGGGTGTAGCCCCCGAGCTTCGAGTAGATTTTGGAAAATAATCTGCTCGAAGGTCTTCATCAGAAATTATTTTTATTTTACTCTTGTACTTTGGTTGAGGGCCAGCCTTGTCTTTAATCTTGTCTTATGCCTTAGAAGTCGGCACTATCTTGACTTGAAATGGTAATTCATGGGGTGCACCGAAGGTGCACCCAATGGGTGTAGCCCCCGAGCTTTGAGTGGATTTTTGGAAATAATCCTCTCGAAGGTCTTTATTTCGTGTCCTTCTGCTGGGAATAATCTTTTCTTTTTTTTCTGAATGCTTTAGAGGTCAGCATTATGTCATCAATATTATGCTTCAGAGGTCAGCATGTATTTTGTCTTTTGCAGCCGAGTTCGTGATCCGCCCATATCTTGCTAGGTGGTGCAATTTATTTGTTCTGTGACTGATTGGACATTTGATGGACGTTCCCTGGCTAGTCTTCACGTCGCTTCTGTCGGTCAGATTTTGTACTTCCCCTGCTATATTTGGCTTTCCTCTGATCCTTACTGATATCTCATTTTTGTCTTGAGGTATTCATTGCATGCCCTGCACGGATGTGACAGTTTTGAAAAATATACTGATAATTCCTAGGCGTCCCCCCCAATGGGTGTGGACAAGGGACGGCTTGGTACGCTGAGTGTTTTAGCCGGCTGCTTCTGAGTAGTAATGTGATGCGATGGCGAGCGTAATCATATCATCCACGCTGTTGACTGGAGTCCCAATGGGTGTTGCGTTGCGTGAAACGGCGTCAGCCGCCTGACGTATCTTCAGACGGGTTGAAGTGTGTATTGAATGCTTCGCGACTGTTCAGTGATCGTGGTTGGAGGTGAGCGGTTGCCTTCTTCTTCTATAAATAGTGTCTTTGCCTCTCTGGTTTTTTCACATCTCTTACTGTTCTCCGCTGCTTGCTTTCTTCTCCTTCTCGCGCTTCCACCATGGGCAAGAACAACAAGCGCAAGCGTGAGCCGACTCCTCCATCAGAGGACTTCGGTGATTCGGAGTACTCAGAGGAGGAGTTCTCCTCTGAGTCCGAGGGGTCTCCGGCTCCCATCCCTCTGCGTGAGTCGTCTGACGATTCAGACGACTCCCAGGGGCTTGCGGTGGAGGTCTGGACTTACATCCGGGCCGTCAAGCGCTCCGGGCTCGAGGGCTCGGATGAGTTGGAGTACTCCTCGGATGAGGAGGACTCGTCCGAGGGCGGTGGCGGCGATGGCGACGACGACGACGACGACGACGGTGGCGGTGGCGGCAATGACGGTGACGACGGCGATGACGATGACGGCGGCGGCAGGGGCGGCAGCGGCGGCAGCAAGGATGGCGACGTCGGCAGCGGCAGGGGCAACAGCAGGGGCGGCAGCAGCAGAGGCAGCAACAGGGCCAGTGGCTAGATGCCACTGGTCCAGTGGCCCTTAGATGTTAGTATAGTATAGTTAGAATAATGTAGTAGTATTTAGTAGTGTAGAGTAGTATAGTGTAGCGTAGTAGTAGTAGTAGTAGTAGTAGTAGTAGTAGTAGTAGTAGTAGTAGTAGTAGTAGTAGTAGTAGTAGTAGTAGTAGTAGTAGTAGTAGTAGTAGTAGTAGTAGTAGTAGTAGTAGTAGTAGTAGTAGTAGTAGTAGTAGTAGTAGTAGTAGTAGTAGTAGTAGTAGGGAAGTATCAACTCATAATGAGTTGATTTGTAAGTACTGTTACTTCCCTTTAATGAAGAATGACGTTGCCTTCTCTGTGCCGATTGTTTTGCTTCGTAATCAGTTAATTTCTGCCGTGATATTCATTGCCCATGATGTTCTCTATCCGTTATGTTTGTAGCATAACTTAGAGTTCTTGAATCATTCCTCCGCCCACCCTATTTGTGAAGTTGATTCTCTTGGAATAGTAAGTAAATAACTCGGGCATCATATCGACGCTTTTAGAGGTAGCTGCCGAGTGACTTGAAGACGACGTCGGAGTTTTAGAGATAACTGTCGAGCGACTAAAGACGACGTCGGCGCGTTAGAGGTAACTGCGGAGCCACTGAACACGATGTCGGAGTTTTAGAGGTAACTGCCGAGCGACTGAGGACGACGTCGGAGTTTTAGAGGTAACACCGAGTGACTGAGGACGACGTCGGAGTTTTAGAGGTAACGCCGAGTGACTTGAAGACGACGTCGGAGTTTTAGAGATAACTGCCGAGCGACTAAAGACGACGTCGGCGTGTTAGAGGTAACTGCCGAGCGACTGAGGACGACATCAGAGTTTTAGAGGTAACACCGAGTGACTTGAAGACGGCGTCGGAGTTTTAGAGATAACTGCCGAGCGACTGAGGACGACGTCGGAGTTTTAGAGGTAACTGTCGAGCGACTGAGGACGACGTCAGAGTTTTAGAGATAACTGCCGAGCGACTGAAGACGACGCCGGCGTGTTAGAGGTAACTGCCGAGCGACTGAAGGTAACATCGGCGTTTTAGAAATAATGGCCGAGTTAGAACGGGCTGCGCCGGCCATGTTGAGGGTAATAGCCGAGTGATGATGTGGAAGTGACCGCCGGGTGACAACGTGGCGCGCTGGTGTTTTGAAAGTAACTGTCGGGTGCTGACTGAGCGCTTTTAGAAACGGTATCTAACTCGGGAATATCCCATAAGTACTGCGCTTTTAGCCGCCTCTGCTTTCCGTGCCCTAGTTCTTGCTTTCTTGCCTCCAAATCCTCTCTGCAATTCGTCTTCCACTCTGTTCGCCGGTAGAATTGAGATGGCGCCCAAGAGGAAGGCCTCGAGTTCATCCGCCGCGGTGATTCCCCCAATCGACCCCAACAGTCAGTTGCCTTTCGCAGGTAACCACATGTCTATTGTCTCCGAGCCCGACCTTCTCCACCTCGTGTCCATCGGGGTCCTTCCCCCGAGGGAGTTGTGTTCTTGGCGGATTTGTCATGGGGTCACTGTCCCGACAGAGGATACCCATGAATCCGTAATTTACGTTCCTTTTCTTCTCCGCGGTCTCGGTCTTCCCATTTCTCCCTTTTTCCACGGCCTCCTTGATTTCTATCGCCTTAACCTGACCCATCTGAATCCCAATTCCATTCTACAAATTTCCATTTACATTCATTTGTGCGAAGCTTTTCTTGGCGTGCTGCCACATTTTGGGTTGTGGAAGTACTTGTATCACTGTCGCCCTGGGATGGCCGGGGGGCAGCATCAGCTGGTTGGGGGTGCTAGTTTAGAGATGCGTCACGGGAGGAAGACTGAATATCTTGAAATCCCTCTCAAAGACATTATCAAGGGATGGCGCTTGGAGTGGTTTATTGTTGAGAACCATGGAAATTCTCTCCCCCCTAGGTCGGGAAGACAGCCGGATGTTCGTACTCCAAGTTGGACCGAATCCCCCACTGATCAGGAGGTAGCTGAGGCAGGTGCTTTGCTAGCTGAAGTTGGGCTGCTGAAGGAGAGGGGTCTGACTGCTGAGGCTGTGGTTGCTGATTTTGTTTTCAAGAATATTCAGCCGTTGAAAGACAGGGCATACCCAGCTTATCTGTACCGAGGCCTAGCTGACTCAACTCGGATTACCAACAGAAGAATTCCCTCTGTAGACTTGGTGAACCGACTTGAGATGATTCTTAGAGGCAAGGTATCAAATGTTGGTTCCCCAGTGGCATACTCAGCCTGGAACTTGCCTCCTCCCAAGGCCTTCACTCTTTTTGTGTTGAATCCACCTGTCACTAATGGCAGTTTGGGCCTTAGAGTGCGACCCTCTGCTGAAGAAGTTAGCGTCTTGGTTGCCTCGCTCGGGGAAATTCCTGATGATGGACGACAGGTCCATTTTGAGGTGCCTTTGGATCCTAGTGACACAGAAATAAGTGCTATGCTTGATTTGCTGGCTGAGGACTCTTCTGATGCTGCTCCTGCTGGGACATTGGTGGTGGCGCCTCTCCCAGAAACTGGTACAACCTTGGATATCCAGAAGCCTGCCAGTACTCGTTCGAGACGCCCTTGCCGAGCCAATCAACTTGATCCTTCCGCAGATGAGCAGAAAAAGAAAAAGAGACGCCTCCGACGAGTATCTAGTTTGGATCGGGACGTTGGTACTTCGGTTCCTGCTGCTGAAGAAGTGCCTGTGCCTGAATTTACTGACACTGACCCCGATGGGTGTGCTCCATCTGTTGCTGATCCCAATGGGGGTGCTCCATCTGCTGCTGACCCCAATGGGTGTGCTCCATCTGTTGCTGATTCCAATGTGGGTGTTGCTTGTGTTGCTGGTGAAAACGATGGGGAGGAAGAGGACGAGGTCCCTCTGACTCGAAAGAACAGTCGGCAGTACGTCGCCAGTGGTGAAAGTAGTGGAGTTCCTTCTCCTGCTTTGTCTGCTCTCATTGGTCTGCAAGAATTGTCTCTGGCGAATTTTGATCAGACTCTTGAGGATATGGTTCCAGAGGATCTGTTATCAGAGCCAACAGATGATGGTGTGATGGAGGTTTGTGCTGATGTGCTCGATGCTGGGTTGAGGTCATCCCGTGCCTCATCGACCTTAGAACGCGGTCTTAAGGGTCAGGAGGCTGACTTGGATCATCTTGGTCCCATGGAAGTAACCGAGGGTCCATCAGCCTTAGAGGCGGCTACTGCAGAGAACTTGGTCCCCAAGGACGGTGTTGACACTTGCCCAGCCCCCGAGGATGTTGCCGGGGATGACTCGGCTCGGGTGGGAAGTGCAAGCCACTGCCCAGCCCCCGAGGGTACTGCCGGAGATGATCCGGCTCAAGTGGGCAGCGCAAACCGTGACCCAGCCCCCGAGGGTGTCCGAGCGGGGTCTTCCTCTTGTACTTCCATGGACGTTCATGCGGGATCGCCTCCGCACTCCGGCTGCATGGTGGTAGCCCAAGCTTTGGACCAGGGAGTCGCTTTAGAGGGCAGCGTCCCCGCTGACCAAGTTTTGGGCTCTGTTGATGGCACTGAGTTGGTTCCTGCTGGTTCGTTGCAAGCTGCTTCGGGTGGCGACCTTACGCCCGGTCATCAATTGATCTCTCATGATTTGGGAGTCCCTTCGTTCTTTTCCAACCTCCAGGTACTGTGATATATTTTAGCTTGATTTTTACACCGCATGAACTGCTATCATTACACTCATCTGTTCTCCTTATCAGGCTTTGGTGGACGGGATGGCTAGCCAGCTGAGGTTGCAGGGTGCTTCTGTTCCAGAAGGAGCTTTGTCTCTTGCACGTTGGAATCCAGTGTTACTTCAACATCGTGTCTCTGACTTGGAGGCGACCAATGCTGGTTAGTGTTTTTTTGCTTCTCTTTGTCTTCATTATTGAACTACCTTACATTCTGACCCCTTTTGTTTGATTGTCTCCTGCTAGATATGACTCGGCAGATTTCCACTCTTGAAGAAAAACATTCTCGAGATCAGGCTGAGCTGGTCCAGTGGTGCTCTGATTTTGAAGAAAAGTATTCTCAAAGCCAGACTGAACTAGCTCAGGTCTCTGCCGCCCTAGATGACGCCAATGCACTGAGCTCTTCCCTTCGCACTCAGCTTGATTCTGAAAAGGTGACTTATGGAACTGTGCCTTGCATTACTGTGTTCCTATTGCTTGCTTAATGCTTGAAGGAGTTGATTTTTGTTTGCAGGAAGAAAAACGTATCCTCGCTGCTTCTCGCGACAATCTTGATAGACTGTATCGCGACTCTAGCAACTCGTTGACCATCCTGGAGAGGAGTCATCGCTTCACCATGGAGGAGTTAGACAACCATCGCTGTAAGCTGCAGGAATCCACGGATGAGGTGATCCGGCTCAAGCAATTGATATCGGCGAAGGATGCTACTATCAAAGAACTCTGTGCTTCCAAGAAATCCATCGCCCAGGAGCTAGAAACCGCTCAGTTGGCTGCCAAGGTTGCTGAAGAAACTTCCATTACTCTGAGAGCCCAGCGCGACAGGGCCATGGATAAGGCCATTCGGGCGGGGCGAATCTTGATGAGGAGACCTAGCGTGGTTGTTCCTGAAGATATAAGGGCTGACGTGAATGCTGCTCCTGATTCCTCAAGTCACCCTTCCTCGTCGGTTGCCCCTGAGAAAGATATCGTGAAATAGAGAAATATTTTGCGTGCTTTGAGCGCGCGGTTAGCATGGTCAGACATTTGTTAGAGGACACCAGTTTAGCACTTGAATGATATTGCTATTCTCCTATTGTTTCAGAATTCAACAGTACGTAAATTTGCAGTAGTAAAATGCTGTGTGATGGTTTTGAAACTTGTTTACGGGATATAGAAGTCATCCCTATATGAGTAATCGTAAGCGCGTCAAATCGCCTTAAGTTGCTGCTGACTTAAGTCGATCGCTTCTGTTAATAGGGCATAGTGGTCATCCCAAGTTAGGTAGGCGTGAGCGTGTTGCACAGTCTTAAGTCGTTGCCGACTTAAGCTGATTGCTCCGTTAGCAGGGCATAGTGGTCACCCCGAGTTATGTAAGCGTGAGCATGTTGCACCGCCTTAAGTCGTTGCCGACTTAAGCCGATTGCTCCGTTAGCAGGGTATAGTGGTCACCCCGAGTTAAGTAAGTGTGAGCATGTTGCACCACCTTAAGTCGTTGCCGACTTAAGCCGATTACTCCGTTAGCAGGGTATAGTGGTCACCCCGAGTTAAGTAAGCGTGAGCATGTTGCACCGCCTTAAGTCGTTGCCGACTTAAGCCGATTGCTCCGTTAGCAGGGTATAGTGGTCACCCCGAGTTAAGTAAGCGTGAGCATGTTGCACCACCTTAAGTCGTTGCCGACTTAAGCCGATTGCTCCGTTAGCAAGGTATAGTGGTCACCCCGAGTTAAGTAAGCGTGAGCATGTTGCACCACCTTAAGTCGTTGCCGACTTAAGCTGATTGCTCCGTTAGCAGGGTATAGTGGTCACCCCGAGTTAAGTAAGAATGCAAGTCAATCATGAACAAACTGAGTATCTTTGAAGCCTTTTTTATTGATGACATATTTCCCATTTTACAGAGTACATCGTCGTCCCGATAGCTTTTGAAATATAGCTAGGGATAAAACTTCCTAAGGTGTTCTATATTCCAGGAGTTCCCAATTTCTGTGCCGTCCATCTGAGTGAGACGATATGATCCTGGCCGAGTGACTTCTTCTATTATGAAGGGTCCTTCCCATAAGGGCGATAACTTGTGCCGTCCCTCTCCCGTTAGAATTCGGCGGAGGACGAGATCTCCTACTGAGAAGGATCGCTGTCGCACGGCCTTGTCGTGATAGCGCCTTAGAGTCTGCTCGTACCATGCTGATTGGATTACTGCATTCAGTCGTTCTTCCTCAAGTATATCGATGTCCTCCATCCTAGTAGCTTCGGCTTCTGCTATGCTTTCGAAGATCAACCTTGGCGCCCCGAACTTGAGATCGGCGGGTAACACTGCCTCCGACCCATAGACCATGAAGAAAGGAGTGTTTCCATGCAGAGCTCGGCTAGGTTGGGTTCTTAGGCTCCAAACGACGTAGGGCAATTCCCTTATCCACTTTCCTGCGAACTTTTCATTCTTATCGAAGACCTTTTTCCTGAGTGCCTCCAGTATCATCTCGTTGGCTCGCTCAACCTGCCCGTTGGCTCTTGGGTGTGCTACAGAAGCATACTTGATCTGAATGCTTTTTTGCTCGCAGAAATCGAAGAACTCTGAACTTGTGAAGTTGGATCCTAGGTCAGTTATGATGCTGTTTGGTATCCCGAATCTGAATATTATGTCTTGTATGAATTCCACGGCCTTAGCTGAGGTTAAAGAAACAATGGGTTTGAACTCTATCCATTTGGTGAATTTGTCGATTGCTACCAGTACATGAGTGTATCCTCCTTGAGCTTTCTTGAAAGGTCCAATCATATCGAGTCCCCAGCATGCGAAGGGCCAAGTTACTGGTATGGTCTTCAGTTGCTGTGCTGGTAGATGTTGTTGCTTCGACAAGTACTGGCAAGGTTCGCACCTCTGAACTAACTCGGCTGCGTCATTCTTCGCTGTTGGCCAATAGAATCCTGACCTGAAGACCTTCCCAACTAGTGTCTTGGATGCTGCGTGTATTCCACATTGCCCAGCATGGACCTCATCCAGAAGTCGCTTCCCGGTAGATGAGAGAATGCACTTCATGAAGACGCCTGATGCACCCCTTCTGTATAATGTCTCTCCAATGAGTGTGTAGTGAGCCGACTGTCGGGCGATACGCTCGGCTGCATTTTTGTCATCTGGTTCCTCTTCATTCTTTATATACCTGATGATTGACCTTCTCTAGTCATCAGAGTCTGACTCTGGTTGATTCACGATATTACACTCTTCTACTTGATCCATTGAGATGCTCGGCTGTAGTATTTCTTGCACAAAGACTCCAGGTGGGATCTGAGTTTGACTGGATCCTAGCTTGGACAATACATCGGCCGCCGTGTTCCGATCTCTTTCTACATGATGAAATTCCAGACCCTCAAATTTATCCTCTAGTTTTCGGACGGTAGTGCAGTACTTTCCCATTGAATCGTTTGAACAATCCCATGCTTTGTTTATCTGGCTTATGACTACCAGAGAGTCTCCGTACACCATCAGTCTCTTGATGCCCAATGATATGGCGATGTTCAGTCCATGGATCAAAGCTTCATACTCGGCTGCGTTGTTGGAGGTTGGAAATAGCAACTGGAGGGCATATTTGAGGTGCTCGCCTCCAGGTGCGGTGAGGAGAATTCCTGCTCCTGCTCCCTACAGCTTCAGCGAGCCATCGAAATACATTCGCCATACTTCTGCAGTCTCTGGGTTATCTGGTGCTTGCTGTTCAGTCCACTCTGATACGAAGTCAACCAATGCTTGAGTTTTGACGGCAGTGCGAGGTCGAAATTCGATGTCATGAGATCCCAGCTCACAGGCCCACTTGGCTATTCGGCCAATGGCTTCCTTGTTGTGAAAAATATCCCCTATTGGAAAACCAGTGACTACTATGACTTTGTGGTCGTCAAAGTAGTGACGTAGCTTGCGGGCAGTTAGAAGTACTGCATATAATAGCTTCTGAACTTGAGGATACTTTTTCTTCGAGGGACCCAGAACTTCACTGATGAAGTAAACATGATGTTTCACTAGGTAGGCATGTCCTTCTTCTGCTCGCTCGACTACCAACGCGGTGCTTACCACGTGAGTCGTGCAAGAGATATACAGCAGCAGATCTTCAGCTGGTTGTGTTGACGTGGCTCGCCGTGGCGGATTCAGCACTAGTGGTGTTGTCAAGAATTTTTTTAGTGCATCTAGAGCTTCCTGTGCTTCTGAGGTCCACTGAAACTTATCCACTTTCTTGAGTAGCTTGTAAAATGGTAAACCTTTTTCTCCCAGCCTGGATATAAATCTGCTCAGAGCTGCCATACATCCAGTAAGTCGCTGAACCTTCTTTTGTGATCGTGGTGCTTCCATTTTCATGATAGCTTCAATCTTATCCGGATTAGCCTCAATTCCCCGGTGGCTGACAATAAATCCGAGTAACTTTCCTGCTGGTACCCCAAAAATACATTTTTTGGGATTAAGCTTCCATCGATACCGCCGTAGACTGTTGAAAACCAGCTGTAAGTCTTCAATGAAGCTTTCTGAGTTCTCCGTTTTGATTACCACATCATCTACGTAGGCTTCCACACGCTTGCCCCAGTGATCGGCTAGGCATGTTTGAATGGCTCTCTGATAAGTCGCTCTAGCGTTTTTGAGGCCAAACGGCATGGAGGTGTAACATAAAGCACCAAATGGAGTGATGAACATTGTTTTTTCCTCGTCTTCCTTCGCCAAGATAATCTGATGGTATCCGGAATAGCAATCCAGGAAAGATAGCACAGAACATCCAGCGGTGGAGTCTACCACCTGATCTATCCTTGGGAGCCCGAAGGGATCCTTTGGACAATGTTTGTTGAGATCAGTATAGTCGACGCACATGCGCCAATCCACTTTATTCTTTTTGAGTACAAGAACAGGGTTGGCTAACCACTCGAGGTGTAACACCTCTCTAATAAATCCAGCCGCGACCAAGTGAGCTAGCTCGACGCGAATGGCTTCTCTCTTGTCGGGCGTGAAACGACGTAGTTTTTGCCGGATCGGCCTTGCCTGGGGATAGACCTTTAGTTTGTGCTCGGCCAGTTCTCTTGGGACTCCCGGCATATCCGCAGGTTGCCATGCGAATACGTCTCGGTTATCTTGCAGAAACTGGACGAGCGTGTCTTCCTATTTGTCGTCCAGGCTGGAGCTGATGATGGCAGTCTTGCGTTCATCAGCGAACCCCAGGTTGATCCTTTTAGTTTCTTCAGTCGGCCGCATAGAGGTCGCGACCTGAGCTTCATTCGCCGGTGCTGCAAGGTCCTCCTCAGGCTTAGAGTTCGCCTGTGTTGAAGAAGACGTCGACGACTTGGTGGTGAGGGCCGCTTGGATGGCCACTCGGAAACACTCTGCGGCGCCTTGGAAGTCAGCGCGCACAGTTATGATTCCTTGTGGTCCTGGCATCTTCAGTATCATATACGTGTAATGCGGAATGGCCATGAATTTTGCCAATCCCGGCCTCCCGATGATGGCGTTGTACCCGCAGTCGAAGTTCGCCACTTCGAACCTCAAGAACTCGGTTCTGTAGTTATCCGGTGTTCCGAAGGTGACGGGCATGTAGATGTGGCCCAACGGGTATTCTCCCTCAGTCAGCACGATGCCGAAGAATGGAGTGTCGGACTCGTGGAGCTCTTTGAGGTGAACTCCCAAGCCTTGGAGTGTCCGGGGGAAGGTGACGTTGATGCTGCTCCCCCCGTCCACTAACACCTTCTTCACCCTGCTCTCTCGGATCACCGGATCGACGAGGAGCGGGTATTTGCCTAGGTGGTCGAAGTTGAGCCATTGATCCGCCCGAGTGAAAGTGATTGGGTGCTCCGACCACCGGTATGGGGCGGGAGGACTGGTGGTCGCCACCAATATCCGGCAATCGTTGAGCTTTTGTTGTCTTCTATTCTCCTGCGATCCGTGTCCGCCGAAGATGACGTTGACCTCCCTGTCAACGCGCGGGAAAGCTCCTCCTCCTCCCTCCTCCTGCTGCTGGGGTTGTCGTGGTTCTTCTGGCCCTCCCCGCGGCGGAGGAGGAGGTAGAGGTTGGAAGGGTAGACCGTGCCCGATGGAGTGCTTGAAGTCCCGGCAGTTCCGAAGAGTATGGCGCATGTCCTTGTGGTACGGGCACTGGGCGTCGAGGATGTCATCCAGCGTGCGCTCGCCTCCACGAGGTCCTCCCCGGGCGCGAGAGGCGGGTGGTCCGGCGGCATGTACTTCTTCGCGAGGTCTCTTCTCCCAGCGTTTGTCGGGTTGCTGGTTCGCGTCGCGTCGTGGTGCTGTCGGTGCGGACTTCGCTCCTCCGATGAGGTCCTGGGCTCGCTCGTCGGCGATGATGTAGAGGTCGGCTTCCCGGAACAGCTCCTCGGAGGTAGTCGGCGCCTTCTGCAATATGGCTCGGACGAAGGCTGAGTCATTGGATCCTCTGTAGAAGTCCTCGATCACGGCCGCCTCCGTGACCTCAGGGATACGATTTCTCATGGTCTGGAACCTTTTGAGGTATGACCGGAGAGTTTCGTCCCCCCGTCGCTTGATGGATTTGAGGTCCCACGGTTGCGCCGGTTTGTCGGAGAGGGACTGAAAATTGGCGGTGAAGCATCGACTGAAGTCGCCCCAGTCGTCGATGCAGTGTCGGGGTAGATGTTGCAGCCATTGCAGCGCGTCTTGCCCGAGGACAATGGGTAAGTATGCGGTCATCACGTCCTCGGACGCCCCGGCAGCCTGAGCAGCGGTGGTGTAGACGGCTAACCAGCCCCCTGGATCCTGCTTAGGTTCATATTTGTCGACATTGGATACCTTGAAGTTAGGGGGCCATTGAATGGCCCTAAGGCGTGGAGTAAGAGCAGATACTCCACACGTATCCTCCTGTCGTCGGGGATGATGTCTGTCCCGGGGAGGGGAGTAGTTGTTGTGGTTCCTCGACCGTCCCCGGGTAGTGCCGCCAGTTGAGGCCGTTGCCGACTCAGTTCTGGTGGCCTGGCTCCGAGCTGGGATGCCATGATCCCTGTCGTACTCCTCCCGGCGGTGGATCTCGTTATCATGCCGTCATTCACGCGAAGCATTGATGGAGCTTCGCGCGTCCCGACGACTGTTGATAGCGTATCGTAGATCATTCGGCGGGTGAGCAAGCGGTAGAAGATGGTTGGCTGCCTGGATGAACAGTCGTCGATAGCCCTCGGTGTCAGGAGTCCGAGGGAGTCCATTAGCTATCCGAGCTAGTACTCCTCCGACTTCACTCGGCGTGTTCATGGCTCGGGCGAAGTCGGGATTCAGGTTGCGCCCGAAGAGTGGATTCTCCCAGCGTTGCCTTGCATCTTGCTCGGCTTGTTCCTGAGCCCGGCGGCGATCACGTCGTCGGGAGTTCCTTCGTTCTCTGAAGACGCGTTCCTCCGGAGTTTCTCCTATCTCCGAGACCTCATCCCGCGAAACAGGTTGCTCCAGATCCCGTTCTCCGGCCTCGTGGTGTCGCTGAATGTTTCGGCGTCGGTTTCTCCGTCGGCGGGATTCTCGCTGAGGTGGTTCTTCTCCATGCGCGGTCGGCTCGTCGTCGGAGACGGGAGGCGACTCCACTCTCCCGATGAAGAGGACGTCGGGGTAGAATGGTACGGCGGTCGTGAAGATCTCTTTTCCGTTCTCCTTTGAGGGCGGAGGAACGGAAAGAACAACTTGTTTCCTCCTGGCCTCCTTCTTCCTTGCGATCTGTGTCCATTCTTTCGTCGGGGAAGTAGACAGTGGAGTTCTCCGGGTCAGCGGGCTCTCGGCCCTTGACTTTCCGAAGGCGATCTTTTTTCGGAGAGCTGGAGGTTGCGCTTCTCCGGTATTTTCGGAGTTTGTTGGAGGAGACTTCTTTTTCGGCGGATCTGCAATGCGGTGTAGAGTTCCATCTTCATCTGCTATGGATGAGATTGTTCCAAAGCAGAATACGGATTCGAGACGGAGGGTGATCTTGCTGTGGAAGGTGATGGCCATTGAGCTAGCTTGGATCGTCGACACACCCCCTACCTGGCGCGCCAGCTATCGGTGTTTTGGGTCCGACCGCACACCCGGGGTTGCCCCTCTAGCTGTTTTAGGAGCAGGACGGTGTCGCCGACTATAGCAAAATGGTTCGTGCCAGACGCACGAGGGACAATGGACAGTGTTTACATGTTCGGGCCGTTTAGAGATGTGTAACACCCTACGTCCTGGTGAGTATGCTTTGTGTAATGGGTTACAAGGTAGCTCTCTAAAGCGAGAACGTGGAGAGTTGAGGTGGATGGCTGAGTGATGGGATCGATCCTTCTGAAGGGGTGCTCCCTAGGCCTTATATATTCGACCGTGGGGCAATACATGTGGATATGATAACAATGTGCACCTAAAAGATAATGAACTGTTTGAGTCTATCTTCCTATGGTTCTGTCAACCTATCCTCGCCTGGTTCCGTTGCATGGGGCTCCAGCGCGGGAAAGTCGGATCTTTGTTGTGGTCGCTTGCTCAACGCTGTGGGTCGTCCGGGCTTGCACCAATCCGGCCTTACGTCAACCTGCTTTACTGACTGTCCCTCCCCAGGCCCACGAAGGAATGGCCTTACGATTTATTGGGCCCTTGGGCCTCTCGTGAGGTCTTTTGCCCTTCCAGTGGACCCGGGGGATATCTGTCCCCCATAAAGAAGAAAAAGGAGAAGAAGGACGCGGAAAAGGCCCAGGCCCACGAGCGGATGCGGGCTTGGGAAGCCTTGGAGAGGTGCCGTCGGAGGTAGGAGAGGGACGGGCTCCCGAGGGAGCCGTCGCCAGAGACGCCTGACGATGATGACGATGATGATGATGATGACGAGGGCGACGACATGGCGGCCTGTCTTGGCCTCAGCCCGAATATGAGGCTAGGCTAGGGGTCGCTGAGCCAACCTCCAAGTGGGTTAGCGCCATCAGAATCTAGGGTCGGGACATCAAGGTCCCGGTCCGAGGAGCGGGGGCAGGCCGAGGGGGTACTTGACCCCTTGGCCGAGGTAGTTGAGGTGACTCCGGGGAGTCAAGCCGATCTGCCTGTCCCCTAAGAGCAGTCGCCCGTGCCGGCTGCACAGGAAGTTGGTCCTCCAGCCATCGTGACGACGCCTGGGCGGGCCGCCCCTTTGGCGCCTCGGGCGCCCGAGGTGGAGGCGGCGCCGGAGTCGGCAGCGGGGCTACCCTCGGCAGCGCCTGCGAGGGCCGAGGCCTGAGGGGCCTCCCCACAGGCACGATTGGCCTTGGTCCGGAGCGGGTAAGTATCCGAGGATACCTCTGCTTTGGTTTTTTCCTCCGTGTGTCTTGATCTTGCCTTCTCTCCTTCTTTCAGCAAGCAGAGGCAGAGCTCGACTAGTCTGGCCCCCAGGAAGGCCCTTAAGATGGGGCTAGCCTCTGCAGCCGGTGCCGCGGCGCACCAGGCCGGTTGGCTGGCCTCCGCATAAAGCGCCCTCGAGCGGGGGGCCCAAGCGGCACGAGTTGCCATGGGGCAAGTCCCCCGGGCCGACCCCTCTGTCGGGACGACCATCGTGTCGGAGGAGACTGCTGACGCGGTCGTGGCCCCAAGCCCGCCTGACCTGTTGCTGGCGCCGGCGTCGACTCCCGCCGGGGCCGTCGCTGATTCGCCCGCGGAGCCGCCCGTGGCTCCCGACGTCGGGATGGTTGAGGAGCCACCGCTCGTGGTCGTCCCCGACCTCCCCAGTCTCGGCCATAAGGAGAGGGCGGACGCCGTTGCCGAGGTCGGTGATCGGGGGCCCGCCTCCTTAGCCGAGGGGAGGCCCAGTACGTCGACAACGAGGGTACCCGATGCGTCGACTGCAGGGGGTCCCAACGCCTTGGAGGAGGGGCGCGCAGAACCGCGACCCATCTTGGGGGGCAGCGACCTTATCCCCGCGCGGTGCAACCCCAATGAGTGGTGTGGGCAGGCACTCCGGTTCTAGAGCCGCGGCGCCTCGGAACCCCTCTTCCTCCTCAACGATGAGCGGGAGGAGCAGTCTCAGAATGAGCTCCGTGAGTATGGCGAGGCAGCGATGGGGTCGCTTCGGTCGACCATGGAGGCAGCGATGGGGTCGCTTCGGACGAATCAGACAACTTAGCCCCTTTTTAAATACGCTTTTGAAAAGATTTTCTTTCGGAAATCAGAAGCACTATTAGCCCTCATGCACATGCATCATCTATATGCTCTATGAGGCACTAAGTTTCTCAAAAGGTAAACATTATTGACCCCTCTTGATAGTACGACTATCTAACGTACTAATCCTACCATTTTACTTCTCTAATCACGTTTTGACCGACAAAACCAAAACCTATCGATTACCTTTGCCTTGAGCTATTCCACATTCCACACCAAAGCCTCCAAGACTTCTAAAGTAGCTCAACCGTCAGTGGTCCAACCCGCATTCTTATTTTCTCCAAAATTCGTTAGTCCACATATAATTGTCATTAATTACCAAAACTTGCTCATGGATCACCTTGCGCCAAGCTTACCATACCACCTAGAGAGTGACCACCGCCCTCACCATGTTTTGGTTTTTTAGGCCCACCATGACTGACAAGAGCCACACCCTTATGTTGTTACATTAACATCGGTGCGAGTGCTCTACAACTTTCTCGTCTTATAGAGCCCACACTCATTTGGCCATGTTGCAATATAAGTCACCATGTTTCTATGATGGAGGACATCTCCTGGAGTGATTGATTGCCGTGCCAACCTCCATGCAAAACCCATATCTTAGATGGTACCTAATTTTTTCAAAGACTTCTCCACTCCACTCCTCAGATTTATAATCTAACCTCCGAGTCGTATTCTCAACGATAGCCTTCACCGATTCATGAGTGTGGACAAGTATGAAGTATCCGGTATGCTGGTCGAACACAACAAATCCCATGATGCCATGATTTCAAAAAAACAAAAAAGAGAAAATTTTGTTTCATTTTATAGGGGGTGTTTGGTTTCTAAGGACTAATGTTTAGTCTCTAGATTTTATTTCATTTTAGTTCTAAAATTGCCAAATATAGAAACTAAAACTTTATTTTAGTTTCTATATTTAGCAATTTATACACTAAAAAGGAATAAGATGAAGGGACTAAATATTAGTCCCTAAAAACCAAACACCCCTAGATGAGAGAGAAGAACATATGGCCCAGAACCGAGGAGGCCGTTTTCCAGATGAGAAAGCGAATAACTAACGGCCCACTTGCCCCTAAAGGCCCAAGACGACAATTACTTTCGTTGCGCGCTGCAACTGCCGCTCGCCGATCCGCGCACACAGCCGACTGCCGCCGCCATGGAGGACGTTCTGACACCGCCGCCGCAGCCGGAACTCGCCGGAGAGAAGCGTAAGAGGGAGGAGAGTTCGCTGGATGCGTCCATCGAAGACGCTCCATCCGCCCCCGCCTCCACCTGCAGCGCTGAGGATGCGGCCGGCAGCGACGTCGCCCGGCACCCGATGTGGAAGACGAGCCTGTGCTCCTTCTTCCGCCGCCGCGGCGCCGGCGCCGAAGGGTGCAGTCACGGGGACTCCTGCCGCTACGCGCACACCGAGGAGGAGCTCCGCCCACGGCCCGACGGCACCTGGGACCCCACCTCCGACCGCGCCAAGGAGCTGCGCAAGGTCGCCGCGGAGGCCCAGGAGGAGGCCGAGGAGGAGGTCACGGTGGATGAGCAGTCACTCGACAAGTGCCTCGTCGGGCTTCCCAGGGGCTGGACGGCTGATAGGCTCAAGTCCTTGCTCCAGGATCAGGCAATTAGTACTAATGCTCAATTAATTCTTGTCCTTGGTTTTATTGGACAGTGTCTCGTACTGTTAAATCTAGTACTACGCATTGCCCGTCGTCATCAGCAACTAGAACTATATTTAATGCCAGAGCTCTAGAAGTTTGCTTAATCCATTGTCACCATTGAAGCCTCAAGCCTGAACCAATACTGATTCTATCCAGCAGGGACGTCTAAGTGATCATGGTCTATGAGTGTTTTAGGCAGCTTAAGTGTGATTCGTATTGGTACATGTAGTTAAATATCAACACCAACACATTTGTAGTCCGATGCAGCCAATTTTCCCCTTATCCTTTTAAAAAAAGGAATAAGGATATGCATTCGCGAACCCTGTTAGTTTATGCTGAGTTGCCAACTTAATTGTTACATATCAAATGATGGCGCTGCAGGGAATCTCGTATGCAACAGCAAAGAAAAAGAAGGGAATGACAGTTGGTTTTGTGACTTTTCAGAGTGTTGAACAACTAACAAATGCAGTTCAGGTAATTGTCCCTCTCTACATACTGTCTATTTGCTTGGGTGTCTAGGCAGGGAACATTGAGTTTTACCTCTTGAATTGGTTAGGTCCTTAAGGAGAACCCTTCTGATGGAAAGCAAATTAAGATAGTAGATGCCAATCGTAGGTCCCATCAAAAGGCACATGCTGGAGCACCTGTATCCAATACTGGAACTGCAACAGAAAATGGTAGTAGTCCTACTACACCTGCAGAGGAAACATCTGTGCCTGAATCGGTGTCATCAAGTAAAAAAGGTGCCCGTGATGCAGTTACTCCCCTTGCCCATATGACTTACATTGATCAGCTAGAACACAAAAAGCAATCTATGGCACAGATACTGAAGAAACTTGTAAGGCCAATTTCACGTCCTTGTACAGTTCTAAACACTGATAAACTATGGTTCTGCAGAAATTGCTAATATCTCTTTTACTGTCTAATCTAATGCAGACTCGCAATGCTAGGAAAGCTTGCCCACCTACCATTCCCCATCCTGATTGGGTTTTTAAATCAAAGGAAATCGGTAACTTTCCAAGCTTATTTTGTTACAATTTCACATGGGATTCTCAGTAATTGTGATAAGCTCTTGAATGGCCGTCAATGTGCTGATCCAGCATCCATTGTTATCATATAGTTTATATTCTTTATTTCTTTTTTGTGTTTCAAAAAGTTTCCTTTACTAGTACTTTTACTACTGCTCGTCGAATGCAATTACACTCATAGCTTGTTTTAGCTCTAGCCAAATGCTAGCTCTGCCTCTTATGATCCCCATGCAGATTCTTTTAGACAACTATATATAGAGTTATGGATGAAGATAATTGTATGACATGTTTTATGTTCGATTTTTTGGCTGAATGATTGAAATGTAATGCATATTTTGATATAAGCCATGCGGAATTGTGAGTAAACTGAAACAATCTTCATCCCAGAGGAGTTAAATCTAGCGCTAAGGGGCATGCATGCTAATCCTTACTAAGTAATAATCCAATTTCTAGTCAAAAGAGAAGTATTAATCACTGTTTTCAAGTCGGGCGACCAGCTGGTCGCCTAATCGGTCCTGGTCGACCTTAGGTCGTCTCCTAATCGTCCTATATAATTTCTGGACATATGTATATGTATATACAAGCAATTCTGCAATAGCCAATAGGCTAGGCACTATATAAGTCTGAACTGAAAGTCTGAAATAGGAACTAAAATATTGAAAGTACAAGCAGCAGAACTGAAAGTCTGAAATTGGAACTGAAATATAACAGTAGCAGCAGAACTGAAAGTCTGAAACTGAAATATTGAAAGTACAAGCAGTAATGCAGTACTTGCTAGTCTGCTACCTAGAACATTGGTGCAATGGTGCTGGTAAGAAACTAAGAACATCAACATACTGTGACTATTGACTAGAGCAGACAGAGCAGAACACTGGTGCTGTGATGGTAAGAACCAAGAAGGCAAGAACTAGAGACTGCAGACATACTGATAATAAGATAGAAAAGGGGGAGGAGGGGAGCAGGGGAAACCTTGAGATGACGAGGTCATCTCGTCAGTCGTCAGTGGTGCTGGTCTGGAGTCAACGCCGGTGACCTGGAGACGCCAGAAGTGGGTGTGGAGCCGGCGCAGGTGGACTGGAGCGGCCACCGGTGACTGCACTGGACGGCCGACGGCGGCAGAGGACAGACAACGGGCTGGAGAGGAGCGCATGCAGGGTTTTGGTTTCGGCAGGGAAGGCAATTTGTTTATATTACTTACTGTAGATGGGTCGAAACAATAATGAAGCCCAATAGAAAACCCTAGCCACCACTGAACGACCAGAAACCCACTAATCGGATGATCTAGACAACCAGAAAGTCTGATCAAGTCGTCCTGCTAATTGGCCACTTTCAGGCGACCAGCTCGACTAATCGTGGTTAATTGCGATTAGTCGGATGACTTGCAAACAGTGGTATTAATCAGCAGCAAATAGTTATGCCATATGTGTATGTGCTGATATCATTGCTCCAAAGGCAATAGGCAACAAGGCGACCTACGGTGAACTGGGTATGCCTTAACTAGACACCCAAGGTGAGCTGCACCTGCTTGGACGCCTAGGTGGCGCCTTTGAAACAGAGGCCAATGGAACAACTTGTTCAGTGTTTTTTTGTTATATATTTTTCACTACCCTACGATGGTTATAGCACATTAACGTTGAAGACTCTTCCATGGAAACACTGCTTCTATTTTTGAGGCTTCCATGACCCTATTATAATAGAACACTAACTCTTCCATGTTTCAATGATTCATATCAATAGCAGACAAGCTGTTAAAATCTTTAGGCAAAGACATATGAGCCATGGTGCTGACTGAGTATAAAATGTGTGTCAGACTCCGACATGCCTTTCTTTTGATTAAAAGTGAGCATAAGTGGCATGCAATCCAACTCTTTACAAACACAGACACATTCTAATATGTCTCACTTACCTAAAACATATATAATTCTGTTTTGTGCCAGTGCCTGAGACACTTTGCAATTAATCTCAAATATATGTAATGTGACTTCTGAACATATATGTGGGGTCTGAAAATTTTGCTTTTTAAGCTTAACTGGATGCATCTTATCATGGCCTTTGCAAGGGCCTTTTGTGCTTTGCCTCTTGGTAATGCCCTTCTGGACTCTACTCCTTTTAGCTAAGTAATGGTCTGTTCAATTACTCAGGTGGCCTTCCTTGCAAGTTTGAAGGCATTTTGGAGTCCCCAGTTGTTAATGGATACCGTAACAAGTGTGAGTTCTCTGTAGGATATTCTTTAGAGGGCAAAAAGACAGTAGGATTTATGCTCGGAAATTTCAGGTTGATTTCTCTTTCTCATTTTTTCACTGCTTTTAATTCCATTAATAATAACTGGTACACATAATTCTAGGGAAGGCGTGACTGCTGTTGAGGAACCTGAGAACTGTCCAAATGTCTCAGAAATTTCCTGCAAATATGCTAAAATGTTCCAAGATTTTCTTCAATCATCAAGTTTCCCTTTGTGGAGCAAGATTGACAACTCTGGGTTTTGGCGCCAACTCACAGTATTCTCTCTAACTTCTCAATCCACAGCTAGATGCTTCTATTTTATGTTTATGTTGGGATTTAGAACTAAGACAACTATAGAATTAACTTTGTTACACTGGGATTGTTTTAGGTTCGTGAGGGAAGATGTCCAGCTGAAGCTGTTGTTTCACAGAATGCAGAATCACAAATATCAGAAGTCATGCTTATTGTGCAGGTTGTTTAGAGTAAAACCTCACTTGTAGTGTCAACCTCAATGAGTAAAGTCATAAATGGAGTATTTGGTTTGAGGAATGAGTTAGTCCATTATCTCCTCACTTATCACTTTTTTACTTGGTTTATGAATTGGAAATTTGGAATAGGTTGATCCATCATCAACTCATTCCTCACAAGGCAATAATTAATACTAGTATGAGGAATGGAGTCATTCCATCAAATTTGAGGAATGATCTCATGATGTAACGCCTCATCTAGTATGGTCGATTCCTCAAACCAAACACCCTAAAACATTCCTAGCGGCTGGCAGCTGACACCCTATCAAACTTTGCCTGTAATTTCAGGTGTGTTCGACAAGTGTTGATGAAGCTCTTATGAAAGAAGAGTTTGACAAGCTGTCTGCTGCCCTGGTACAAGGAGCAGCAACATGCTCACCTCCCTTGCCACTGACAACTATTGTAGTGCAAGTAAGTTTTCCCAGCTTCTTCAGAACTATGATTTCTGGCTGTTCTTATTATTTATTACTTCATTTACTTTACATTTTTTTGCTTGTAAATCATATTATGTTCTGCCCGGTAAAAGCTTATACTAATGGGCCATGGCTTATTTTGTCATGGTTGTCAGGAATTTGATTAACATTTTGCTTGGAGCACATAAGAGAGCTTGTAGCTTTGAACTGGACTTTTGTCTTTATATAATACTCCCAAATTTGTATAGTCATTCATGCCTAACATTGGGGCACTGCCGCACTGGGCTCATTATTCATTTTTTTAGTGACTCTTTGGATCATGTTGATTTAGAAATAACATTTTTTGAAAATATAGGCTTCATATGATTTTCAGGAAAACTGATTTTAAGTTACTTTTCTTTTGGATAAGTATACAGAGCATTCTATTTAGATGATTTGTTCAGTAGTGGAGAAATTTAGATTGGAAACCGATTCATGAAAAAATGGTTGATATATGTCACAAAACTTTTACTATGTGCTAGCTTTTTTCAATATCTTGATCTTTATCTTGGCTAACAAAACCAGATTTTTTTGTTAAGCTCCAAAAATTGTGGTAAAACTTGAGACCAAACAACCACTTAGTGATGTTACTTTCAGTTTATGTTGAAAAGTTGGCTGTCTGTGTTGTACTTGAAATAATTAAAGAATAGTAAAACTTGAGATCAAACAACCCCTTAATGGAACCAACTTATGCATGCAGGATCATAAAGGGATATCAAATGCTGCACCTACTGATTGCCCACTGATCCCGCTATTGGTACCAAAGGGAGATAAGTTGGATGGCACATCAGAAGATAAAACAAGAATCCATGATCACATAAGCAACTTAAAGTTCTCTATATCACCAACAGCTTTTTTCCAGGTTATTAGCTGAAACAAGTTATTGCTAATTCCCTTTTCTGTTTACAAATAAATGTTTTAATGACACACAATTGCACAGGTTAATACTCTTGCTGCGGAAAGATTGTATGCCCTTGCTGGTGATTGGGCTAATCTCAATTCAGACACATTACTTTTTGATGTGTGTTGTGGGACTGGAACTATTGGCCTGACCTTAGCACAGCGTGTTGGAATGGTGATTTCTTTTACGCCCCGTTTGGATCATTGTAATTGAATTTCATTCTAATAATAGTAATTTATGCATATATCAATTAAGCTAGTTCGGTGTTATACAAAATATATTTGTATACTATTATTAGCAAGATATCGGAGATATTTATGTGCTACGTTTTTATTATAGAGAAGTGAGACGAAGAGTGTCATGTAAGTTACAGAGTAGAATCAAATTCTACTAATGCATAAAATCATTTCCCATCCTCCACCCCATGAATTTGAGATAGACTTGTATCTTTACTTTGGAAAGTGGTGGAATGTCAAATTCCAAACTAAATAAGTTACTTTATTGAGTGAATTCCAATTCCTCTAAAATGAAGAGATCCAAACGCCCCGTTACAGAATTTGTTATCTAGTGTAACACGCAACTACAGCTTGAGCCATTATTAACTTATTTAGATTCTTGTTGGAAGTCTCTGTTTCTTTGGAAAAATCTTTCTCAAATCTATTTACTAATTTCTCCAGGTTGTTGGGATTGAAATGAATGAATCGGCAGTTTCAGATGCTCACAGAAATGCTCTTATCAATGGCATAAAAAATTGTCGCTTTGTCTGTGGTAAGGTAAGGCTCATATTCACTACATGAAACTGATGCCACATTGCCTCATCCTTAACTACCATGTTGTCTTCCTCTAGGAACTACCATAATGTCATCCTGTTCAGTTCCATTGTCTTCCTGATCTATCTGCATAATGAAATTATCTTATTTACGCTCATGTATTGGGATTAAACAGGCTGAAGATGTGATGGGGCCCCTTCTCACAGAATATCTTGGTTCACCACAGCAGCAGGCTGCAGCTTCTAAAAGTAATTCTGAAATCGATGATACAAGCAAAACTGAGGATATGATTGGTTGTGCAAGTTATGATGGTGAAAATATAGATAGCTCAAAGCAGAGACATGACAATGCTGAAGGTCAGCAGCCTATGGACACGTCAGTTGATCATCCTACCTGTGCAAGTGAGGTGGATGGGATGGACGTGGTTGATTGCAATCATGATGAAAACAATGTGGCTTCTGGTGAACAAAATTGTGGGGAAGCATCATTGATTAATGGTAAACCCATTGAGACATCATCAGATAATAGTTTGGAGCAAGGCAAGACATGCAAGGATGGTTCTTCCAGTCCAAACAACAATGTCCTTGCTGCTAATGCATGCCAGTTTAAGAATGTCGTTGCTATTGTAGACCCTCCACGTGTTGGCCTTCACCCTACTGTAAGTAAATCTCAGCCTACCGCTGAATGATTGTAGTGAATTCCTTTTTTTTTTATCGAACGCGCAGGAGAGCTGAGCATCTTTATATATTAGAGAGAAAGAAAGACGGTCTTACAAGAAGGGAGAAAAAAACTTGCTATGCAGGAATCCCCAGAAAATCACACACACCCTTAGAGCTTTTACATGTTTGTTACATAATTTTCTCCGACCACAGTAAGGGCTTCGGCTGAAGGGCGGGCCTGGTGCAGCGGTAGAGCCTATCGTCTGTAACCGAAAGGTCCCGGATTCGAGCCCCAGCCTCTGCATATTATGCGGGTAAAGCTTGGCGTTTAAAGATACCCTTCCCCAGACCCCGCACAGTGCGGGAAGCCTACGGCATTGGGTACGCCTTTTTTTTACACTAAGGGCTTCGGCTAAGCCTAAGCTTCCGAGATGTTTGGCTCCAACTAGCACCCAACACGCCAACTCACTAAGAAACCTCTCTGCACCTTGCCGATGGAGGGAGAATCACCCTAAAAGATCACCCGGTTACGCTGCAGCCATAAACACCATGCACCTAGTATAATATCAATATTAAGGCCTTTCTTGTCTTTATGCACTCGGTTACAAACTCTTCTCCACCAATCAGCAAAAGGGATATCCTCTACACCAGGGGAGAGATGACCAAGCCTGAAAAGAGATAAGAGGCTGTGCCAAAATTGCTGAGCAAAGACACACGTAGTCAAGAGGTGCTGAACAATCTCTTGCTCTTGATCACAAAGAGGACATGCTTCCGGATGTGGGAGGCCTCTTTTTGCCCATGTATCAGTTGTCCAACATTTATTCCTCATGGCTAGCCATAGAAAGGTCTTACATTTAGGAGGGGCCCAACTTTTCCATAACCTCTTCCATGGCTCAAAAAGGATGGATCCTGTGAACATGACCTCGTAGCAAGATTTAGAGGAGAATCGACCAGAAGCCTCGTGCCTCCACACACTCTGATCATCATCTTGGGTCAACACTAGTACACTACCTCTCCCATAGTATCCTAGAGAAGTAGGTACTGCTGCATCCCCACTAATGTCCCTCACCCACAATCTGTTGTCAAGAGCTTGTGCCTGAAACAGTCTGCCTGTTGTCATTTTCCTGTTGTTATAGTGCAAGGAGCTAGTGTTTGCTCCCTGTATTTAATCAAAGAGCTGGTTATCTTAGTTTATCCCTCTATATGCTCCGACGCTGTTCCTTAGTTATCATTTGAATACTGAACCTTTATATTTGTCAAACATCTTTGTGTTTGTAGGCTTGTAGCTAAAACACATTAGCGAACCAAAACACCTAGGGTTAGCACAATGCTTTTTACTGGATTTACTTGCACTATGCTCTAGTGTATATTCTGATTTTTACTGGGCCTGGTGCAGTGGTGGGAGCTGTCTCACCGAGTCACCAGGTTATGAGTTCAAAGCAGTGTCTCTGGATTTGTGGGAGGAATGTTTAGTTCGGTCTATCTCGTTTCTAAACCCCACTCATGTAGGAGCCTCTAGTAGTGGGCATGTATTTTATTTTTACTAAAATGCTAACCTTCATGGTGGATCATACTCACATTCAAAGTATCTTTATAGGTGATCAAGGCATTGAGGACGCATCCACGTATTCGACGTCTAGTGTACGTATTTCACATACTTGTGTTGTACCATACTGTCTTAGCTTGACAGGCACTGGTAGATTTTCTTACTTCCCTTTAAGATAAAGTTACTAGCCGCATATGCAGTGAAGTGTTTGCTGCTGCGCTATTGAATTGTAATTGAGGTAGTGATGTCAGGTGGTTATGTTCTGAAGGTCAGGGGCAGTTTCTAGCCTAGAGTTTAAACAAACATACAACAGTGTCATGGATTAGTCAGTTACAGCTGTGAAGCTCACTCACTGCTTGTTTTTCTTTTCTTGTACCACAGGTACATTTCCTGCAACCCTGACAGTCTAGTCGCCAACGGGATCGAGCTTTGCACACCAACACCCGAGAAACAAGAGAAGAACAAAGGCAACCGAGGGTGGCGGTCTATGAGCAGCGCGGGTCTCGCTCGGCAGAGGACGAAGTCGATGCCCAACTCTGAACCTTTTATCCCCAAGAGGGCAATGGCTGTCGATCTGTTCCCTCACACACCGCATTGCGAGATGGTTATGCTTTTTGAGAGGTGAAGGAAGTGTGTCTACCAATTGGACGCAGCTGGCGTGCCTCAGATTCTTGTTAAGAGATTTTTGACCTTTGTGTCGAGGACCATATCTGTTTTTCCTCCTCACCTTGGCCCATCCATATGTTGTAACTTAGTAACATCTATTCGATTGAGAGGCCATGACGGTTGGTGTTGGTGGTTACTCTTTCGGATTTGCCTTCTGTTCGGCTACACTTAATCACTGGTATGTATTTCTTTTTCGTGTTAAATGGATGGCATAGTAGGACTAATTCGTGTACGTAAAATGTGTGCTAGTAGCCATACCTGGCTCAGCTTTTATATCGATGGTCCAACCTGGAGTGACATCCTAGTCAGGGAAGAAAACCGTGCATGAGAGCTAGTGTTGGCCCAACCGTGCTAGCATTTGTATCTGCTACTAGAAATAGGCAGCGTCCTATCGGACGCTTTGTACCAGCCACCTACACTATGGAAAAACTGGGGAGAGACCGGAGTTGCAAGATCAGGTTGTTCAGAGGTATCTTTGCAAATCCTAATAGAAATGTATTTACAGAAATAGAGCATCGTGTCAGACAAGAAATATGTTAGTGATGCTCAGGAAATTGAAGTTTTCCTCTTCCTGAATATTCATTCTCTTGTGTGTTAGAGTTCAAAAAGATGCAAAACAGACTTAACCACATTATTCCCGCTTCACCAATTGTTCTTAAGAAAGAAGGGGAACAACATGATTCTTAACTGGAGATGACCCCACTGAATTGTCAAATTAAGGCGCTACATCTACTAAAGCCACATTTAGTACTTTTGTAGGGTTGCAACTCATGTCCTATTGGTTCAATTTTTCAAAGCTCGGTTAAATAGTAGGAGAGGAATCGTGTCACCAACAGAGAACTGCATAAATAACTTTTTGGTGATCCTGGCACTTATTTTATTTCATAAATAACCAAAAATATTGCTTGTGAGTTTTGTTGGGTTTTAATTCTAGCCCACCACAATTTGTTTGGGACTAAAAGGTTTCGTTGTTATTGTTGTTGAAATAACGAAGTATATTAAAATCATTTTTAACTTATAAAGTCTTACACTTCGACAAAAACAATTATTGCATAACTTACTGAATTCCTGAGCATGAGGCGCATGTGCCATCAGATTAACTTTTCAGGTACCCTTGACTCCATTACTGCGATAATGTGTTACACACGACATATATTCAATGGATACCAGTTAATAGGTATTCTAGTTGATAGCAGCCTTGGAGGTTAGACTGAGATTTTTTTAAGCGGCAGTAACGGAGTAGTATCCAACTTTTGCATATTATGCAGGTAAGGCTTGGCGTAGAGCCTACCGTCTGTAATCGGAAGGTCCCAGGTTCGAGCCCTACCCTCTGCATATTATGCGGGTAAGCCTTGGCACTTAAAGATACCCTTCCCCATACCCCGCATAGTACGGGAAGCCTAGGGCACTGGGTACGCCCCAGTGGCCTGGCAGATAGTTTTGGCGAAGTCCAGAAATTCACAGGTTCTTGATGCTCCAGAAAATTCATGGATCTTGCTCCCAAATATGAATTTTTGGGTGCTTCAGATTTCATGGAGCTAGTGTGTTTGGATATAAAAAGCAAGATTTGGAACTATTTTATCTAGAGCTATATAGTTTGTATCCAAAACAATCCCATATTGCTGACAAACTAAAATAGCAGTGAACTTTGGTTGCAAACGAGGTTTCAGATACATGCTAATTACCAATCCGTTACAACCGGTAGAGGCCTTGACCTTGCATTGTCGATTAGCTATCTTCAACTGCTGCAGTGTAAACAGGAGAAGACAGGCGGGAGGGCAGCACGGGCACCGTTCGGAGCTCGACACGTTGTTGTCCTCGTCGGCGATGCCTCAGCCTCACAGCTGTCGTGCCTTGCACCCGCACCGCTGCGGCTCGGCTGGACAGCCGACGGTCCAGGCCTCCAGGGTGAGTCGCCGAGGACGGCAGCACCGCCGCACCAGCGTGCAGCAGATCGACGTCGTTCCCCAGCATGGCGACACCAGCGGCCTACGGATGTTGCTCTCGGAATGGTCGTGGCCCCGCACCAGCTCCACCTTCTCCAGCGGCTAGAACTGGCAGAAGAATTCTGCGATGTCAGGCTTCCTCGCCCACAGCAGCAGGTTCCCCACGAACACCTTACCCTTCTGCCGGAAGTCCTCCGGCGGCGGCGACGAAGGAGGAGGCGAGGGCGGAGGCTCCTCGGTCGTCTCCAGCGTAGGAGGCGGCGGGGGCAGCTTGCTCGTTGGCCATAGGCTGGAGGCGAGTGGGTTCGCGTGAGGAGGAGGCAAGGGCGTAGATGGGCGGCAGAGGGGTTGAAGGGCCTGCGAGGAGGCGAGGCATGTGTAAGCGGAAGTGGGGAACACGGACGCAAGCGCTCGCTCAGCTGAATCAAAGGAAGAAGTCGGGTCCGAGAGTGTGGGCTCACGCGGCCACGTGTCGTACACGCGGTGGTCGATGAACGCGTGAAGTGCGGGCAACGCTTGAAACCGGGTGAGGTTTTAATAGAAGAGATGCTAAATTTCTCCCCGCCCTGTACATGCATACGGTGTATATATGACTGACAGGTGGCCTATGATGGCATTGCTGCGCTGCCTATATCGCTGCCCTTCTCATGTATCTATACATGTCCAAACCGGTGGGCCGTGCGGCGCTGCCTTCTAGTCAGCCTTCAGCTGCAGACATGGGAATGGGAGTGTGACAGCACCACGCCATGGCCACCGCCGCCGGCGATGTTGAGAACCCCCACGTTCCTCCTCAGGCATAGAACAACATTGCATCCACTATATACATGATAGTGCAGATGGAGTCGGAATCTTGTTTCTTTGATATGTATGCATGCCTTCTGAAAGAGATCATCGTTTTGCGTTGTATTTTATTGTGCATGTACATTCTCCGAAGCCGTTTTTTCTATACCATTACATCCACAAGTTTAAACTTTGTAAAACACACTCAACAAAAGGCACCAAGACTTAGCATATCATCAAAATCAACGGTTTAAATCGCTGGATAACTCCCCTCTCTCCCTTACTCAAATCCAATGGCCAATATTATTTGAATCATGTCTCATCCCTCCCCCGCGATCCCACCGCTCCCTGCCTCCCCCTCGACCTCGCCACCCCCTCCTCCCCCTCGCTCTACCGTCGTCGGTCCCTCCCTCGCGTCATTGGACCTCCCCCTGACCCCAACATCCCCTCCCCCTTACTCGCATCGCTATCGGCAACTACCCTTGCACCGTCACCGCCATCGAGCCCTCCCCCTCCCTTTTCCGGGATCGTAGTATTAGCACGAGTTATAATTATAAGAAAACTAGTATAATGCATGTGCGTTGCTGTTAGATTGGAAACTCCAACCCTAATCTGGGTTTGGGAGATGTATATTAATATAGAGGTAGTTGAGCCTAGGCCCATTACATAGACACCATCACCACCCATTACACAGTAGCTCTAACACCCCTAGTCGAAACTCTAACCACGACAGATGTTGAGATTAGACCAGAAATCCTTGAACACAGTAGCCTAGGGAGATATATATATATATATATATATAGTTTGTACATTTGGAGCCCTGGTCTTCCAATAACTAGAGGAAGCATTGGCTCAACGGTTCAGCCGCACCAGGTTCGGGCGGCTATAAAAACACCCGGTCGCTAGGGATTAGGTTTTAGTGTGGGTGGCGGTTCCCTCGGGCGAGCGAGCGGCGGCGGCGGTTTCCTCGGGCGTGCGAGTGGTGGCGATCCCGGGGGCCAGCGGCGGTGGCGCGCCGAGGCGGGCGACCGGCAGCGGCACTCCCCCAGGATCGAGCGACGGCGACGCTCCTGAGGCGGGCAGGCAAGCGCTGACGACGCTTCTGAACCCGACGAGATTATATTTTACGGACGAAATAAAGCATTGAAAAATCAAATTTTTGTTTACATACATACCATTCCATTTCCTTTCAACTCAAATTCTTGCCATCCTAAATTTATGCGAATGCAATAGGAAACATATTTTGTACACAGTGCACCATAGTGCATAAATACCTTCGACGTGTAGCATAATTAACCTCAGTGTATATCATAAACTGGTTCTAATGAGCCTAGATGCATGGTTGTTGGAGAGATCATATATTTGTGGAGGAAATTAAGCATTTAAATCAGATTTTTTGTTTCCATGCATGTCAATCTATTTTTCTCTCAACGCACATTATTGTCATCCTAAATTTGTGCACATGCAGCAGGAAACTGATTTTTACGCAGCGTACTGTATTGCATAAATACCTACACTGTGTAGCATAGTTAGTAGTAGTATATTTCATAAAATGTTTCTAACGAGTCTAGCTGCATGACTGTTATAGAGATTTAATATTTATGGATGGAATAAAACATTCAAATCTGATTTTTTTGTTTCCATGCATGCCGCAATTAACAGATACACTTCCTAATTTCTCGCGCACGCAAATGGATACAAATTGCGCACATTCAAAGAATGGACGCATGCGGGGTGGGCTAGCAGCCAAGATGTAGTGGTACATGGCTGGCTAGGGCTTCCTGTATCCTATGAAAGCCCAGGGCTCCTAATAGCCTCACCCTATATATATACACGATTCTCTTCTAGTTTTATATACAATTGAGCATGAGCAGTTTGTAGTATGTAGTTTACCTGAGAGAGGGACCTTGTTACACTATATACATGATAGTGCAGATGGAGTCTGAATCTTGTTTCTCTGATATATATGCATGCCTTCTAAAAGAGATCATCCTCTGGCGTTGTATTTTATTGTGCATGTACATTCTCCGAAGCCGTTTTTTCTATACCACTACATCCACCGGTTTAAACTTTGCAAAACTCACTCAACAATTGCACCCAGACTTAACACACCATCAAAACCAACGGTTCGGATCGCTGGATAACTCCTCTCTCCCTTACTCACCCAAATCCAATGATCAATATTATTTAAATCATCTATCATCCCTCCCATGGGATCCCACCGCTCCCTACCTCCCCCTCGACCTGACGATCCCCCTCCTCCTCCCCTCACTCACAATGACGCCGTCGGTCCCACCCCGCATCATCGGCCCTCCCTTGTGACCCCAACATCCCCTCCCCTCACTCGTGCCGCCGTCGGCAACTCCCCTTGCGCCGTCACCTCTATCGACCCCTCCTCTTCCCCTTTCCAGGATCGTAGCATTAGCACGAGTTATAATTATAAGAAAACTAGTATAATGCATGTGCATTGTTGTTAGATTGGAAACCCCAACCCATAATCTGGGTTAGGAGTTATATATTAATACAAAGGTAGTTGGGCCTAGGCTCATTACATAAACAGCACCACAACCCATTACACAGTAGCTCTAACACCCCTAGTCGAAACTCTAGCCACAACAAAAGTTGAGACTGGACCGAAATCCTCAAACATGGACATAGGGAGGCCCTTGGCGAAGACGTCGGTGAACTAAGAAGTAGTTGGCACATGAAGAAGTCGCACATCACCGATGGTGACACGCTCGCAGACAAAGTGGAGGTTGAACTCGACATGCTTCGCGCGCTGGTGCTGGAATGGGTTGTTGGAGAGGTATATGGCACTGACATTGTCGCAATAGACAAGAGTATTCCTTGTTAGCGGACTATGGAGCTCATGAAGAACCTGACGGAGACTCACAACATTGTTGGCCACAACGCAGTACTCGGCCTCGGTGCTAGAGTGAGAAATGACCGGCTGCTGCTTCGAGGACCACGAGACAAGGCTGTCATCGAGGAACACTGTGTAGCATGAGGTGGACCAACACGTGTCTAGGCAGCCAACCCAGTCAACATCGGTGTAGACAACAAGGTCGGTGATCGCCGATTGTCGAAGAAAAAGGTCAAAGTCGATGGTGCCCCAGAGATACTAAAGGATCCGCTTCATAGAGGCAAGATGTGGCTCCTGTTGGTTGTGCATATAGAGGCACACCTGCTGGACGTCGTAAGCGTGCATATAGAGGCCTTGCCTTAAGTGTCCATAGGAGTCATGCACGCTTACAATCAGCCATGCCAGCATGCTCGAGAATGTCGATGATGTACTGGTGTTGATGGAGAAACAGGCTTGTGACCAGTGCTCCACGGTGATCCCTAGGTAGTGGTGCAGCTCACCAAGGTCCTTCATCGCGAACTCCTATTGTAGGGAGAAGATGAGGCACCGTAGGAGGTCGGGGGAGGAGGCCGTGAGGATGATGTCGTCGTAGAGAAGGAGGTACGCTGTGTCCAGGCCACGATAGAAGACAAATAGGGATGCGTACACCTTGGCCTCGACGAAACCCTGTGAGATCAAGAAGGTGACGAAGCGACTATACTAAGCTCCGAGCGCCTGATTGAGGCCATAGAGGTACCGATTGAGCTTACAGACCATGTCGAGGTGAGTTGGGTCTACGAAGCTGACTTGCTGAGGGAAATACACTATATTCGCTAGAGTTCCATGGATGATGAAGCTGAGGTGCCCGATCTTTCGGCGAGTAGAGATAATTCCGATTTGTCGGAAGATGACCCTTGCGATCCGACTACGACGAGCAAGCCCGAGGCGCCAATGCAATCGCTGAACCAACTCCCTGTGGTTACCGACCTTGCTGATGCGAGATCGGCCTGATCACGAAGATCGTTTCTTGTGCGCAATCGAAGAACGAACAAGAACAAGATGCGAGCAATCTAATCTATTACTCGAGGGTGGAGTTCTGAATACACGAAGACAGCGCAGATTTGCGCGTGTTCGAGAGTAGCTAAGGCTAACGTAAAACAAAACTCAGGAAATAAAGGAGGCGCAGCTCCTAAATAAATAGAGAGGGGGCGCAGCCCCTAGGGGCGGCCAACCCTAGGTCGTCCATTATGGGCCGCAATTGGGCTGGTCGTCTATTCTTCCGGGCCTTCGTTCTTTAACAACATGATGTAGTTCAATTCTCTTGCACGGGCCCGAGTCACTGGCCCAGGTGGAAGGGGTGGCGCCTGGGCTGGAGAAGGTGCTGCTGGTGTAGATGTGCTCGTGTTGGTGTTGATGTCCGCATCATCCTCCCCTTCTTGAACTGAAGTCGTCCTCGACGGCAACTCCTCATCTTCTCCCGCATACGGTTTCAAATCTGCAACATTAAAACTAGTGGAAACACCAAACTCCGCAGGTAGGTCGAGGGTATAAGCATTATCATTAATCTTGGTTAGTATCTTAAAAGGACCAGCAGCACGAGGCATCAATTTAGAACGGCGCAAAGTAGGAAAACGATCCTTTCTCAAATGCAACCAAACCATATCACCAGGTTCAAAAGTAACATGTTTTCTTCCTTTACTACCAGCAACCTGATTTTTTGTATTAGTAGCAGCAATGTTCTGTTTCGTTTGTTCATGTATGGTAATCATTTGTTCAACATGTGCAGAAGCATCTACATGTGGGGCGTTCGCAGCATTAAGTGAAATCAAATCAATAGGTGCCCTAGGAATGTAACCATAAACAATCTGGAAAGGGCACATCTTTGTAGAAGAATGCGTGGCATGATTGTAAGCAAATTCAACATGAGGCAAGCAATCCTCCCAACTAGAGATGGCAATGGGTACCCGAAACCCGAAACCCGATGGGTTTTTACCCTATTAGGGTACGGGTTTGGGTCAATTTTCATACCCATGGGTTTGTTAATGGGCATAAATGTATACCCGACGGGTTCATGGGTACGGGTTTGTTCCTATAGTACCCAAACCCGTGAACCCGTGGGTTTTTTAAACCCGACCAAACCTAGTGCATATTGTCATTTTATTTTATAAACTAACAACAAACTTGTTATCTACCTATTTACTTCCTAATTTTTATAAAATAGTGAATGTATAAGTAGTTGGTGATAGTGTTGCTTGCTTGCTATTATAGTTATTGCTAGTGTTATATATGTGGTGGATGTATAACTTAGTGCAAGGTAACTTGATTATACAACTTATTATTTGTAATTAATTCTCTCTACCAATATTTTTTATACCAAATCATGAACTCGTTGATCATTACATAAATTTTGGACCATGATCTCATTAATCATTACGATACTTATTGATTATAAAAAGAATAAGCATATTGGAGATAAAAACCCGCGGGTAACCCGTGGGTACCCGCAAACCCGATGGGTACGGGTTTGGGCAAAATTTCAAACCCGTCATGGGTACGGGTTTTTTAATGGGTGTAAATATTTTTCATGGGTACGGGTTTGGGATAGTAAAACCCGGCGGGTTTATACCCGTTGCCATCTCTACTCCCAACGTCTCAAATTCTTGTCTAAAACAGCCCTAAGCATGGTAGATAAAGTTCTATTTACTACCTCAGTTTGTCCATCAGTCTGAGGGTGACAAGTAGTGCTAAACAACAATTTAGTTCCCAATTTATTCCAAAGAGATCTCCAAAAATGGCTTAGAAACTTAGCATCGCGATCAGAGACTATTGTTTTTGGAATACCATGTAAACGAATAATTTCTCTAAAGAACAATTCAGCAACAATGCTAGCATCATCAGTTTTATGACAAGGTATAAAGTGAGCCATTTTAGAGAATCTATCAACAACCACAAAAATACTATCCCTCCCCTTCTTAGTTCTAGGCAAGCCCAAAACAAAGTCCATAGAGATATCAAGCCAAGGAGAAGAAGGGACAGGCAAAGGCATATACAAACCATGGTTGTTCAACCGTGACTTAGCTTTCTGACAAGTAGTGCAGCGTGCAACAAGGCGCTCCACATCAGCGCGCATCCGAGGCCAAAAGAAGTGGGCAGCCAACACCTCATGTGTCTTGTAGACGCCAAAATGCCCCATGAGACCGCCTCCATGCGCTTCCTGTAACAACAAAAGACGAACCGAGCTAGCTGGAACACACAGCTTGTTAGCGCGAAACAGGAACCCATCCTGTATGTGAAATTTGCCCCATGGTTTCCCATTAATACAATGGCCGAAAGCATCTTTAAAATCAGCATCGTCAACATATTGATCCTTCACAGTGTCCAAACCAAAGATTTTAAAATCTAACTGTGACAGCATGGTATAGCGACGAGACAAAGCATCAGCAATAACATTGTCCTTCCCGTTCTTGTGTTTAATTATGTAAGGAAAGGACTCAATGAATTCTACCCATTTAGCATGACGACGGTTCAGATTTGTTTGGGTACGAATATGTTTTAAAGCCTCATGATCAGAATGGATTATAAACTCACGATGCCAAAGATAGTGCTGCCATGTATGCAAAGTGCGCACTAAAGCGTAAAGCTCCTTATCATAAGTAGAATATTTCAGACTAGCACCGCTTAATTTTTCACTAAAATAAGCAACTGGTTTTCCTTCTTGTAACAAAACAGCACCTAGCCCAATACCGCTAGCATCGCATTCAAGCTCAAACACTTTATTAAAATCAGGCAATTGCAATAGGGGAGCTTGGGTTAACTTATCTTTCAAAGTGCTGAACGCTACCTCCTGCGAATCACTCCAAGCAAACGGCACATCTTTCTTTGTAAGCTCATGTAGAGGCGCTGCAATGGAGCTAAAATCACGAACAAATCTGCGGTAGAAACCGGCAAGTCCAAGAAAGCTCCGAATTTGTGTGACCGTCGTCGGTGTAGGCCACTCCCGAATGGCAGCAATCTTGCTGCTATCCACCTCAATGCCCTGCGGAGTAACCACATAACCAAGAAACGAGACACGTTGCGTGCAAAATGTGCACTTTTCCATGTTACCAAACAAGCGAGCAGCACGCAAAGCGTCAAAAACAGCACGCAAATGTTCTAAATGCTCCTCTATAGACTTGCTGTAAATAAGGATATCATCGAAATAAACAACAACAAACAAACCTATGAAGGCCCGTAGAACTTCATTCATTAAACGCATAAACGTGCTCGGAGCATTAGTCAATCCAAATGGCATAACCAACCATTCATATAAACCAAATTTCGTTTTAAAAGCCGTTTTCCATTCATCACCGAGTTTCATTCTAATCTGATGGTAACCGCTACGCAAATCAACCTTAGAGAAAATAACGGCACCACTAAGCTCATCTAGCATATCATCAAGGCGTGGAATAGGATATCGATAACGAACTGTGATGTTATTAATAGCACGACAATCTACGCACATACGCCATGACCCATCTTTCTTTGGGACGAGTAAAACAGGAACCGAGCAAGGGCTAAGAGACTCACGAATGTAACCCTTATCAAGCAGTGTCTGCACCTGGCGCTGGATCTCCTTCGTCTCATCTGGATTTGTACGGTACGGGGCGCGGTTCGGAAGAGAAGCGCCGGGGATGAGATCGATCTGATGCTCAATGCCACGGAGGGGAGGAAGACCCGGTGGTAAGTCCGTAGGATAAACATCAGCATACTCCTGCAAAAGGTTAACAACAGCAGGGGGTATATCCAAAGACGGTGCATCATCAAGAGGAACAAGCATTCGCGAGCATACAAGTGCATAATAGGGCATATGAGCTTCATGGAGATCATCAAAATCAGCACGTGTAGCAAGTAAAACAGGAGAGTGCAACTTGATTTCAGATTTAATAGGTGCGGCTGATATCGATTTGACTTGTTGTGCAGTTTTAGCAGCCCTAGTAAGATCATCTTTCAAAATTTGGTCAGGGGTCATTGGATGTATAATTATTTTCTGGCCTTTAAACATGAAAGAATAATGATTTGAACGACCATGATGTAAACTATCAGTATCATATTGCCAAGGTCGACCTAATAACAAAGAGCATGCTTCCATAGGAATAACATCGCAATCAGCATAATCAGAATAAGAACCCAGCGAAAAGGGGACACGTACCGAACGTGTTACCTTTATTTTACCACCATCATTAAGCCATTGAATGTGATACGGATGTGGATGTGTGCGAGTGGGCAAGGATAATTTCTCTACCAACGCTGTACTTGCCAAATTGTTGCAGCTGCCACTATCGATGATGATGCGAATCGACCGTTCGTGCACGACGCCCTTGGTATGGAATAGAGTGTGTCGCTGATTTTTTTCGGCCTGGGCAACCTGTGTGCTGAGAACACGCTGCACAACAAGACTCTCATACCTATCGGCATCGATGGGATCAACGTGGACTTCCTCATTTTCTGCATGGTTAGTGGCAATCATAGCATGACTAGTTTCCTCAGAATCACTGGCTGAAGAGTACTCACCATTGTCACGTATAAGCAAGGTACGCTTGTTTGGGCAGTCCCGAATCATGTTCCCAAACCCTCTGCAACGATGGCACTGAATATCCCGTGTACGTCCTGTGGAAGAAGCGGCGCCTTTGGCAGGGGGCGCCACTGGCTTGGTCGTCCCTGTGCGCGATGTAGTGCTAGGCGTAGAAGGTGCAGGGCTGGAAGGAGTTGAGCTGTGTGTTGGACCCCGGCCTGCAAGAGAGTTAGTATATGTCTTTGATCGTCGTCCCTGCACTTCACGTTCAGCTTTGCAAGCATATTCAAACAATGTGGTTATATCAAAATAATCCTTATAATCAAGTATATCCTGAATTTCCCTGTTCAAACCACCACGAAAACGCGCCATAGCAGCGTCATCCGACTCAACTAAACCACAACGAAGCATACCCTTTTGTAACTCCTGGTAATATTCCTCAACAGACTGTGAACCTTGTTGAAAACGCTGCATTTTGTTAAGCAAATCACGAGCATAATAGGAAGGAACAAATCTGTGGCGCATGGCAGCTTTTAATTGGGTCCAAGTAATGACACTGTTAATGGGAAGTTTTTGTTTATACTCACGCCACCAAATTAAAGCAAAATCAGTAAATTCACTAATGGCAGCCTTCACTTGGCTATTAGCAGCAATATCATGGCATGAAAATTTCTGTTCTACCTCTAATTCCCAATCAAGATATGCAGCAGGATCATATTTACCATTAAAAGATGGAATTTTAAATTTAATCTTAGAAAATAAGTCATTAGGGGGATGACGAACCACACGACGTGCACGACCACGGCGATCTCCATCGTCCTGCTCAGTGTCACCGCCGTATTCCTGCTCCATCTTTGTGGTCAATGCATCAAGGCGTGCCAGGATGGTGTCGAGTGTGGTGCGAGTCGCAGTTTGAGCAAGGTCAAGTTGGTTGAAACGCTCGGTCGTCGAAGTGATCGTTGAATCAAGTCGTTCATGCATCGTCCTAATGTCAGCAGCAAGTCCATCAACTTGTCCCCTTACTTCCTGCAACTGGGCATCCACCATGTCGTGTGCTCCTGCCATAGTTAGCGCAAACACCAAAAGGAGAAAAACCAACGACAAAAACATGGGTGTACTGCTCACAAGGCGCTCACACTAGTGCTGTTATCAAGTTCTTATCCGTTCTTACCAAGCCACAGTGGTGAACTGCAACCAACAGGTGGAACCGGTGAAAGATTGGATGAGCGATTGCGTGGAGAAACAGAAACCTGCTCGTCGTAGAAATATGTGGAGTTGTGGGTAGGCTGCACTCAGTCAAGGATTAGCACGATCAAACAATAATGCAAAGTTGAATTATAGTGCAAAACACGAAACTATATTGCTGGCCACAGGTGCAAAGGATGGATGGAACTAGCAGAATGGCAGTAATGTAAATATTGTACTAGTGATGCCAAAAAGGCACTAGTAGAAATCACAGGTGATTTTGTTTTTCTTTTTTGTATGATTTTTTCGATATTTTTCTCAGCACAGGAAGCAACAAGATAGGAGCTACACGAAGTTTCACCTAAAACAGATATCAGATGTGGTCTACAGAAAATCAGGAAGTTCTCTGAAAAGCGTGCGAGAACTTTGACGAATTTTTTTCTTTATTTTCCTGAATTTTTTTGACAATTTTGTCGAAGCCCAAACAGACCGTAGGTGAGTTTGGCCGGCCTCAGAATGGTGTCAACTAGCTCCTGTAAAAATTTCAGATTTTTTGGACACCCGAGCGAAAAGTTATGCCCGGTTTACGGAAGGTTCCTCAAGTTATGTTTTAAAAACGACCGGGATGAAACAAACGTATCCTTTCTCCTTCGTTTTCTTTTTTTTTGTTTCTGTTTTTTTTGATGTAACCGAAGGAGAAAAACAAGGAAGCGGTCGTTGACTCGGTTTGTTTTTTTTTTCTGTTTTTTTCGTAACCGAAGGAGAAAATCAAGGAAACGGCCGTTGACTCGGTTTGTTTTTTCTGTTTTTTTTTTGACGTAACCGAAAGAGAAAAACAAGGAAACAATGTTGACTCGGTTTGTGGCGTGATCAAACGGAAGATGGTGGCGGCGCTAGGGTTTGAATGGTGGAAGAACACAATGCAACCAGCAACAAATGACGCGAAAGCACACAAATTCAACAATGCAGATTATTGAAAGAAAGTGCGAGGCTCAAAAGGGTGCTGGGATAAGATCTAACCTGAATTTTTTATGCGGTTTTGTGGACTGTAGGAAAAAAAACGCTCGATAAACTCACCGATCAACCTGGAAATCTGATACCAATTGATGAAGCTGAGGTGCCCGATCTTTCGGCGAGTAGAGATAATTCCGATTTGTCGGAAGATGACCCTTGCGATCCGACTACGACGAGCAAGCCCGAGGCGCCAATGCAATCGCTGAACCAACTCCCTGTGGTTACCGACCTTGCTGATGCGAGATCGGCCTGATCACGAAGATCGTTTCTTGTGCGCAATCGAAGAACGAACAAGAACAAGATGCGAGCAATCTAATCTATTACTCGAGGGTGGAGTTCTGAATACACGAAGACAGCGCAGATTTGCGCGTGTTCGAGAGTAGCTAAGGCTAACGTAAAACAAAACTCAGGAAATAAAGGAGGCGCAGCTCCTAAATAAATAGAGAGGGGGCGCAGCCCCTAGGGGCGGCCAACCCTAGGTCGTCCATTATGGGCCGCAATTGGGCTGGTCGTCTATTCTTCCGGGCCTTCGTTCTTTAACAACATGATGTAGTTCAATTCTCTTGCACGGGCCCGAGTCACTGGCCCAGGTGGAAGGGGTGGCGCCTGGGCTGGAGAAGGTGCTGCTGGTGTAGATGTGCTCGTGTTGGTGTTGATGTCCGCATCAATGGAGGAAGGCATTCTTGACGTCGAGTTGATGGACTGGCCAGGCCCGAGAGAGGGCCAAAGTCAGAACAGTCTGGATGGTAGCAGGCTTCACCACGGAGCTAAAGGTTTCGTCATAGTCCACCCCAGGATGCTAGGTGAAGCCCCACAAGACCCAGCAAGCCTTGTACCGATCCAAGGAGCCATCCGCCTTTAGCTTCTTCTTGAAGATCCACTTCCCGGTGAACACATTAGCGCCGGAGAGGCATGACACCAGGCCCCAAGTGTGGTTCGCCTATATGGCCTCGTACTCTTCCATAGCGCACAACCAGTTCGGATCGACGAGCACACAACAGATAGAGGACGACTCGGGAGAGAGCGCCAGATAGGAGGACGTCGTGAGAACTAGGCAGTCGATAGGCCGAAGGACGCCAGCGGCCTACGCGGGTAACCATTGCGTGGACGTGCCCGGGGTTTCAATGAGTAGCAAACGGATGATACACTAGTGGATCCACGCTAGAGGGAACCAGTGCATTGCCCCGATCACGTCGCTGGTAGACATGAACGGGGTCCATAAAGAGCAACGACTGTGGAACTACGCGCTACATAGAAGCTGCACCGAAAGCTCTATCAAACAGAACATAACAAGGGGAGATCTAATAAAATATTTTTGTAACCATTGGAAAAATAATACATTATTGACAATTTAAAATATAATGGTCTGAGATCCTAAATATTATTTGTTGGTTACTTGTTCTCAAATGCTGTAGATCAAGAATAAGGCAACACAATTGTTAATTATTATGGACCTTCGTCTTCCGAAGCATTATCTCCACATGGGTATAATACTCATCACATGAAGGTCAAGAAGGGCATACCTTCATCATTTAATATGTGAATAGGAATGCAAAAGGATGAAGACAATAACTGCATCTCGTTAATTCATTTATATTTGCACTCCATAAAACACATATGAATATCAACAGAATTAGTATTACATTGATACCTTCGGCTTGCTCGAAGGTGAAGACGCGAGAGAGTGATTACAATTCAGTGTGAACAGTACGGTGGTACTATTCACCTATTTATAGGCACGTGACACAGCCCGAGTAAAATTACATTCATGCCCTTGAACATTTGTTTATAGACAACTTAGCTTAGGGTGACCACTATACCCTACTAACGGAGCAATCAGCTTAAGTCGGCGATGACTTAAGACGGTGCAACATGCTCGCGCTTACTCGACTTTGGGTGACCACTATACCCTACTAACGGAGCAATCGGCTTATGTCGGCGAAGACTTAAGACGGTGCAACATGCTCACGCTTACTCGACTTAGGGTGACCACTATACACTACTGACGGAGCAATCGGCTTAAGTCGGTGACGACTTAAAACGGTGCAACATGCTCATGATGACTCGGCTTAGGGGAACCACTATACCCTACTAACGGAGCAATTGGTTTAAGTCAACGATGATTTAAGTCAACACAATACGATAACACCTACCTATCTTAAGGCGACCACTATGCCTTACCAGCCAAGCGATTGGCATAAGTCAGGAAAAGTTCCAAAACCAGCACGCCACATTTACTTTCACGATTGTTCAGGATGACTGTTATACCCTGACAACAAAAACAAGCAATACTTCAGGAAAACAGAATGTTATAATTGTTAGCACCAAGGACACGTCCTAGTGCCCCACCCACAAAATATTCGAACACAACCATCACACACACATAGAATTCATAAGTACATTCAATGCTTCGCAGGATATCACTGCATCGAAACGTCTCTATTGGCAATGTTTTTCGCAGGAGCAATTGAAGAAGAAGGTCAACTCGACAATGCCATCAGGAACCACTACGTCGGGCCTCCTCATCAAGATCTGCCCCGCGCGAATGGCTTTGTCCATAGCCTTGTCACGCTGAGCCCTTAGAACGGCGCAGCTGTCCTCTGAAGCCTTGACAGCCAGTCGAGCAGTTTCTAGCTCCTGGGCGACGAGTCTCTTCGAAGCACGATGATCTTTAATGATCAAATCCTTGGCCGATAACTGCTGTCCAAGCCGCTGAACTTCATCCTGAGATGCTTGTAGCTCGTGACGATGATGATCCAGGTCCGACATGGTGAAGCGGTGGCTCCTTTCCAAAATAGTCAAGGAGTTGCTAGCGTCACGATATAACCTGTCCAGATTATCACGAGAAGCCACAAATGCTCGTCTTTCCTCCTACAAACAAGAATCAACATTCAACACCTAGTCAACAATAAGCATGACAAAGCCAACTAAGGGAGTTTACCTCATGTGCCATCCTTTCCGAGTCAAGTTGAGCATTGAGAGAAGAATTCAAAGAGCGCGCATCATCCAGAGAAGCAGAAACTCGGGCCAGGTCGGCTTGACCTTGAAAATACTTCTCCTCAAGATCAGAGTACCACTGGGTTAAGTCGGCTTGACCTTGAAGATATTTTTCCTCAAGTTCAGAGCACCACTGGGCCATATCTGACAATGCAGCTGAAAAAGGGTACATGATTCAAAACAAGTTGATCAGTAAAAACATCTAAGGAAGAAATAAGGTCACTAACTAGCGTTCGACGCCTTCAAGTCAGCAATTTGTTTTTGAAGCAGCAATGGGTTCCACTACATTAGAGACAGAGCTCCTTCTGGGACAGTGGCACCATACGACCTCAGTTGAGCAGACATTCTGTCGACCAAAACCTGTGGTCAAAGACAAATGAGTATATGAAAGATAATTTACCAAGAAGAACAATAAAAGGCAAGTAGTTGACTCGCATGAAGATTGGAGAGGAATGATGGTAAACCCAAGTCAGGAGGAGCGATATCATGGCTTGACGGAGGAATATCAGCAGGAACAATTTGAAGAATGTTGCCAGGGGTCAGCTCAGCCCCACCAGCGGATACTAGACTTCTCGCATCTAGCTCACTGACCTCCAAGGCGACTTGTTTGTTCAAAGTCGTAGAAGCATGCATCACTGTCGCCCCATCGGATCGAGGTGGAGACGACCCAACATGGACATCCATGGAGGTGTGGGAAGGAGAGCTCACCTGAACACCCTCGGGGGCTGGGTTGCAGCTTGCGCTACCCACCAGAGCCGGATCACTACCGGCAACACCCTCGGGGACTGGGTTGCAACTTGCGCTACCCATCAGAGCCGGATCACTACCGGCGACACCCTCAGGGGGCTGGGTAACTGCCAGCACCACCCTCGAAGGCTGGGTTTTCTACAGCAGCCGCCTCTAAGGCTGAAGGCTCCCCTGTCACCTCCATGGGAGTCGAGCAACTCGGACCAACGTCTTGGCATTGAAGATTGCTTTCCAAAGTCGATGATGCACGAGATACTACTCGGGATACCTCCAATCCCACGTCTGGAATTTCTGAACAAATAGCCATCACGTCATCAACAGTTGGCTCCGATAGCATATCCTCAGGGATGACCTCCTCAAGGGCCTGATCAAAATCTGATATTGATAGTCCCTGAAGGCTGACAAGAGCTGACAGAGCTGGAGAAGGAATATCACTCCCCCCTCACTACCTCTGTAATGCCGGCTGTTCTTACGGATCAGCAGGACTTCTTGTTCTTCTTCTTCTTCTTCATCTTCATCAAATATACGGACAACAGTCGGTGCACGATCACACCCATTGGGTTCAACCTCAGGAAGGACACTCCCATTGGGATCAACCTTAGGAAGGACACACCCATTGGGATCAACCTCACGAAGGACCTCTGCTGGCACTTCATCACGAGCCAGAGCAGAAGGACCTGCATCCTGGTCCAAGCATGACAGTCACCGAAGCCGCCTCTTCTTCTTCTTCTTCTTCTTCTTTTCCTCAACAGGTGCAATCGGGTGACTAACTCGGCAGGGACGCTTTGGGCGAGCACCTTCAGGCTTCCGAGTCTACACTTCTTTGCCAAGTTCTTGTCCAGCCGTGATAGCCATTGGCTCAGCATGGGTCGAGTCGGAAGATTCCCCAGCCAGCATACTAAGCACATCATCTATCTCTGCATCGTCTAGACTAGTTGACATCTCAAAATGAGTTTGCTTCTCATCATTGGGAAGATTCCGAAGAGGGGCAATCAGAGCCTCAATGTCCTTGAGAGAGGGTCGCACTCTAAGATCCAGACCACCATCACTAGCAGGAGGGTTGGACACAAATTCAGAAAATGACCTATGAGGTGGCAGGTTCCAGGCAGAATAGGCAACAGGAGCACCAACATTTGACACTCTGCCCCTCAGAATCATGTCCAGCCGGCTCACTAGATCTTCGGTAGGAATTCTCTTGTTGGTGACCTGGGTAGTCATTGACACCACTGTACAGATAAGCTGGGTATGCCCTGTCTTTCAAAGGCTGAATATTCTTGAAGACGAAATCAGGGACCACAGCTTCAGCAGTCAAACCTCTGTCTTTTAATAAGCAGACCTCAGCAAGCAACACTTTTGCCTCTGTTACCTCCGAAGGGGTCGGAGACTCTACCCAGCTTGGAGTATGGACATCTGGCTGCCTTCCCGACCGAGGGGTAAGGGACTTGCAGTGATTCTCCATGATGAACCACTCGAGGCGCCACCCTTTGATGCTATCCTTCAGGGAAATGTCGAGATACTCTGATTTCCTCCCGCGGCGCAGTTCTAGACTAGCGCCGCCAACAAGTTGGTGCTGTCCCCCAGCCATCCCGGGCCGACAATGATACAGATACTTCCAGAGACCAAAATGGGGAAGAATCCCGAGATAGGCCTCACACAGATGAATAAAAATGGAAACTTGCAAGATAGAATTAGGGTTCAAGTGGGTCAAGTTCAGATTGTAAAAATCAAGGAGATCGTGGAAGAAGGGAGAAACGGGAAGAGCGAGACCACAGATAAGAAAGGGAACATAGACGACGGACTCATGAGTGTCCTCCATCGGAACAGTAACTCCGCGACAAATCCGCCAAGAACAGAGTTCTTTTGGAGGTAAAACCCCAACATCCACAAGGCGCAGAAGATCAAACTCTGAAATTACAGACATATGGTTACCCGCGAATGGCAGTTGACTGTTGGGGTCGATTAGCGGGATGATAGCCACGACGAAGCTCTGTTTCTTCCGTTTCGGCGCCATTGCAATCTTGTCGATGGAACAAACAGGAGCGAAATCTAAGGAAAACAGGGGAGTAGTTCGAGGCGGAAATGTGAAGTTAGGGCTCAGAAATCAAAAGCGCACATCGACATGAGTATAAATGGGGGTTTCCCGGGTTGGGCGCCATTTCTAAAAAGTGCCAAGTCAACACTCAGGAAAGTGAGACTTCAGATATAACTCGGCCATTACCTCTAAAACGCCGACAGTGTCAAGCACGACTCAGCAGTTACCTCTAAAACACCAGTGTCATCAGTTATCACTTAGTGATTATTTCTAAAAATGCCGGCAACGAGGCGCAAAGACGAACTATCAAACAATTATAAAGGAGCAGCGAAAAAACGGAAGTCTGCTCGGAACAACTGAAACTTCTTCATTACATAGTGGAAGGGGTCTTTGCAAACTCAAAGACTGACCCGTTATGAATCAACCTTTTCCCCTTTTTACTACATTACTCACATTACACTACACTACTAACTACTACATTATTTCACTACTACTACTTCTACTAATAATTATCTATACTAATATTTAAGCCAGTGGTGCTTTGCCACTGGCCGTGCTGCTGATGCTGCCGTCCTTGCCGTCGTCGCCGCCACTGTCGCTGCCATCGCCGCCATCGCCACCGTCGCCCTTGCCGTCGTCATCGCCGCCACCCCCACCGCTGCCGTCACCTTCGTCGTCGCCGTCACCGCCGCTCCTTTCCTCGGACGAGCCGAAAGAGTTCTCCTCGTCCGAGGAGACCTCCGACTCATCCGAGCCCTCGAGCCCGGCACGCTCGACAGACCGGATGTACGTCCACACCTCGGCGGCTATCCCCTGGGAGTCGTCCGAGTCGTCGGACGATGCCGGAGGGAAGCGTAGACCGGCGATCCCTCGGACTCGGAGGAAAACTCCTCCTCCGAGTACTCGGAGTCACCGAAGCCCTTCGACGAAGGACTCAGTTCACGTTTCCGTTTGTCGCCGGAGCGACACGACGAGCCCTGACCCTTCTTGTCCTTGCCCATGGCTAGATGGAAGAGAAGAGGGGGTTGAGAAAGAAGCAACAGATGATCAGAGTATGCGTGAAGACAACAACGGGGCATACAGTCTATTTATAGAGGCCGGAGGCAACCGTTCATCTCCTACCACGATCACCGAACAGTCGCAATTATTCAATAAGCAATTCAAATCGCCTAGAAGCAAGTCAGGCAGCAAACGCCGCTTCGCGTAACACAACACCATTTGGACTAAGGTCAACTGCTTGGGCGATATGATTACGCCCCCAGTCACGTCAAGTTACTACTCCAAGACAGTTTGCTAAACGCTCTGCGTACCAAGACGTCCCTTGGTCACACCCATTGGGGGGAGACGACCAAGAATTTTCAATAGATTTTCTAAAGCAGTCACATCTATACAGTATACACAATGAATGTATCAAGACAGAACGAAGATATCGATAGAGATCAAAGGAAAGCCAAATATAGCTACTGAACTGGAAGTCTAGTCAGCAGAAGCATTGAAGCACAAAGCGAAATGAAGACCAACCAAGAGCCATCTACTAGACGTCCAATCTGTCGTCGATCAAATAAATTTCAAACCTAACAGGGCATGGGCAGGCCACGTTGTTTGAGTTCGCAAAAGCACGAGATGAAGACAATATGCTGATTTCTATAACATGAGACGAAGATAAAATGCTGGTTTCTAAAGCATGAGATGAAGACAACATGCTGATTTCTAAAGCATAAGATGAAGATCTTTGAGTGGATTATTTTCAATAATCCACTCAAAGCTCGGGGGCTACACCCATTGGGTGCACCTCCGGTGCACCCAATGAATCCTTAACCCTAAAGGACATAATGCTGATCTCTAAAGCATAAGCTGATGATAAAATACTAGTTTCTAAGGCATGAGATGAACATAAAATGATGATTTCTAAAGCATGAGATGAAGATCTTTGAGTGGATTATTTTCAATAACCCACTCAAAGCTCGGGGGCTACACCCATTGGGTGTCCTTAACCCCAAAAGGACAGAATGCTGACCTCTAAAGCATAAGCTGATGACAGAGCGCCGATTTTTAAGGCATGAGAAGATTGTTGAATGTACCTAGGGAGGATAACAGAAGATTGTTTTTTTATTGAGTCACTCAGAGTTCAGAAGCAACGGTCAACAGGTGCACCTTCAAAGCGCCTATCGCCAAAATGAAAATCAAAACCGCAAGCTGGACCTAGAATCTTTGGGCTGATTAATTCAAAATCAACTCAAAGATTGGGGGCTTGTGGGGGACAGATATCCTCCGGGTCCACTAGAAGGCTAGAAGGCCTCGCGAAAGGCCTTGGGCCTATTGTTTCGCAAGGCCATCCCTTCGTGGGACAGGGGAGAACTGCTGGCAGAATGGGCCGACACAGGGAATGAGCGAACGCGGGCCAAGGCGGCTCATGGGGTTTTGAGCGTTATCCACAGCTCTGATCCGATTCTCCCGCGCGGCCACCTTGGACATCGGAACCAAATGAGAATAAGTCGGCAAGATTGTAGGAAGATAAGTTCAGTCAGTTCACTATTACTTAGGCACACATCGTTATCGTACACGCATGTAAGTGCCCCACGGTCGGATATATAAAGCCTAGGGGGCACCCTATCAAAAACAGGTCATTCATCAACCATCTACTCGGTTCTCTAGCATTCTCCATACTGAAGAATTCCCCTATAACCCACCACATAAAGATCCACACCAGGAAGTATGGTATTACGCCTCTCTGAGCGGCCCAAACTTGTAGAAAATTGTCTATCGTCTCTCGTGCGTCTTGCACGAACCATCGAGCTACAATCAGCAACACTGTCCTACCCAAAAGCACCTCGAGGGGTAACCCCGGGTGCGCGGTCAGACCCCAAACACCGACAACGCCTAACCTAGCTAGAATAAAATCGTTAATGGGCTGGGGCGGCTAGCTTGCCTAATGGGCCGAACAACACACGAAAATTTGGATTTCAGATTCGGTTTAGGAACCGGGCACCCGACGGTGAGGTACCCGTATCCTACCCGGTATTTCGGGTATTTATCGGGTATTAGCGATTCCGTATCCTACCCGTATCCGGGAGTTCATTATGCGGGTAGTACCCGTATCCGCCCCGACGCAAAAAATACCCGTATCCGTATCCGAAAATCCATCCCGTTTTGATACCCGTACCCGGTACCCGTTCCGGGTACCTGTCCCGTTTTCATCCCTAGCTCAGCTTGACCTGCTAGGTTTCATTTGCTTATGTGTGGAATGGAAGCAAGCATTGTTTTTTTTTAAAAAAAACTAACGAATATGAGTATATTGCCGCACATTATAATAGGATGTATGTATAAGTTGAGTTTTGCATTCACCAAAGATAATGAGTTATATATCTTGTTTAATTTAATCGGATCTGGTTCAACCTCGTTCCAATGAAATCAAATAGAACGCAAAGCTCATATAGATTGCTACGTACGTGCAACAAATAATTAATCGCGCACAGAAAACATTTTCCATAGTGGTGGGAAAATGCTTTATTTAAATTTTTTATAAATCTGGTCAAAGTTAAGATAATCTATGACTTAGACAAATTAGATTAGCTAAGGGAGCTGGGATGAGCCATTGAGGTGAGTGATGTTTAATTTACACAAAACATAAACACGTTATTATATTTATTAGTTTATCACCGAGGCAAATTAAAGGTAAATGGAAATTTAACATATATAGGAAGAGCTAGTAATAATAAGAAAAAAGTAGTAGTATGAGTATCAGTTGTGATGACAGAAAAGAAAAGAATGAATTGTAATGGAAGTAGACATGGGACACACCACAATGTATATTGTTTCGCTTTTGAAGTTGTCAAGTTATATCTGAAGCTGATGAACGAAACACCCTAGCGCACGCAAGAAACATATGCTTTGGGTTTGGGCGGAGCCTCAAGGCTGGAATCGAATCGCTTGATTTTCCCCCACTTCCCTTCGTCACGCACGCTACGTACCCTGCAGCTGCACCATCCACATATATATATGTGCACAGGTCAAGGCTAGCTAGCCTTTCAGTTCATCGAGCACCACTGCACATCCCGATCATCATTTTGCGATACACATTCTACCAAACTCGATCGCAAGAAGAAGAAACAGCTAGCTAGCTACCAATCAATGGCGTCCAACGACAACGTCGCCGTGGCCAGCGAGGTGAGCAGCGCCGTGGCCAAGCTCAACGACCACCTCGCCACCGCGCTCACCGGCAGCGGCAGTGAGAACGCCGGCACCGTCATCACGCTGGCCGGGAAGAACAGCGGCGCCACCATGGAGGCGGCGGCCGCGGGCGACGTGGAGGACCTCGTCGTCGTCAGCAGCGTGGACGCGGAGGAGCACGACGAAGGTCATGGCCACCAGGACAACGAGGAGGAGGAGGTGGAGGAGAACGTGGTCATCACCGCCTACGCCAACAGCAACTACCAGGCCGTCAACAACTCGGTGCTCGTTGCCGGCAGCTGCGCCGTCGACGACCCCGGCGTGCACGTCGTCGTTGTGGAGCACGTCGACGAGATACGCGACTACGACGAGGACATCGACGGCCAAGAGTTCTAAGCACTACTGCATTGTTATTACTGCAAGCTATATGGATATGGATTGAAGGGCATATATATATATATATATATATATATATATATATATATATATATATATATATATATATATATATATATATATATATATATATATATATCGTCATAATATATCCCTGCATGACAAATATATATCTATGTACTATACTACATATACATTACATCTACATTTTCTTGGATCGGGTATGTACTGGTACTACTGTAAGTTGTTTTGATGCATACTGCTACTTGAATAAAAAAGCTAGCTGAATATATATACTCTCCGCCCATTTCAAATTAATTATATAAGCTGTTTTAACCTTTTCTATGGCTTTTACTGTACGTCTAGATTATGTACAAATATATATGTAGTTTTTTTAAAAAAAATTATTTATCAAAACAGCAACGACTTATAAATCTGTAACTGAGAGAGTATATAGTTGCATAAACGACAGGAACTGAACCCCACCCCAAGTTCGATTTCAAGCTTGAAATCCCAGAGAGCCGGTACCAACAGCCTTGATTGAAGTTACTGGGGGTGAGCTTGATGGGTATGGCTGTCCTGACAGAAATTTCAAAAACTTTCAAGGGTGGACTAGAATTGGGAGGCTCTGAGGACTCAGGGAGATGGTTCCTTTTCTAATTAACGGTTTTCCCATCTGAAGAAGAGCTGCTGTGGATGGCCGATATAGGATATAATTTGAAGAGTGGCATTACGATCACAATCAGTAAATGGGAGATGCATGGAGATGTCAAACCGGTGTATCATCTGAGATTTGGGTACATACATGTGAGGGCTTGTTCGGTTAGCTCTCAATCCATATGGATTGAGTGTGATTGGATAATTTTGAATCCCAAACAAGTCAAACTTATTATTAATTTTTTTCAATCTCATTCAATCCATGTGTATTGGAAATAACCGAACAAGATCTGACAGGGGTCATTTCTCATGCTTGGCGTACGTCATTATCTGGGTACATGTGACAGGATATAGTGAGTCTTCAGGGTGTATGCAATGCAACACAACAGTAGTAGATGTGGAAGGGGAGCAGGTTACGGAGGAGCAGCCATTGCGCCCATCCCTCAATTTACACAATATAGCAGACGGAATGAACAAACCTTCCAGCCCCGAGCCAAGGGGGATGCAAAACCAAAATCTCATGAGCCTGTTCTCGACAAGGCAACGCGTTGAGTCTTTGCCTGAAGAGCTTTGCGAGCGTATTTTGAGTAATCTAGGTTTCAAGATGGAAAAGGGTAGCTCTGGGATTATTTTTTCTTCTTCTAAAAGCTCTAAGAAGGGTAGAGACAGAGACAGGTACAGGTACGGTACAGGGTAAATCAACCTATCAACTCTGACATAATTCTAGACTCTCCGATTAATCCTTTTGAATCAAGTGATGATGAAGCCACGAATGTTGATGATGGCTTACTCGTGCACTTGATCAAGGATGTTTCTGAGGTGGATTCGGAGACAGATGGTCTAGACACTAAGTTATGTGATCTAATGGCTTCATTTCATAAATCACGTAAAAACCGGAAAAATAAAAAACATTCGAAAAGATTGTTCATCATGATAGGCCTCTTTTGGAATAGCAGAGGTTTTTCAAACTTGGCTAAATTTCGGTACATATGTGATGCGGTCAAAGAAAATAATCTAGATTTTATAGGTAAACAAGACATGCCACGATCGAATTTGTCGCGCTTGACCGGAGACGTTGATTTCGTGTGGCATTGTCTTCCACCTCGAGGGAGATCCGGAGGGATAGGGAGTGAGGGCAGACATCTTTGATCTAATAGTAATTGTTGGAGTGGAATTTTTTCCGTCAAATTCCATCTCAACAATAGGGTAGATAATTTCAAATGAAGTTTAATGGCAGTCTATGGCCCTCCTCAGGATGACTTTAAAACAACATTTTTGCGTAGCTAGTAAGAACTTGTCAACAAAATTATCTGCCAACCTTAATTGGGGGAGATTTTAATATGATGAGGAGCAGCAAGGAAAAAATAAAAAAAATCAATAAGAGATGGCATTTCCTTTTTAATGTTGTAATAGATAGCTTTGACTTACGGGAGATTGAGTTAAATGGAAGACACTTCGGTCAACTCATTACTCAATCCAACATATGATAAATTAGATAGAGTGCTTATGTCGACCGAGCGGGAATTTAAATTCCCATTGGTCTCTATCCACGCGTTAGACAGAGGCGTTTTGGATCATACGCATCTTTACCTTGAAACAGGATCACCGGCCTTTTTGGGAGCGTCCAAACAGTTTCGGTTAGAACTTAGCTGGTTTGCTCGTGTGGACTTCTTCAAAAAGGTGGTCTATTTGTGGAATAAACCAGTAAAAGCCAACAACTATGTACAACGTTGGAACGGCAAGCTTGGCGCCCTACGAAGCTTTCTTCGAGGGTGGTCACGACATGCCAACGGTACATACAAGCAACATAAAAATGAGCTCCAGACAACGATAAATGATTTGGATGTAACCGCTGAGGGTAGGGACCTGTCTGATGAAGAGTGAGAGCACCTTGCTCGTGCCAGGTTGGACCTATCTAAACTACTCCGAGAAGAGGAAATTATTTTTTCCAGCGTGCAAAGACGAAGTACATTATCCTTGGGGACAACAATATTAGGTACTTTCAGACGATTACTAACGACAAACATGGAAAGAAACTAATCCGCTCCTTAGACCATGATGGGGGAAAATTGAAGGACATACAAACCTCGAGATCTACATAACTGAGTTCTATAAGGAGATTTTTGGTGAACCTTTGGATATCAACATATCCCTTGATGAGGAAAACATTCAGAATATTCCACATGCCTCGCCCTCGGAAAATGAAATCCTAACATCTCCATTCACAATTGAGGAGGTAAAAGAAGCTATTTTCGGAATGGAAAAAATAAAGCACTAGGGCCGGATGGCTTTTCTACGGAATTCTATAAAAAATTCTGGGAAACAATCAAAGGTGATATTATACTCATGTTCAAAGACCTGTACCATGGTAATTTACCTATATTTAGTTTGAATTTTGGCGTGATAACCCTAATACCCAAAATCTAAGAGGCCAATGTCATACAACTGTATAGACCTATTTGCCTACTTAATGTGAGTTTCAAGATTTTCACAAAAGTATCAATGAATAGACTGAATATGGTGGCCAACAAAGTGATAAACCCAACTCAAATAGCCTTCATGCGTGGACGGAACATCCTGGAGGTGTCGTCATACTACATGAAGTGGTGCACAAAATGCTAAGTATCTTGATATGTACTCACCCTTGCTTTACACACCAAACCCCCCAAGGTTGTCCACGTTGCAACCACTGCTCAGGAGAAGATGAAGTCGTGGAGGAGGACTTCCAGGAGTTCTAAGAGTACGATAAGTTCTAGGCTTGGGTTAGCGGCAAACCCCCAGTCGGCTGCCTGTGAAGGCCGTGTTTATCTACTTTTCATTTTCACACTTTGATAATTGTTAATGACTATGTGGATGTCTCGGACATCATGATGTAATCAGACTATTACCCTCTTTTATGTTATTATTCGAGCACTGTGTGATGATGTCCGATTATGTAACTGTTGTGTACGAGAATTGCTGATCCTGGCACGTACATGGTTCACATTCGGTTTGCCTTCTAAAACCGGGTGTGACATAACATCAGAGGGAATCTGGCAGCAATTACTCATGAACATTAGAGTGACATAACCGCCTGCATAAGGAGCAGGAGCATCAGCGACAGGAGTTGGAGCAGCAGTGTCACACCCGGTTTTTAGAAGGCAAACCGAATGCGAACCATGTACGTGCCAGGATCAGTTATTCACGTACACAGCAGTTACATAATATGGACATCATCACACAGTGCTCAAAATAGTATTAAAAAGGGATAATAGTCGATTACATCATACGTCTGAGACGTCCATATAGTTCTTACAATAAATCAAAGTGCGGAAAAGAAACGTAGATAACACGGCCTTCACAGGCAGCCGACTGGGGGTTGCCGCTAACCCACACCTAGAACTCGTCGTAATCTTGGAACTCCTGGAAGTCTCCTTCCACAGCTTCATCTTCGCCTGAGCAGTGGTTGCAATGCTGACAACCTGGGGGGGGTTTGGTGTGTAGAGCAAGGGTGAGTACACATCAACATACTCAGCAAGCATCCTGTTTGGCTGTAGTGGACTAGCTTTATGTGGGGATAAGTCAAGCAGTTGCTTTTAGTTGGTCAGATTATTATTTACTAGTAGAAAGCCAAATTTTAGCATTACCCAAGTTATTAACCCGATGTACCCTTTCCAAACGGAAAGAATACCACTTACCAGCACCATAATCATAACCAAAACCATCAATCTCATTGCCACCTGTACCACAATGTCTCTGATCAAGTACCACTAATCACTGGAGCTCCCTTGGCCGCTCATAACCGCGAGCACGGCTGATATATCAGTTTCATAACACTCTGCAGAGGTTGTGCACTTTACCCACAAGCCGTGATTCCCTCTTGCCTCGGGCCGATCAAACCCTTAAACACTACCAAGGTGAATAGGCAGGGTCTCACTACGTAGCCTTTACAAAGATTCCCCGGGGCTGTAGCCACCCGTTAGGTTTCCTAAATGCACCGCACTCCTCCCCAAGGGGCGAACCCAAACTTGGCAGAGCGAGCCGCATACACCGAGCCCCATTGACGGCACGACGGCTAAGTGAACTACACCCCGGATCCTCTAATTATTCAGCTAAGGGCACCCCATTCCACCCTCATGGTTGCACTGTTTTCCCGGGCGGTCATCCATAGAACAGGTCCTTACGGAGAGGCACTCGAGAAACCGCTCGAGTCCCCTTGAAAACCACAAGTATAATCATAAAGAAGAACGGGAAAACAGCGTATCATAGATAATCACATCATGTTCATTGATTAGAGTTGAGCAATAGCATCAGACTAAGTAGTAATAATCCGACCCAAATAGGTAAACAAGGACATGGATAACAAAAGCTAGTCAATCCTTAGGTATAAATGTGTAATGCGGGAGGTGAATTAAAGAATAAATAGGACAGAGATAGGTCAAAGGACACTTGCCTCCACCAAACGACTGCTGCTCAGGGGCTTCTCCTGCGAATTCCTCGGGCTCTTCGACCGGATCGTTCTCTATGCGAGCGCAAACATACATACATCCATCCACATATTTAATACAAAAGAACAGTACACCATACAAGATAACAAATAAAGTGAATATGCACCAAGTATGACATTCGATAACGCATTTGTTATGGCTAGAAAGAAACGGGAAAGGTCTCGCAGGGGGTTAAATCTTATGCACTAATGACACAATTGGTTTTTAACAAAATAATTCTGTTATATATATTTATATATACTGATGGAAACCTAATCACTTTTAGTTGATCAACGTTGCACAGGGTAAACAATTAACTACGTGAATCAATAACATAACGGAATTTTAAATTAAACTTCCTATTTTCCCATAGCATGAACAGTGATTAGCCTACTTAAAATACAGTAATTATGATCACAGAAAGTAAATAAAATAAAATAATAAAAAAAATAAAAAAAACAGAAGGGGGGGGGGGCGGTTGAACCGGCCCTAGGGCGGTTGAACCGGCCCTAGGCGGGGCGCGGGCGGGGCTGGCCGGGCGGCTGAGCCGCTGCGCCGGCCGGTTGAACCGGCGGCCAGGCGGGCGCGGGGGGGGGGGGGTCGGGCTGGGCGGCCGAGCGGGCGGCCACAGGCCACGGCGGGGCAGGGGACGGCCGAGCGGCCGAGCAGGGGGGGGGCGGGGCGGCCGAGCGGCCGAGCCGGCCGAGCCGGCCATGGGGGCGCGCGCGGGGGGGGGCCGGGGGCGCAGCCAAGGGGCCGAGCGGGCGGGGTGGGGCGGGCGGCCGAACCGGCCATGGGGCCGAGCGGCGAGAGGAAGGGGAGGGGGGATGGGGGAGGGAGGAGAGAGGGAGGAGGGGGGGGCTTACCGGCGTCGGGGATCGACGGCGAGGGGCGGCCGGCGGCAGGGGGCGGCGCGGCAAGCAGGGGGCGGCGGCGGCTACCTAGGGCAGGGGGCGGGTAGGGGTAGGGGCGGCGGCCTAGGTGGGGAGGGAGAAAATGAGGGGGGAGAGGGAGAGGGTTAGGGAATAAGGGAAAGAGGGGGGGGGGGGGGGCGGCTGGGCCTATTGGGCCCAAGGGGGGGGGGCGCCAGGGGGCGGCTGGGCCGGCCGGGGTCGGCCCACGGCGCGGGAGAGAGAGAAAAAGAGGAGAGAAAAAGAGAGGGAGAAAAAAGAAAGAAAAGATCTTCTCCACATTTTCGAAATCCGATCTTTCTACATGAATGCAATTGCGCTTTCAAAGCAATCAAAAGAAATGCAAGGTTCGGCATGGTGCATCAAGCAACATAAAGCATTTAGGGTTTTTATACGTACGGGAATTCCAAACCGAATCCCGCTAGAACTTTGGAAAAGGTCAAGGTTTAGCGAAGGGAAAAAGAAAAGGAAAAGGTAACGCCCGAATTTTGGCAAGTAAAGAAAAGAAAAAATTCAACTGCAAAATTCGGGGCGTTACAAACCTATCCCCCTTAAAAGAATCTCGCCCTCGAGATTCAGGGCTGGCTAGCAAAGAGCTCCGGGTACTTGGCCATCAGATCATCTTCACGCTCCCAGGTTGCTTCTTCTTCAGAGTGGTGATTCCATCTGACTTTGCACATTCTGATGGTCTTCCTTCGGGTGACTCTATCTGCAACCTCAAGGATCTGAGCTGGCTTCTCAATATAGGTCAAGTCCTCCTGGACTTCAAGACCTTCCACTGGCAACTGCTCTTCTGGCACACGCAAACACTTCTTCAATTGAGACACATGAAAGACATCATGCACAGCAGACAAATTCTCTGGCAGGCTGAGCTGATAAGCCACTTCTCCACGCTTTGAGAGAATTTGATACGGACCAATGTAGCGGGGTGCCAGCTTGCCTTTCACTCCGAATCTTCTGACTCCTCTGATCGGTGACACTTTCAGATAGACAAAATCTCCGACTTCAAAACTCAGCTCTCTTCTTCTTGTGTCTGCATAGCTTCGCTGCCTCGATTGCGCTATCTTCAGATTCTCTCGGACCATCTTGATGTTCTCTTCGGCTTCAAGCAAAATATCTGGCCCAAACACCTGCTTCTCTCCAGGCTGATCCCATTGCAACGGAGTTCTGCAACTCCTTCCATACAGCGCTTGAAACGGTGACATCTTCAAACTGGCCTGATAACTGTTGTTATAGGAAAACTCTGCATAAGGCAATCGCTTGTCCCATCCGGACTGATCTTGCAACGCACAGGCTCTCAACATATCTTCAAGAATTTGATTGGTTCTTTCAGTCTGACCATCTGTCTGCGGGTGATAAGCTGAACTGAAATTCAGATGCGTGCCCAAGGCTTCATGCAACTGCTGCCAGAAATGAGAGGTGAACTGCGTTCCTCTGTCTGACACTATCTTCTTTGGCACACCATGAAGACAGACGATCCGAGACATATACAATTCTGCCAATACTGCACTGTTGTAGTTGGTCTTGACAGGTATGAAGTGGGCTGATTTGGTCAAACGGTCCACTACTACCCAAATGGAATCGTAGCCGGCTCGAGTGCGAGGCAATCCGACTATGAAATCCATACCAATTTCATCCCATTTCCACTGAGGGATCTGCAACGGTTGCAACAATCCAGCAGGTCTCTGGTGTTCTGCCTTAATTCTTCGACAACTATCGCACATAGCCACATGCTCTGCGATTTCTCTTTTCATTCCGTACCACCAGAATTTCTTCTTCAGATCCTGATACATCTTCTCACTGCCAGGGTGAATCGAATAAGCTGTCTCATGAGCTTCCTTAAGAATCAACTCCCGAATAGACTGGACATTGGGAACACACAAGCGGTCTTTGAACCATACCACACCTTCTGCATCTTCTCGAAAATCTTTGCCTCTGCCATCTAGAATCAATCGCCGAATCTCACTGATCTTTTCATCATTTTTCTGCGCTTCTTTGATTTCGCGCTCCAAGGTAGGTTCCAATTCAACTGTGACTCCTCGCGAATTGTTCAGAAACCCGAGACTCAACCTGTCAAACTCCTTGGCCAACTCATAAGGCATCGGGCGAGCAACCATCAGATTGACTTGACTCTTTCTGCTCAGAGCATCTGCCACTACGTTTGCTTTTCCTGGATGGTAATGAATCTCCAACTCATAGTCTTTGATCAATTCTAACCATCTTCGTTGCCTCATGTTCAACTCTGACTGAGTGAATATGTACTTCAGACTCTTGTGATCTGTGTAAACATCGCATTTCTGTCCATACAGATAGTGCCTCCATGTCTTCAGTGCGTGAACCACTGCTGCCAACTCTAGATCATGGATTGGGTAATTCTTCTCATGAACCTTCAGCTGTCGGGACGAGTAAGCCACAACTCTTCCCTCTTGCATCAACACACATCCCAAACCTGTGTAACAAGCATCGCAATACACCGAGAAGGGCTTGTGCACATCAGGCAAGACTAGGACAGGCGCTGTTGTCAACTTCTCTTTCAGCGCTTCAAAGGCCTCTTGACATTTCTGGGTCCACTTGAACTCAACTTTGTTGCCTAGCAACGCTGTCATTGGTTTCGCAATCTTCGAAAACCCTTCAATGAATCGCCGATAATATCCGGCCATTCCAATGAAGCTCTTGATTCCTCGAGCATCCGTTGGCGCTTTCCAGTTTAGAATGTCTGCCACTTTCTTCGGATCCACAGCCAATCCTTCTTTGTTGATTATGTGACCCAAGAACAGGACTTCACTGATCCAGAACTCACATTTGCTCAACTTTGCATACAACTGGTGCTCTCGCAATCTCTGCAACACCATCCTCAAATGATCTGCGTGCTCTTCTTCGCTTTGAGAATAAACCAGAATGTCATCAATGAATACCACCACAAACTTATCAAGGTAATCCATGAATACACTATTCATCAAGTTCATAAAGAACGCTGGCGCATTGGTCAAACCAAAAGACATCACTGTGAACTCATATAAACCATACTTGGTAATGAATGCCGTCTTCGGAATGTCCGAAGGTCGGATCCTGAGCTGATGATAACCTGACCTTAGATCGATCTTGGAGAACACACTGGCTCCTCTCAACTGGTCGAACAGATCTTCTATTCTGGGCAAAGGATACTTGTTCTTGATCGTGACTTCATTCAAAGCTCGATAATCGATACACATCCTTTTAGTACCATCTTTCTTCTCCACAAACAAGACAGGGGCGGCCCAAGGCGAGGTGCTTGGCCGGATGTAACCTTTCTCTGACAGCTCATCAATCTGCTTCTTAAGCTCAACCAACTCTGGTCCAGATATTCTGTAAGCTCTCTTAGAGATGGGGGCGGTTCCAGGAAGAAGCTCTATAGCAAACTCAACTTTCCGCTCTGGTGGCATACCCGGTAAATCCTTTGGAAACACATCTGGGAATTCAGACACAACCTTGATACTCTCAATTGGGTCTGCTTCACTGCTATCAACAGCCATCTGATAACAACTTCCTTTCTTTGGCTCAGGTGGGACTAACTCGGTCACCACTTCCTCTCCTAGTGGGGACACCAACTTGATTGTCCTTTTATCACAACTGATAACAGCCTGATACTTATCTAACCAATTCATCCCTAGGATGACATCTATTCCCTGAGTACCCATTACTATAAGGTTGGCGGGAAACGCTATCCCCCTTATTTCCACACTTACATTTAAACAAATGCTATCAGCTCGAATTCTACCACCGGCTGAGTCAATTTGAATGGGGGTTAACATGGTAGTAGTTGGAAGATTATGTGCTTCTACCCATGATGCAGTAATGAAAGAATGTGTTGCTCCAGTATCAAATAACACTTCTGCAATATGGGAGTCGACTGGGAACATACCTACTATCATGCCGGGGGTCTCCTGAACTGCTTCAGCCTCCAAGTGATTCAATCTTCCATGATTATAGCGCTGTTGAGGGCGATTGCCTGCTCCAGGCTAAGGCACATTCTGCTTTCCTGGGGCATTGGGGCCTAACTGCTGCTGGGCTGCCTTCTTCGGACATTGCATCACCCAATGGCCTTGCTCTCCACAGTGGAAACACGCCCTGTTTCCAACCTGAGCTGGTGCTGCCTGACTGTTTTGCTGATTTGCTGGGGCAGGAAGACGAGGTGCTTGCTGATTCTGCTTCTGAAACTGACCTCCTGACTGATTGCTCTGACGGTTCTGGTACTGATTCTGAGGGTACTGCCTTTGAAACTGCTGGTACTGCTGACGCTGCTGATGCTGCTGAGGTGGACGCTGGTTCTGCCTGAACTGCTGAGGTTGATTGCCTGAGAAACGAGGGCGGCTGCTGCTTCCAGGCTGGGGTCCACTGATCTTGCGCTTACGATCTTCCATCTCCTTACGCTTCCTTTCTGTCATGATTGCTCTGTCAATCAGGTGCTGGAATGTCGGGAAGGTGTGATTCATCAGCTGATACTGCAGAGGGTCAACCAAGCCTCTCAGAAAACGGTATTGTCGCTTGGCGTCAGTGTTGACATCTTCAGGAGCATAGCGAGACAACTGCAGAAACCTGTCCCGATACTCACTGACAGACGATGACCCTTGCTTAAGGGCCAGGAACTCCTCCTTCTTCACTGTCATCAGACCTGCAGGCACATGGTACTGACGAAAGCTACCTCTGAATTCTTCCCAGGTGATGGTGTCGGGGTTGGCATGGGTGGCGAGGTAAGACTCCCACCATGACTGGGCTGCTCCTCTCAACAGACGGGGACCATACAGAACTTTCTCCCTGTCATCGCACTGAGCGGTATGCAACTCCCGCTCCACAGTGCGCAGCCAATCTTCAGCATCCATGGGGTCAGAAGAGTGAGCGAACGTTGGGGGATGGCCTCTCATGAATTCAGCACGCTTGTCTCTAGGCATCTGAGGCATCTGAGGCTGGGGTGGTGCTTGCTGCTGTTGCTGCTGCTGCTGCTGCTGAATGGCGGCCAGAGTCTGACCGATGGCTTGAACTGCCTGAGTCTGCATCAGAAACATCTGCTCAATCGACATCGGGGGCGGGGGCGGCAGGTGCTGCTGCTGGGGCACCTCATCCTGCGGAGCGGCTCGCTCCTGCTGAGCACGCCTTCCTCCTCTACGCCTGTTCTCTGACATCTGCAGAATGCAACCACACATCAGAACTGATCTGGCAAAGCTTGCAGCATAAGAAAAGAGTATAGAATTCTCCAACAGCACTGAACAGATGAGCATCTTCACTGATCTCCAACACAGACCACACAGCTTCTCAGATAAAGAGGAAAGGAGAATAATGGGTTTCCCAACTATATAACTAACTTTATTGACATAGTATGTAAACCAAAATGCAGGGGGTACCCACACTCTGGTGACAATCATTACAAAGATCCAAACCAAACATAGTTCATCATGACAAACATAAATGCACAGGATATAGCAAACTACCCTGTCTAACTAAAACTAACTAAGACCGAGACTAACGCTAAGACTGAAGCTTCCATGTATATATTTATTTCGTATTAATTACAAGATCCAACTCTAACGATCTATGGTTCTAGGTTTATCTTGGTCTTGCAGGCGGGATTGCCATAAGACTGGTGTCCACGCTGAGGTGAGCGGTACGGGTGCTGAGTCCCAACGGGAGCGGGGGAACCACCGTCCAGATAACGACGTTCCGCGCGCTCAGCCCGCAGCAGGGCGATCTCAGCACGAGCCCTACTCAGCTCGTCTAATGCATGGTCCAGCTTCGTGTTTAGCACGGCGGCTAGGTTGACTGTGCTGCTCAACCTAGGATTGCCCTCACCGACAGGTGAGACAATCACGCCTCCTGTGCTGCCAGATGAACGGCGGGGGTAATACTTCAGGTCAAGACCGTCAGCTGCCCCACCGAAAACCGAGCAGTAGTGCGAAAGCGCACGCCGTGCAGCATCTTGCATGGCTGCCTCAGCTGAGTCCCGCTCAGAGATAGAATAGTGCTCTGAACAGGCCTCTGCACCCTGGAGACTGTCCTCCGGGCAGCGCACCAAGCAAGTTGCCTCCCAGCGGTCCGGGTAGACCCCGCGACTATGCTGGTAGACCACACAGCGATACTCGACGGACCAAGTATGCCGGTCAAATGCCCGACGTAGCAGGGTGTCGAGCGCATCATGGAAGTGACACCCGCGAGCAGCGTCGCGAGTGATGGGTCGAGCAACCCACCCTTCCGGCTCAGGGTTAGCAGAGAAGTCGGTGTCGTGGCTCGAGCTGTCGTCGCCTCCTCCGTCGTCTGGGTCTCCTCCAGCAGCTACTCCAGAGGCTGGGGCGCCCAGTGGTGGTGCAGGGGGCGGCTCCAGAGGAAGCACAGGGGAGCAGCTCCTCACAGACTCTATCTCCTGGTGGAGCGAGAGGGAAGAGCTCTGCTGCTCCTGTCGTCGACGCTCCTGCTCCTCACGCAGGCGGTGGTGTAGTCTCTCCAAGTGGCTGGACTGTCCGGCCACGGGACGGCGAAGCGGACGCTCAGCAAGGCGGGAGGGTAAGAAGGGGATGACTGACTTTCGTGCAGTGTGTCTAAGTCGAGCCATCTACAAAAGACATCGCAAGCAAAAGGGTAAGAATAGAATTAATATGACCAGCAAGTAATGAATCATAAGTAAATGAAGGATTGGAATAAAACATGATTTTCAGCAAGGTATAGTATATAGTAGAACATAGGTTTGGTCAGTAGGACCAACTTTTGAAGGGGTACCAAGGTCAAGGCAGGGACCGAGGTCTATAATCCTTAGAACGACCATTCTACTCTAGGTTAGCGGTCCTACAGTCAGCACGGCTTTGATACCACTTATGTCACACCCGGTTTTTAGAAGGCAAACCGAATGCGAACCATGTACGTGCCAGGATCAGTTATTCACGTACACAGCAGTTACATAATATGGACATCATCACACAGTGCTCAAAATAGTATTAAAAAGGGATAATAGTCGATTACATCATACGTCTGAGACGTCCATATAGTTCTTACAATAAATCAAAGTGCGGAAAAGAAATGTAGATAACACGGCCTTCACAGGCAGCCGACTGGGGGTTGCCGCTAACCCACACCTAGAACTCGTCGTAATCTTGGAACTCCTGGAAGTCTCCTTCCACAGCTTCATCTTCGCCTGAGCAGTGGTTGCAATGCTGACAACCTGGGGGGGGTTTGGTGTGTAGAGCAAGGGTGAGTACACATCAACATACTCAGCAAGCATCCTGTTTGGCTGTAGTGGACTAGCTTTATGTGGGGATAAGTCAAGCAGTTGCTTTTAGTTGGTCAGATTATTATTTACTAGTAGAAAGCCAAATTTTAGCATTACCCAAGTTATTAACCCGATGTACCCTTTCCAAACGGAAAGAATACCACTTACCAGCACCATAATCATAACCAAAACCATCAATCTCATTGCCACCTGTACCACAATGTCTCTGATCAAGTACCACTAATCACTGGAGCTCCCTTGGCCGCTCATAACCGCGAGCACGGCTGATATATCAGTTTCATAACACTCTGCAGAGGTTGTGCACTTTACCCACAAGCCGTGATTCCCTCTTGCCTCGGGCCGATCAAACCCTTAAACACTACCAAGGTGAATAGGCAGGGTCTCACTACGTAGCCTTTACAAAGATTCCCCGGGGCTGTAGCCACCCGTTAGGTTTCCTAAATGCACCGCACTCCTCCCCAAGGGGCGAACCCAAACTTGGCAGAGCGAGCCGCATACACCGAGCCCCATTGACGGCACGACGGCTAAGTGAACTACACCCCGGATCCTCTAATTATTCAGCTAAGGGCACCCCATTCCACCCTCATGGTTGCACTGTTTTCCCGGGCGGTCATCCATAGAACAGGTCCTTACGGAGAGGCACTCGAGAAACCGCTCGAGTCCCCTTGAAAACCACAAGTATAATCATAAAGAAGAACGGGAAAACAGCGTATCATAGATAATCACATCATGTTCATTGATTAGAGTTGAGCAATAGCATCAGACTAAGTAGTAATAATCCGACCCAAATAGGTAAACAAGGACATGGATAACAAAAGCTAGTCAATCCTTAGGTATAAATGTGTAATGCGGGAGGTGAATTAAAGAATAAATAGGACAGAGATAGGTCAAAGGACACTTGCCTCCACCAAACGACTGCTGCTCAGGGGCTTCTCCTGCGAATTCCTCGGGCTCTTCGACCGGATCGTTCTCTATGCGAGCGCAAACATACATACATCCATCCACATATTTAATACAAAAGAACAGTACACCATACAAGATAACAAATAAAGTGAATATGCACCAAGTATGACATTCGATAACGCATTTGTTATGGCTAGAAAGAAACGGGAAAGGTCTCGCAGGGGGTTAAATCTTATGCACTAATGACACAATTGGTTTTTAACAAAATAATTCTGTTATATATATTTATATATACTGATGGAAACCTAATCACTTTTAGTTGATCAACGTTGCACAGGGTAAACAATTAACTACGTGAATCAATAACATAACGGAATTTTAAATTAAACTTCCTATTTTCCCATAGCATGAACAGTGATTAGCCTACTTAAAATACAGTAATTATGATCACAGAAAGTAAATAAAATAAAATAATAAAAAAATAAAAAAAACAGAAGGGGGGGGGGGGGGGGCGGTTGAACCGGCCCTAGGGCGGTTGAACCGGCCCTAGGCGGGGCGCGGGCGGGGCTGGCCGGGCGGCTGAGCCGCTGCGCCGGCCGGTTGAACCGGCGGCCAGGCGGGCGCGGGGGGGGGGGGGGGGGGTCGGGCTGGGCGGCCGAGCGGGCGGCCACAGGCCACGGCGGGGCAGGGGACGGCCGAGCGGCCGAGCAGGGGGGGGGGCGGGGCGGCCGAGCGGCCGAGCCGGCCGAGCCGGCCATGGGGGCACGCGCGGGGGGGGGGCCGGGGGCGCAGCCAAGGGGCCGAGCGGGCGGGGTGGGGCGGGCGGCCGAACCGGCCATGGGGCCGAGCGGCGAGAGGAAGGGGAGGGGGGATGGGGGAGGGAGGAGAGAGGGAGGAGGGGGGGGGGGCTTACCGGCGTCGGGGATCGACGGCGAGGGGCGGCCGGCGGCAGGGGGCGGCGCGGCAAGCAGGGGGCGGCGGCGGCTACCTAGGGCAGGGGGCGGGTAGGGGTAGGGGCGGCGGCCTAGGTGGGGAGGGAGAAAATGAGGGGGGAGAGGGAGAGGGTTAGGGAATAAGGGAAAGAGGGGGGGGGGGGGGGGCGGCTGGGCCTATTGGGCCCAAGGGGGGGGGCGCCAGGGGGCGGCTGGGCCGGCCGGGGTCGGCCCACGGCGCGGGAGAGAGAGAAAAAGAGGAGAGAAAAAGAGAGGGAGAAAAAAGAAAGAAAAGATCTTCTCCACATTTTCGAAATCCGATCTTTCTACATGAATGCAATTGCGCTTTCAAAGCAATCAAAAGAAATGCAAGGTTCGGCATGGTGCATCAAGCAACATAAAGCATTTAGGGTTTTTATACGTACGGGAATTCCAAACCGAATCCCGCTAGAACTTTGGAAAAGGTCAAGGTTTAGCGAAGGGAAAAAGAAAAGGAAAAGGTAACGCCCGAATTTTGGCAAGTAAAGAAAAGAAAAAATTCAACTGCAAAATTCGGGGCGTTACAAGCAGGGATCTTCTTCCTCGCCTCAGCAGGAAGTAGAGTCTGTGAGGTGTTGCTCTCATGTGCCCCCGCTAGAGGCGCCCCCTGCACCACCACTTGGCGTCCCGGCCGCTGGAGTAGTTGTTGGAGGAGACCCCGATGACGGATGTGATGATAGCAGCTCGAGCTACAACACCGACCTCTCGGAGGAACAAGAGCCGGAGGGATGGGTTGCTCGACCCATCACTCGTGACGCCGCTCGCGGGGTGTCACTTCTATGATGCGCTCGACACCTTGCTACGCCAGGCACTCGACCGATGCACTTGGTCCATCGAGTATCGTTGTGTTGTCTTCCAGCACAGTCGCGAGGCTTACCCGGACCGCTGGGAGGCGACTTGTTTGGTTCGTCATCCGGAGGATAGTCTCCGGGGTGCGGAGGTCTGCTCGGAGCATTATTTTATCTTTGAGCGAGACTCATCTGAGGTAGCCATACAATATGTCGCACGACGTGCGCTTTCGCACTACTGCTTAGTGTTCGGTGGGGTGGCCGATGGTCTTGACCTGAGGTATTACCCCCATCGTCTACCTGGCAGCATAGGAGGCATGATTGTCTCACCTATTGGTGAGGACAATCCTAGGTTGAGCAGCACACTCAACCTAGCCGTCGTGCTAAACACGGAGCGGGACCATGCTTTAGATGAGCTGAGTAGGGCTCATGCTGAGATCGCCCAGTTGCGGACCGAGCGTGCAGAGCGCCGTCACCTGGAGGATGTCTCTCCCGCCCCCGTTGGGACTCAGCACCATACCGCTCTCCTCAACGTGGACACCATGCCTACGACAACCCCGACTGTAGGACCCAGATAAATTTAGGACCCTATATCGTCATCGTTGGATCTTGTAATTAATGTTTAAAATTGAAGTCTTAGTCTTAGTCTTGCTCCTAGTTAGTCTTAGTTAGACAGGGTAGTTCGTATATCCTGTGTTTTTTTATGTTTGTCATGATGAACTATGATGGATTTGGATCTTTGTAATGACTGTCGCCAAAATGTGGGTACCCCCTGCACTTTGGTTTACTTGTTAATGTTAATAAAATTAGTTATCAAGTTAGGAAGCTTTTTATTCTACTTTCCTCTTTATCTGAGAAGAAGTGTTTGCCTGTTTTGGGAGTCAGTGAAGATGCTTATCTGTTCAGTATTGTGGAAGAATTCTATACTATTTTCTTATGCTGCAAGATTTGCAAGATCAGTTCTGATGTGTGATTGCAATTCCGCAGATGTGAGACAACAGGCGCAGAGGAGGGAGGCGTGCTAAGCAGGAGCAGCAAGCATCACAAGACGAGGCACCTCAGCAACAGTTGCCACCGCCGCCCCCGATGACAATAGAGCAGATGTTTCTAATGCAGACTCAGGCAATCCAAGCTATTGGTCTAACTCTGGCCGCCATGCAGCAGTAACAGCCCCCACCTCAACCTCAGATGCAAGTGCAGATGCCTTAGATGCCCAGAGACAAGCATGCTGAATTCATGAGAGGTCATCCCCCAGTGTTCGCTCACTCTGCTGACCCCATGGATGCTGAAGATTGGCTGCGTACCATCGAGTGGGAGTTGCACACCGCTCAGTGTGATGACAAAGAGAAAGTTCTGTATGGTCCCCGTCTGTTGAGGGGAGCAGCTCAGTCTTGGCGGGAGTCCTACCTCGCCACCCATGCCAACCCCGACACTATCACTTGGGAGGAATTCAGAGATAATTTCCGTCAGTATCATATTCTAGCAGGTCTGATGACAGTGAAGAAAGAGGAAATTCTGGCGCTCAAGCAAGGGCTCATGTCAGTGAGTGAGTACCGAGACAGGTTTCTGCAGCTATCCCGCTATGCTCCTGAAGATGTCAACACAGATGTCAAGAGGCAATATCGTTTCTTGAGAGGCTTAGTTGATCCCCTGCACTATCAGCTGATGAACCATACCTTCCCCACATTTTAGCACTTGATTGACAGAGCAATCATGAGAGAGAAGAAGCGCAAGGAGATGGAGGATCGTAAGCGCAAGATTGGTGGACCTCAGCCTGGGAGCAGCAATCGCCCTCGTTTCTCAAGCAACACACCTCAGCAGTTCAAGCAGAATCAGTGCTCGCCTTAGCAGCAGTTTCAGAGGCAGTACCCTCAGCATCAGCAGTAGAATCGCCAGAACAGTGTCACACCCGAATTTAAGGGACAAAGCCAGGTGCATCTCATATATGCGCCAAAGAAGACAACACATATAATAACAGAGTGTATAGAGATAAATGTCACAATATCATCAGAGTACTTATTACATAGAGGAAGCCTTACAAAATAAAAGATAAATATAAACGAACTAAAGTCCATCCTTGGCACCATAAAGTCAACTGGGAGACGCCACCTAGATCAAGTCAAACTCCTCATTGTGTGACTCCTCTTGAACCACCTGTTCTTCTCCTGTGGGGGTGTGAGACAGCAAGGGTGAGCTCACACATGTTCATCACTCAACAAGTTGTGGGGAATAATGTGCATGAACTCACCAAAGGTGGGAGTTCATGTGATGTTTAAGGCTGATCAACAATAGGGGTTAAAGCTGAGCATTGCTTTTAATAAGTTGGTCAAATTTTATTAGAAGTTACTAAATGTAAGTAAATACCAAACCATAATAAGAATAAAACAAAATTAATAAATAATCCCATGCAATGCAAATGACAACTTGAATTTAGTTTCATAATTTAATCATGCAAGAGTCCTGAGCTGCTCATGACCGTGAGCTTGGCTAGTATACCATTTTTACACTCTTCAGAGGTTGTACCCTGTACCCACAAGTCATGTTACCCTTCTGCCAAGGGATCACAACTCCCATACACCTCTACTAAGGAAGCGAAACAGGGCAACACTACGAGGCCTTTACAAAGTTCCACTAGTTTCTGGGAAGAGCAATTGCAAGAATCCCTCGTCTGACCGCCATCTCAGCAAAATCAACCCGAGAACCTCCTTGTATGCCTACTCCCCTACTGCCCTTGCCCCTTTCGGGTAAGGTAGTCTTCCACTATCTTTCCTAATTAGTCAGCCAAGGGCGTCCCATTCCACCCTTGTGGTGGCACGTGTTTCTCAAGTTAAGCTCCATGTTCCAATTAAAATTAATGATCTTGACATGAACATAAATAACATAACAGAATAATTGGAACATGGATATAATAAAATATTAACCCAAAACCATGTAAAGCAATAGCATAACTACCCAAATGATTCAGGGATAAACAAGGTAAAAAGGATAACGAGTCTAGGGTGACCTATTGGTTCCCATCAAAATTAAACCTATGCATTGATAAGTGATAATAAAGAACATTATTGGGTAAAAAGTGGTCAAGGGCACAACTTGCCTTCAATGAGCTCCTGCTCAGCAACTTCTATCTGCTGAACACCGGGATCCTCAGCCACTGGCTCTTCTACTCGCCACAATACAAACAAGCATAGTATAAAGAAGAAATCAACATCACACCAAACATGTATACAAATTACACATTAATAATCTACATCTTAAAATAAGATCACAGGAACAGGAATCATTAATTTTGGACTTATAGATAAAGTTATGAATTTCCAAAGGTTCTATGTGTTTTGTACAAGATTAATTAGGATATCAATTTTAATGTGGCTTTCATGTGAAAATAGTGGCACTAAATGATAAACAATAATATTACAAAATTATAGGAACTGGAATGGACTAATTTGGACTTAATATAAATCTCTACTACTTATTAAGTTAGCAATAGTAGCCTGCCTTTTTGTGTTCTGCCATTCTGCGATCTCAGCCGTCCAATCCCGCACACCAGTTTTCCAAAAAAAATTAAACTGTGGCTGCCTAGGGATCGAACCTTGAATCTATTGAGCAGAATGCCTAGCCTTCTACTCTCTAGCCAACATGACTCATGTTGAATTGTGTACAACTTCAACTAAAACGTCTTTTGTGTTTAACCCACCGTCCTCTCTGTATGCTAACTGAGTCTAGAAAAACATTTATAGCTTGGCCCCTGATCTTTCTAGAATTTGGGACGCAGTCCAGGAAATAAAGAAAATAGGGAAAGGAGTTTAGAAATTGATTTTTAGTTTAAAAATAATTGCAAAAATCCATTTAATTCATGGAAATTTCATATTAAATCCAAATGAGTTCATTCCAATTTCTATAATTCTATAATATTATTTTTATCACATAATACCTCTGTTTTGTCATGAAAACAACAATAAAATTGATTTCCTAATTAATCCTATATCAAATACATAGAAACTTTGGAAATTCGTAACTTCCCCATTTTAATTCCAAATTGAATCGTTCCAGTTGTGTTAGTCTCGTATGAATATTTACTACGCAGTAACAACATTGATTATACCATGTTTCATACTTTTATAATTAGATATTTATTTATCCTATGTTAATTGGGTTAATCTATGTCTATTGGATTAATTTATTTAATATATTAATATAGTATTCTAACTTTGTGGTTATATGATCTTTGACCATTAGTCTTGCAAACACACACTTACCTTTTTGTTTAAGCAAAAGTGTATGGTGGTACGTGTCCAATGACTAACGATGTACGAGAGAATTTCTTCCGGTATGTGTGAAACGTGCTCTCCAATAACGAGATCATACAAATCGTGATATATATCAAAGTCTGCATGATACTGATGGTTGCAATGTAGTGGTGAAACAGATAGATTATAAATAACAAAATTTATGTATGGCCAGAATCACAAATTGATTATGAAACATTTTCTCATAACGGTATAACACATATTTTGTATATAAGTTATCGTAGTATACTGGTATTATATATTCCCGTTGCAACGCACGGGCATTCAGCTATCATGTATAGAAGTCTGCATGGTACTGTTGGTTGCAATGTAGTGATGAAATAGTTAGATTGAAATAACAAAATTTATGTATGGCTAGGATCACAAATTAATTACGAAACATTTTCACATAACAGTATAACACACATTTATTCATAAGTTATCATGATATTAAATGTTTCCGTTGCAACGCACGGGCACCCACCTATATGTGTTTATGTCTACATCTATGACAGGAAACACATCTACTACATCTCTCTCCAAGCTCACTTGCTACATTGCACAATGCGTAGTAGTAGATAAGTATCACCGATATTCTTGAATTATATTTTTGGATGGAGGTAATATTATTTAAAGAAGAGCTTTGCATGCTATTTATTTTGTTTGAATAATGCATTATACTTAAATTCCCTTTTTTGCATGTGTGAAATTTTTTCTTCGTAATATTTTTTTCCATAGATCAGACTTGTGAGTCATTTTCATAAACCAACGCCAAGCATGAATCCATGTTTCCTACTTCAAACCCCGAACAAACTCCATGAGCAGGAGGCATTCGCGTTGTCGTCGCTCATCGATGACGAGAAGAAGCTTGGAGACTGTCAGTTCGACCTCTAAAAGCAATCTTACGTGGTCGCATGCGCCGCTGTGTACGACAAGCTCCTGCGAAGCCGCCGCTTGGACGCGGTCCAGAGCAGCTGCACCGCGCTGTCCATCGTTAAGCAGGGGGGCCTCATGGTTATCGCCAACGTCGACGACTCTCGGGTTGTTCTGGACACCGCATCCGACGACGACGCCATCACGCCGTCGAGCTCATCGTCCACCTGAAGCCCAACCTGCCACGTAAGTCGCTACTGACCGGACATGAATTATTGTGCTCTGGGACGATGGACGTTGCTGACGTTGTGTGAGTGTCCTCGAACATGATGTATGTAGTGGAATAGCGCATTCGGTGGTGCAACGGCCAGGGGTACTACCTCGCTGATGAGCCCGGGGTGCACTTCGTTTGGCAGCCCAACCAAGAGTCATCGGTACTCGTCATGTCGCGTGCGTTCGACGACTACTATATCGAGGATTGTGACGTCATCTTGGCGCCAAAGGTGACACAGAGGAGGATCGACAACAGTGACCAGTTCGTCATCTCGCCACCGTCAGGGTAGCTTTTGTGCCGGCCTGCCTTTAATTCTCTTCGCAAACACATACACACTTACCTTTTTGTTTAAGCAAGAGCATATGGTGGTGCGTGTCTGATGACTAACGATGTACGAGAGAATTTTTCCGGCATGTGTGGAACGTGCTCGTGCTCTCCAATGATGAGACCATACAAATCGTGGCATATATCAAAGTGTGCATGATACTGATGGTTGCAATGTAGTGGTGAAATAACTAGATTAAAATAACAAAATTTATGTATGGCTAGAATCACAAATTGATTATAAAACATTTTCTCATAACAATATAACACAGATTTTGTATATAAGTTATCGTAGTATACTGGTATTATATATTCCCGTTGCAACGCACGGGCATCCAGCTTTTTCTATGAATTAAACAAATTCTAGCCATTATTTTCATATTAAAAATCCATGTCTAAATTCATTTCCCTGATTTCCTAACTCCCCGGACTGCGCCTCAATTTCCAGAGAAGACAGGGGCAACGACTCAAAAGTTTCTAAGACTCAAAACTTCACTACTGCGGACTGCGGGTTTAATAAGAGAAAACCCCGGGACTATTGTGTAAAGCCACCAGCCGAAGAGGTATGGGCCGATCGTGGCCGTCCGATCTAACATGTGCGCCCAAGATTAGAACTAGGTACACCTGAACAGGTACGCGACACCAAACCTGCTATCAGAGATCTACGACTCTAATTTCCAACTAACTCGAAGCCTCCCAGATCCGCCCGATCGGATCTCGACGGCTCCAAACCCTTCATGCGAATCGGTATGCATCAGATGAATCACGATCGTTCCCCAAATGGATCAACGGTGGTGAACCACACTACCTTCCTCGGCCACCCCGACCGGCGGTGCATGAGCATGGCACGACGTCACCATCGCCGGTCAGGCGGATCCCCGATCTACGTGCATCAACCACCAATTCGACCGGACCCAAACATTACGACAACAAAAACGAACGCACTCAAGGGGATTTTACCGGGAGTTATACGCGTCGGTGAGTTGTCGACGGTGGCCATGGTCTCTTGTCGTTGCGCAAACGACGACAAGCAATTGCCGCCAATGGGCAAACGAATCCGACCTGGACGTTGGTCCAACGCGTGCCCTACGGCGACTAAATGGCCATGCTCCCGGAACAGTCTACCGCGACTGAGAAGTCGTCCGAGGGTGTGTCTACGGCGGTGGTGCGGGTGGCTATTCTCTCCCTCTCACAGCTTTTCCTACTTCTCAGTATAGCGCTGCCCTAGTTTGCGATGAAGTGGAGTCAACGTGCATGGGAGGGGGTGGAGTATTTATCCGCATGAATTGATCAAGGATGCAACAGTGAGGCCGATATTGCAGGGGGAATCTCGATCTTCGTGGCGGCGGACGCGGGCACGGTGCGTGGGCGTGAGGGGAAAGAAGGTCGTTGGGGTTCCGGGCCCACGTGTCAACGACATTCCCAGGTGTGTGAATATGACAAGTACGGGCCGCATGACAGTGAAACCGGGATTTGGGGTGCACGAGGGAGGAGTGTTGGGCCGCGCCAGGGAGATTCCGCCCACGCGCAATTCTCTCCTCCAATTTTCCTTTTTCCATTTCTAATTTCTTTTCCTTTTTCCCTCTCTCCCAAATTCAAACTTCAATTTAAATTTAACTTCGAATTCCATGGCAAACTTGTCTCCAAATTAAATGTCCAACTTGAACATGGTATGAGATGAACTTATTTATTTTTAAGAAATTTATTTTGTGATGACTAATGCTTCTCCTCCTCAAATTCTAGTGTTCCAATTTGATATTTATTTCCAACTTGGCTACTAATATATTTCTATCAACATTATTTATTGTTACCAAATGCACACACAAGGAAACTCCAGCATGATGCATGATTCGTTTTATAGTTCATTAATTAATTACTCACTTAAAAATGTGTTTGTTCACATGTTCTAATGACTGGAGGCCACACACAAAAAAAAATTCATCTCTATTTTTCTTATTTACATTTTTGGGTATTACAAATCCTACCCCCTTAACAAGAATCTCGTCCTTGAGATTTAGTAAGGACTAGGGAAAAGATGAGGAAAATCTATTCGAAGCTCTTCTTCTCTCTCCCAAGTAGCTTCATTTTCTCCATGGTGACTCCATTGTACTTTGCACATCTTTATAACTTTATTTCTTGTAACCCGAGTCAAAGTATCAAGAATCTTAATAGGATATTCCGTGTAAGTCAAATCACCCTGAACACTGAGTTCCTCCATGGGTAGCTATTCCTCAGGGACATGGAGACACTTCTTAAGTTGAGACACGTGGAACACATTATGCCCATCAGATAGATGATCAGGTAGCTTGAGTTGATAGGCCATCTCCCTAACTCGCCTAAAAATTCTGAATGGTCCAATAAAGCGAGGGGATAATTTGCCTTTAACTTTGAATCTCCTCATTCCATGAAGTGGTGACACCTTGAGGTACACATGATCACCTTCCTCAAACTCCAGTGGTCTTCTTCGATTATCAGCGTAGCTATTTTGCCTGGTCTGAGCTACCCTCAAATTCTCCCGGATGATACAGACTTGTTCCTCTTCTTCTTGAATAAGTTCAGGCCCAAAGAACTGTCTTTCTCCAGTCTGATTCCAATATAGAGGAGTCCTGCACTTCCTGCCATATAAAGCTTCAAATGGTGACATCTTCAGACAGGTGTTGGGGGCCTTCGTCTTCCAAAGGTCCCCAAAAACATGATTAACAATGTTTCCAAGTGTAATATATGTACAGGAACCTTCGGACTCGGAATGAAGTTGTACATAATATGAAAAGCGTGATCAAGACGAAGGTTGAACCAGTTCCGAAGCTACGCGCAAGGAAGCTTCGGCTCAGTAGCAGAAAAAGGAACCGACTTAAAGAGGAAAGGCTATCTAGTCCTCAATAGATTGTCCTTGAGTCAAAAGTAAACATGAAGGGCATGAATGTAATTTCACACAGGTTGCACCCTATGCCTATAAATAGATGAACAGTACCCTCGTACTGTTCAAGCTGACTTGTATTCGCTCGTGCGTCATGCTTGGTCTTTTGCCTTCTGTCAAACCGAAGGTACAAATGTAATTCAATATTGTTCATGTTTATTCATGATGATATAATAAAGATATATCAATGATGTTATATGATTATTCATGTTATCTCTCACATTTCATATGCTTCTTCTTTCATTAACATATACTGCGATGATGAAGGTATGTCCTTCATGACCTTCGTCTAAAGATCATTATATCCTAAGGGAGATAATGCTTCGAAGGACGAAGGGCTTTAACCTTTAACATTTTGTGTTACCTTGTTCTTAACTCATAGCATTTGAGAACAAGTCCCCAACATTGGTGCCCACCTCCGGTGTACTCACTTCCATAATCTTCGGCAAAGCATCAACCTTCGTCATGCCGCCGAAGAAGACAACAGCGCCAGGGGCTGCACTGCAGCCACTGGACACAAACCAGGAGACCCTCTCTCCGAGAGGCCAAAAGCCAAAAGAGAAAGGCCACCAATCTAACACTTCAGGAGTAGGAGTTGGACCAGGAGATCAGGAACCTAGAAGTCATTCACCAGTAGGTGCAAAGGAAAAAGGAGAAGATGGTCCGGCTGGCCGACCTTCAGAAGAAGGTCGACGAAGGTGCTGAGGAAGTGCGTCATCTTACTCAAGATGATCATGACCGAAGGCCCCAACACAGGGAGCTTCGTCAAGAGGGCTCATTCAATGAAGATGAATGGTACAATGATTTTAATCATGGTAGCTTTAATTTTGATGATGCTTCTCCCCTGGCAGCAGAATTGCAAGCTATTCCATGGCCACAATACTACAAGCCACCTCAGTTACCCATGTACGATGGGCACTCAGACCCAAAGCAATTCTTGATGAGCTATGAGGCAACAATATCCTCATATGGAGGCAACACAGCTGTCATGGCAAAGTCCTTCGTCATGGCAGTCCGAAATGTGGCCCAGACATGGTACTCTTCTCTCCGGCCAGGGACAATCACGTCATGGCAGAAGCTCAAGGACATGCTGGTTACTAGTTTCCAAGGCTTTCAGACGAAGCCAGTCACAACTCAGGCCTTGTTACAGTGCACACAAGACCATGAGGAATACCTTCAGGTGTATGTCCGAAGGTTCTTGCGTCTCAGAGCACAAGCGCCCATAGTGCCCAATGAAATCGTCATTGAGGCCATGATCAAGGGTCTTCGGCCAGGGCCTATGGCCCAATACTTTGCCAGGAAACCCCCAGACTCTGGAGAAGCTGCTTTAGAAAATGGATGAGTATATCCAGGTTGATAATGACTTTCGACAAAGAAGGGAGGAAGCTTATAGATTTTCTAAGATGACTAGGGGCTTCGGAGGAAGAATCCACCCTAGGCATGTCAGATCAATCCACAACTCCAGTCAGAATGATGACAAAGGAAGCCAGTTTCAGAGGCCACAACATAGCTCACAGTCTTTGGGACAGCAGCAAAGCTTCTTCAGGCCACCAACTCCAAGGGGCAGAGGTGGCAGGGGCTTCAGAGGAAGATATGGGGATCAACCCAAAAAAATCTATCATTTATTCTATGGTGAGGACAAGGGTCACACGACAAGAACGTGTCAGGTTACCATTCAGAAACAAAAGGAAATTGTCGAAGTAGAAGCCCGGCAGAATCAGCCGAAGCAGGTTTTACATACTGCTTCGTGTCACTCTCCTTACATACCAGAGTATGTGGGCAATCAACCTGCAACTTCTGTTGCTTCGGCAAGACATTCACAAGCTTCCTGGACCCAGCTCCCACCGCCACCACCCTTGCAACCTACCTATACCCAAAGCCAGCAGCCAGAAGGGCGCCAGCATTCCGAACAACAATGCGACTTCAGGGAGGAGTCCGAAGCTCGTACAGTCAACAACACTGTACCAGAATCAAAGCACATATACTGAGCAATATCCTACTTCTGAAATACTTTTAATTTCTATGCCATTTTGCTTTCTGTATAAGGAACAAGCAATGAAAACTTAGTTTTAATTTCTTGTAATGATTTTTCCTGTACCAGAATAAAATATATCTTCTTCACAGATTTACGAAGCTCAAAAGTCATTACTAAAGGAATGCAGAGCCAACCTAAACGAAGCTACAAAAGTCGTTCCTAAGGGAGCGCAGCGTAAGTCTTTTGCTCAAAAGTCGTTCATAAGGGAATGCAAATCCAAAATCGACGAAGCTACAAAAAAGTCGTTCCTAAGGGAGCACAGTGTAAGTTTTCTGCTCAAAAGTCGTTCCAAAGGGAATGCAGAGCCAAATACCGCCGAAATATAAGGCGAAGAAGTTCAAAAGTCGTTCCTAAGGGGGTGCAGAACTTATACCGCCGAAATAGAAGGCGAAGAAGTTCAAAAGACGTTCCTAAGGGGATGCAGAACTTATATCACCGAAATAGAAGGTGAAGAAGCTCAAAATTCGTTCCTAAGGGGATGCAGAGCTTGTGTATTCCAGTGTGGGCGTGTGGGTGTGTTTCTTCGGCATCCTCATCATTTTGCATCATATCATCACATCATGTCACATAACATTACATCATACATCACATTGCATTACCGGCACAAGAATCGAATATGAAGCCAATCTTTGGCGAATGCTTCGTCAAAATGAAAATGTGTTAAGGCATGAAGTAAGCTTCGGGAAATACAGTTTCATCAGCCTTGTCATGAGAAGGGATCTCTTTCTTTACGAAGCATGAAAAGAAGGGAAGGTGTTTTTTTGCCAAAGGCTCAAAAACGGTCTGTGTGTAAATTTCATGCATCGCAAAGAAATAAATTACAATAATTTACATATGCGATTCAAAATTACATACATCAAATGTTACATAGTCTTGTTACAATAGAAGCTTAATGTTCATTCCATTGTCCCATACATTGAGCATTTCAAAATATCATTACAATGAAATCTATTCTTCTCTGAGAACTTTTTCCGCAACTTCGTTTAAAAGTTTATCGACAACTTCGTCAATAATGGAGTCCGCCATGTTTATAATGTCCAGCGCTTCCTTCATTTCTGGATCAGCTAGGGGACCGTATGGTTCCGGCGGCGGAGATAGTTCAGATGAAGTAGGTAAAATTGATTAGTTCGAAGCCACAAAGCAAGTACCGAAGCTAAAAAACCAAAAATAATACCTACATGCCTTTCACGTTCTGCAGCCTCTTCAGCTCGTTTTGCTTCTGCTCGAGCGTCATGGGTGTCTTTTTCACTCTTTTTTATAATCTCATGGGCTAACTCTCGGCCACCATTCACCCAGACATCATTAAAAAATTTCCCGCCCATTAAAGTACTCTTATTTTTCCAGTACTCGCTGATTTCTCGATTAGCCTGTGCGAGCGCGCAGTTCTCTTTAGCTTCGGCCAGCTATCTCCAAAGGTCTTCAATTTCGGTTTTCTGGGCTTCGGCCTGAGCTTTATAATTAGCTTCATCTTCCTTTACTTTGTCTACCAATGAAATCAAAATTTTATCTTTCTCTAGACCTTCGTTTCTTAGTTCAATCACCTCGGACCGAAGGTTGTTAAGAGCCATTGTACAGCCTTCGTCTTTGGCGCTCTTCTGAGCCCTTGTTGGGGCGAAGGCGAAGACGCCACCCTTCGCTCGATGCCTTCGCCAAACTCGCTGCACCAACGGAGACAAGACGACTGGCAGACTTACCCTTCGTCCCACGCGTCGCCGGGCGAAGACCTGTGACGAGGTCGTCTTATCTCGTGGCCTCGTCCAACATGGAGGCCCACGTGTGATCTAGCCCATTGCGATCGGCCCTGCGTGGCCGTTGCGCATTACGGGCCTAATTTGTAAAGGTCTCCTTGTAATTACAGTCTGTAACCCTGCTTTATGGGAATATTCCGGGGATAACCTAGGCGCCTGAGGGCACATGCGTCCTTAACTGAGGACGCTGGGCACTCAGATACCTATAAATACCCCCGCACAGTGCCCTTGAGAGGCTAGATTAACAGAGCTATCGCCATCTCGAGTTGAAACCCTGTTTACATCGTTCTCACTCCCCCGTTGAATCAACTTGCTCGGGAGAGCAAGTTCCAACATTTGGCGCCCACCGTTCGTGCTACGAAAAAACCACCCGCGATGGCACCCAAGAGAGCTACCTCGAAGGCTGACGCGGCTGCGAAGGCAACACTACTGGCCGAGAAAAAGGGCAAGGCCCTTGTCGACACCACCCACCAAGAGGCCTGCGAAGACGACGCACTCAGCAAGAGGCAGCGCAATGAGCAACCCACTCCCGAAGGCAGTCTCCGCACCTGCAGCTCTGGAGGACAACCACAACTTCCCCCCAGGCTTCGCTCCACCAGAGGGCACGGACGCCACCGAGGACGGCGAAGTCATCGGCGTTTCGGCAGAAGAACAGCTACAACTGCGCGCATTGCGCATCAAGAACCGCAACCTCCAGAAGCAAAAAGAGATCCTCGAGGCCAAGCGCCAACGCGTGTCCGCACAAGCCAAGGTGCGACAGATGATACACGACGAAGAGTAGAAGGCTCATGAGCTTGAACAAGAGATTGCCCTCATGCAGAGCGAAGGCCAACTCGGCCTGCAACACGGCCCACCCCTCCAACAGCACGCACAAATCGAAGACCTGTTCATCCCTCAGCGCGGACACGTCGTCCCACACGTCGTGGCATTCCAAGGCGTCAACTATCTTGACGAGCAAAGTCCCCTGGCGCCTCACCTGCAGGTGTCACCATGGCCCGCCAACTTCAGGGCAGGGACCTATCCCAAGTACAACGGCAGCACTGACCCCGCACAGTACATCATGAGCTATCAGGTCGCCGTTGCATCATCCGGAGGGGACGATGCCACGATGGCCAAGTCATTTATCATTGCCCTCGAAGGCCCAGCCCTCACCTGGTACACCAGGTTGCCGTCGTTGTCCATCGACTCCTGGAGAAGTCTCCGGGACAAATTCTTGCTCAACTTCCAAGGGTACCGCCCAGACACCGACGCCTTGGCCGAACTTTCACTCTGCAAGCAGCTGGAAAAAGAGACTCTGCCGGAGTACTACCGCAAGTTTCTGACCCTCAAGTCACAACTGCCTTCGGTCGATGATCAAATTGCCATTCACTACGCCATCAGTGGCCTTCGGGCCGGCGTCCTTTACAACCACTGCATCAGGGATCCGCCCAAGAACCTCCAGGAGTTGTATCAGCTATTTGAAAAATATGCCAGATCCGAAGAGCTCCACCAGCGCAAAGTCGAGTCTCAGAAGAAACCCAAAGACACTCCACAGTCCATCCGCACGTGGACGAGGCCTTCGCAGCCAGACTCCGGTCGGGACGGTCGCAATCAGCAGCAGGTGCACAACATCGCCAACCAGCACCCCGCTGGCGAGGCCCCTCGCCGCCAGGAGTATCCCCCCTAGGGCCGCGGGAACGGAACTCGTGGTCGGGGTCGGGGACACGCGCAGCAGCCACGCAGATTTTACTGCCTGTTCCACGGCGAAGACTGCGCCCACCCTACCAGAGACTGCCCAGAGACGAAGGCCACCAGAGACAGGATGGCACGGGCGCAGCCAGCCGACAACCCTAGAGTTGTCGCGCACACATATCAGCAACCCCCTCCGCCATACATCCACGGCCCCGCTCCGCATCCACCGCACCACGCATACCAGCACCACCAGGAGGTACAAATCGTACCACCCCCACCCCCACCTCCACACCAGCAACAACAAAACATCCACCACCCCCACGCCCCAAAGCAAGAGGACTTCGCCGATCAGCCGTATCGTGGAGTCATTCATATGATCACTGGGGGTCCAGCGCTGACTTCGACACAAAGCGGCAGAAGAGGGACCATTACCGCAGTGTCAACCACGTCGCCGTCACAGGCCCAGTCGTGCAGACAAAGTGGTCCCATGTGCCACTAACCTTCGACGCCCGAGACGTCGATCTGCGCAGCGCACCCCACATCGACGCCATGGTTATCAACTGCAGCGTGGCAGGCTGGGACCTGCATAAAGTCTTAGTCGACAATGGCAGCCAGGCGGATATCATCTTCCTCCATGCCTTCGATCGCATGGGCATAAGCCACAGCCTGCTCAAGCCTTCGGACAACCCGTTGTACGGTTTCGGCGGCAAGGGCACCTTTCCTGTCGGCAAAATAGAGTTACCTCTCTCCTTCGGTGTAGCACTCAATGCCCGAAGTGAGCAAGTCACATTCGACATCGTCGACATGGTATATCCGTACAACGCCATAATGGGCCGGGGCTCCATCAACAAGTTTGAGGCAGCCATTCACAGACTTTACCTGTGCATGAAGATACCAGGTCCGCAAGGCGCCATCACGGTCTACGGCAACCAGCAGGCTGCGCGTAACATAGAACGAGACTTCGTCCCCGGACAAAGAAACGTGCACTGCCTCATGGCCCAGCACGAGGTCCCCGCGTCTGCCAGCCCAACTGACAAAGAACACGACAAAGCACAACTACAGAGCAACGACGGGACCAAGACTGTTCCCCTCGACCAGGCCACGCCCAAGCAGACGGTCACCATCAGCGAAGACCTCACTTCGCATGATGAGGAGAGACTACTCTGCTGCCTGTCCAAGAATAAAGACGTCTTTGCCTGGTCCGCCCTCGACCTAGTCGGAGTCAGTCACTCCATCATCGAGCACAGTTTAGGAATCGACCCTTCGGTGAGGCCGAAGAAACAGCGACTGCGTAAGATGTCTGACGAGAAGACAGAAGCCGCCAAGGCCGAGGTACATCGTCTGCTTGAGGCCAAATTTATCGAGCCAATCGCCTACCCCACATGGCTCGCCAACGTAGTAATGGTGCAGAAGAAGAGCGGCAAGTGGCGGATGTGCATCGACTTCACCAGTCTTAACAAGGCCTGCCCCAAGGACAACTTCCCGCTGCCTTGGATCGACAAAATCGTCGATAGTGCGGCCGGGTGCGAGGTCATGTCACTCCTCGATTGCTTTTCCGGCTACCATCAAATATATATGAAGGAGGAGGACAAGGCCAGCACCAGCTTCATAACACCCTTCAGCACGTATTGCTTCATCAGAATGCCGGAGGGACTCAAGAACGCCGGGTCCACTTTCTCCCGGCTCACCAAAACAGTGCTCAAGGGACAAGTCGGCAGAAATATATTCACGTATGTGGACGACATCGTCGTCGCCAGCAGAAGCAAGGAGGACCATCTTGCTGACCTCGCCGAAACGTTTGCGAACATGCGGGACGCACGCCTTCGCCTAAACCCCAAAAAGTGCGTCTTCAGCGTTCGCCAGGGGAAGATATTGGGCTTCCTGGTGTCACACCGCGGAATCGAGGCCAATCCAACCAAAATTCAGGCCATCATCAACATGACGCCCCCACAATCAGCCAGAGACGTCCAACGCCTGACAGGCAGATTGGCCACCCTCAACAGATTCATCTCCAAATCCGGAGAGCGAAGTCTCCCTTTCCTCAAAACTCTCCGTGGCGCAAAAGACTTCGCTTGGGGACCAGAGCAGGCGGCGACCTTCGCCTCATTGAAACAGTACCTGTCAGAATTGGCGATTCTTACAAGCCCCGACTCTTTGCTACCCCTGTTACTCTATGTTGCGGCTTCGCCACATGCGGTCAGCGCATCACTGGTTCAAGAGCAGACCGTAGAGGGCATGATCAGGCAATGTCTAGTTTATTACGTCTTCGAAGTGCTCACACCATCAAAATGTAATATGACGGAACTGGAAAAGATTGCCTATGCAGTTGTTATGGCTTCGCGCAAATTGCGCCACTATTTCGAGGCATTCAAGGTCCGGGTCACCTCAGATAGGGGACTCGGCGAACTGTTTAGAAACCCAGAGGCATCAGTCCGGATTGCCAAATGGGCAGCCAAACTTTCCGGCTACCACATCACATTTGAACCCAGGACAGCCATCAAGTCACAAGTCCTGGCAGACTTCATTGTCGACTGGACTGGGCCAACAACACAGCCGGACCCGTCGACAGAAGAAGTATAGACAATCCATTGCGACGGCGCATGGTGCCATGCGGGGGCAGGCGCCGCTGCAGTCATTACTTCACCGATAGGGGTCAAGCACAAATACGCAGCACGCCTCAGCTTTGCTTTAGAGTCTGACAGATGCACTAACAACATAGCAGAATATGAAGCTGTCATCCTCGGCCTTCGCAAGCTAAGGGCCCTTGGTGTCACCACCTGCATCATCACAACGGACTCCAAGGTAGTCGCCGGCCAAGTCGAGAAAGACTACGCAGCGAAGGACCCCGCACTTATGCAGTACCTCGCAGCTATCCGTAGCCTCGAGAGGCAGTTCAAAGGTTTCACCTTACAGCATGTGGATCGTGCCAAGAATGAGGAGGCTGACGCGTTGGCCAAGGCAGCCGCCCGAGGCGAGGCCCTGCCCTCTGACGTATTCTACCATGTCATCGGCAAGCCAGCCGTCCGTAGCCCAGAAGTGCTCCAAATAACCAATGACAGCGAGGGCCACCACATAGTCAACCTTATCATGACCGAAGACTGGCGGGCACCAATAACCCTGTTCCTGCAGGGGTACTATCATCCAACCAACATCAATGAGGCCAAGCGCCTCAAACATCGAAGCTGGGACTTCACACTAATTGAAGGACAACTTTACAAGAAGGGGGTCAGTCAACCCATGCTTAAATGTGTCACCGAGACCGAAGGCGTCCAAATTTTGCGCGAAGTCCACAGCGGGACTTGCGGCTCTCACGCAGGGCCCAGGGCACTAGCCGCAAAGGTAATCCGGCAAGGTTTCTACTGGCCCGCCATGATCTGCGCCGCAAATCAGGTCACAAGGTCCTGCGAAGCCTGCCAGAAATTTTCTCCACGATCAGGAAGCCCTTCGCAGTTCACGAAGCTAATCGCCCACACATGGCCTCTTCAGCGCTGGGGCCTGGACATCGTCGGGCCCCTACCCACGGCCCAGGGGAACCTCAAGTTCACCTTCGTCGCTGTCGAATATTTTACCAAATGGATCGAGGCGAGGGCTGTATCCACAATAACATCGAAGACTGCCCAGAAATTCTTCTGGCAAAACATTGTTTGCCGCTTCGGAGTCCCGTCCGAACTCACAGTTGACAATGGCAAGCAATTTGACAGCCAAGACTTCAAGGATTTCTGCTTCTCCATTGGCACCAAGCTTGCCTTCGCCTCAGTATACCACCCGCAATCCAACGGAGTTGTGGAACGTGCAAATGGAAAAATTTTCACAGCTGTCAAGAAGATGATCCTCGACGATAAAAAGGGCAAGTGGGCCGATTTGTTACCTGAAGCGGTCTGGGCATTAAACACGACTGAGTGCAGGGCGACTGGGTTCACCCCTTTCCGCCTTCTATACGGATCGGAGGCCATGACCCCGCAAGAAATAAAACACGGGTCCCCACAGACAGTCCCGTCAGCTGTCCTCGACGTGGACGAGCCCACTTCGAAGGACCTCATCGATGGAGACCGCGTCTTCGCCCTACAGGCTCTAAACAAATACCAAGCCCAAACAAAAGCATGGCGTGACCACGCAGTCATCCTGAGGGAATTCAGCAAAGGAGACCTCGTACTCGTCCGGACAGCTCGGACAGAGTCCCGAGGCAAGCTGGAGCCCAAGTGGGAGGGCCCTTTTATCGTCAAGACGAAGGCGTCCCCCAGCGCGTACAGGCTCGCAACGCCATACAACGAGGACTTGGAGCATTCCTGGAACATTGATAATCTCCGCAAATTTTTTGTTTAACTCCTCAGGGCCAGCTCGCCCTTGTAATTCGCAAAACAATTTTATTCTGGCCCGCACTCTTTTCCTCCCGGGGGGTGAGATTTTTAACGAGGCGGAGCCATGTAATATACAAGCGAAAAATCCCCCACAAAAATCTACGTCAAAAAAAGACCGCGTCGACGGTCTTCGACATTTGACCAATACAAAGTCACCGAGAGGGGCAGCGCTAGCTACCCTCGCATGCGACACTCCACGCAAAAGTCGCCTAAGGGTGCAGCCGGACTAGCACAACAAGTGCGCAAAATCGAAGTCTTCTCCAAAAGACTATCCGTGCAAAAGTCGCCTAAGGGTGCAGCCGGACTAGCACAACAAGTGCGCAAAATCGAAGTCTTCTCCAAAAGACTATCCGTGCAAAAGTCACCTAAGGGTGCAGCCGGACTAGCACAACAAGTGCCCAAAATCGAAGTCTTCTTCAAAAGACTATCCGTGCAAAAGTCGCCTAAGGGTGCAGCCAGACTAGCACAACAAGTGCGCAAAATCGAAGACTTCCTCAAAAGACTATCTGTGCAAAAGTCGCCTAAGGGTGCAGCCGGACTAATTCAACAAGCGCGCCAAAACGCAAGCGCATTACATCCATGCACAAGTCTACACCAAGAAACTATCCGCGCACGGACCAACTACAGGCACAGCCGGACCAACATAATAAATGCGCCAGACCAAGCGCGCAACACCCCTATAGACATAGCCAGATACGCGAAGGCGCACAGCCTCATCATACAAACTATAGTAACACACTTACAGCGAGGGCATCACACCTTACATCGGTTCAACCTTCGGAATGATTCCCATCTCCCTATAGTTAAATAGCATTATCCTAAGCTCCTCACCCTCAAAAAGACTTCGCAACTCCCCCTCACCTACACTCGCCCCAGCCGGCGAGGACAACAATTCCTGCTTGCCAGCCCTGCCCACACGAAGCCTACCACCATCCACCTCACTCACTCTACGCTTCGCCACCGCCCTTCGCCGCCTACGCCCAACACTCGGACCAGGCACAACTTCAGCATCCGCAACATGCGGAGAAGCCTCCGCCGCAGCCACATCCAAGGCCGCAAAGTAATCCAAGTCCTCATCCGAAGACTCTTCCATCCACTCAACCGAACTCCCAGAGTCACCAAAATCAGAAAACTTAGATGAAGACTCATCCGATTCATTCCCAGCATCCACGGTCGAAGCCGCCACAAAATTAGCAGTAGCGGTTGCGTGCGCAGGCCCAAAATCTTGAACCTGCGCAGCAACCAAGGTTCAGCAACATAGACAAAATTCTCTAACTACCCCACACCCACTAAGCCACCTGCGAAGACCCAGCCGCCGTGGGATCCTCCGCTGCCGGCTCCGTCGTCGTCTTCGGGGGATCCTCCACCCTCGGCACAGCGGTTGGCGACGAGCCCCCACCGGACACAGTAGCCGCAGGAGCAGCGGGGGAGCCTTCACCGGTTTCCAGGGGCGGTGCCGGGTCGACCTCAGCCTCGGCCACCACCGGGTTGGCCTCCGCTTCGGGCCGCACGCTGTTCAGGGGTCCAAAGTCCTCCACGACCTCGGCACGTGCCGCCTACAACACAGCACACCGATTCAGCAAGCCCACGCATACCACACATTCAACAACACTAGACAAAAGACAAAAGTTTACCTGATCCCTCGCCCGGTCGGACCGCTCCCTCACCACCTCCCGACCGTGGGGGCCCCACATCCGGTCAAAGAGGGCACCCGCGAAGTCCTTCACCACAGGGTCTTCGACCTTGAAAATCTCGCGCCCAAAATCTTCATCAGATCGGTCGAAGACCTCATAGTGACTGCACCCCTCGCGGGACAGCGCGTTCATCGCCCCTTCGCAGGTGACGAGGGAGGCAAAGGACATAAATCCCTCCACAATGGTCGGGAGCGCCAACAGTTCCTCTTGCAGCCACTTGAGGAAGCGAAGGCCCGCCTCCCGGTTGGGCACTTCCAAGTCAGCAGTCCACGCGCCCAGCTCACGGTATGAGTCCACGAGCTGTTTGCGCGTCCGCTCAACTTTCGAGCACGTAGAGGCCTCGGCCCTCTCCATGCGGGCCTGCAGAGCGTTAAACCGCACCTCCCATTCCTCGGCGCGCTGGTTGGCGAGACTACCCTCCACCCACGCCAAATTGGCCTCCGCCTGCGCCGCCTGCGCCTTGGCGATGGCCTGGTTAGCCTCCCTCCTTTCATCCACCAGCTGGCGTTGGAGGTCCGTCCTCTCGCCCTCCAGGGCAGCCACCTTCTCCGCCAGCTTGCGGCACTTGCTGTCCGCGGCCGACTTTTCCCGGACGACGTCAGCATGCTGCGCCCGAAGTCTCTTAACTTCGGCAGACACGTCTACAGTAAGGGCCCCCGACGCCACGCGGTCGGCGAAGTCGGTCGCCTAATAGACACACATGAGACCACAATCCCCATGGAAGCGGTAAACACCGAAGTCCAGCTCAACTTACTTGACTCAACCGCTGCGACGCCTCCCTCAGCCGGCGGGACACAGTGCCCGCTTCGTCCTTGACGGCAGCGACCGCCAAAATCTCACCGCCAGCGTTGAGAGCGCTACCCCTCACCCCAGGCACCGCGGCAGACATCGTGGTCGCCACCACAAGCGGAACAACAACAAGTTGCCCCTCGCCCGATCCTGCAGCGGATCACCAGTTAAAAAAAAACTTACCAACAAGATAGTCATCCATGCTAATATTTGTGCCGAAGTCGGCAACGCGTTTCCCCGGCGAAGGCAGCTCCCGGACCTTCGCAGCTCCGTCCGGGGCAGACTTGGTTCCACCGGCGCCGGCTGCCTTCACGCTCCCCGGCACCTTGCCGGACCCAGGGGCGGCCGACTTTGCCGCCAGCGTAGGCTGGCTACCGCCGAGGATGGTAGCCTTCGCAGTCCCCCGTGCCCTCTTCGGCCTGGCTTCGGGGAGCCTGATGACCGCCCGTCGCTTCTGCGCAGCTTCCTGGCGATCCTTGTTCATCACTGCCGACACAACAGCAGCATTATTCCGTCCGTAAGGAAACACTCTCAAGTCACGAACCATGCGAGACGTAAAGAAGTCTTCGTCGGCCGCGCGGGGGATAGGAACGTTCTTAGGCCATCGACCCCCGGTAACCTCCAGCATCCTCGCCGAAGACTCCCGGAGCTCGGGCGAAGACATCCTTCCCCCGGGGGCCGCGCATGTCCCCATCAATTCCATAGCAAAACTATCGGAGACCCCCAGTTCTCCCATCGCAGTACCTAGCTTCCTCTTCTTAGTGGATGGGGCGGCCTCCGGCGCAGGGTCGTCTTCAGTCTTAGCCGCCGGTTTTTTCCCGCGGCGGTCGACAACGTCTTGCCCGGGATAACCGCCATACAGCAAACAATTCAACTCGAAGACCCTATTCAGATGGTCGTTGGATCCAGGTATATCCCAACTCCGCTGGGCCTCCGTCCTTGGCACGTAGCGACCAACAATTCGCACCGCCCCATCCTCCGCCTCACGCACGAACGCGGCGGGATCTCGGCCATGCAAATCCAGTGCGAAGGCGGGACTCCACACCAGCATCCCGCCACGGGAAGGCATATGACGAGGGCATACTTCGCCCAGCGCCCAGCCACGCGCCAAGGGCCATACCCCATACCCAACAAACTCCTCAACCAGATCGCGTCCGCTACTCATGCGGGCCGCGCACCGAAAGGCCCCTTCATCTCCATCTTCCTCCGCTACCTCAAACCGCGGGTACACTGAGTAATAATGCGAACACATGATGGCCACGGGGAGCCCAGGATGGTCTTCGACTGTGCCTTCGGCAACGTAGAACCAAAAATCCCACCAGTTGCCCCATTTATTGCGGGCGCAGGGAACCAACTCAACGACTTCCATCGAAGTCTTGTCGGTCTTCAGCGTAAATGTGCAAGATCCAAATTGACCAGTCTTATTTCCGATTCTCCTTTTCTGCCAATGCAGACAATAATACTTCGCGAAGACTTCGACCGAAGGCTGCCCGCCGTACGAAGTCGTCGCCCAGACATATTTTGCCAGGGCCACCACGGCATTCGGCGTCAGCTGGTGGACCTGGACGTCGAATTTACGCAGAACTTCTCCCACAAATCGATGCGCGGGCAGACGAAGGCCAGCGACGAAAAAAGCTTCGAAGACGACCAACTCGCCTTCCGGCTCGAGGACGACCTCTGCCCCCGGGACACGGGCCACTCCGCCGCCGAAATACCCAAGCTGTTGCATGTCTTGCACACGGACCAAGGACATCCGCGACACGCCGAATTCCACTATGTCGCCGGTGCGCAACTCCTCCGCCGCCACATTGCTCAGCGTCTCCTCGGACGACGCGCCGGCCGGCGGTGTATCGGCACCAGAAGAGGAAGAGGACGGCATGGCTACGTACCGTCGGCAGCGACGGGCGGTTTGCTTCACACGGGCCAGATCTTCGACGAGCAAGAGCAAGGAGGGCAGACGAGCAGCGAGCGGTTTGAGAAGGAAGTTAGGGTTTTCTCGGAGTGTGGAAAGATAAAGTTCAAAATGCGCCGCCCCCCGCCCTCTTTTATACACAGGGTGCGGCGCTTCGGGGAACCCACAATCCAACAGTACAACGTCAATCAACGGTCATGTCAAAAACCCCCACGGAACCACTTCGAGCGAGGGCAGCTTATCCACCATCTAGCGACGTCTTCGGCACCAGATGACTTAGTCGAACTGGTCCCTCGGAGGGCAAATGTTGGGGCGAAGGCGAAGACGCCACCCTTCGCTCGATGCCTTCGCCAAACTCGCTGCACCAACGGAGACAAGACGACTGGCAGACTTACCCTTCGTCCCACGCGTCGCCGGGCGAAGACCTGTGACGAGGTCGTCTTATCTCGTGGCCTCGTCCAACATGGAGGCCCATGTGTGATCCGGCCCATTGCGATCGGCCCTGCGTGGCCGCTGCACATTACGGGCCTAATTTGTAAAGGTCTCCCTGTAATTACAGTCTGTAACCCTACTTTATGGGAATATTCCGAGGATAACCTAGGCGCCTGAGGGCACATGCGTCCTTAACTCAGGACGCTGAGCACTCAGATACCTATAAATACCCCCGCATAGTGCCCTTGAGAGGCTAGATAAACAGAGCTATCGCCATCTCGAGTTGAAACCCTGTTTACATTGTTCTCACTCCCCCGTTGAATCAACTTGCTCGGGAGAGCAAGTTCCAACAGCCCTCAAGGCATTACTAAGAATTAATCCCTGTAAAGAAGAAGAAAGAATTGAGTATGACAACAAAAACTTCGTTTCTAACTTCAAAGTCAACTTTTATACCTTTATGCTATTATACGCGAGGCTGTCAGCAAGATCATCCTTCGATAAGACCGAAAGGCCTTCTTCAAGTTTAGGAAATCCCATACTCTTAGCTATCTCATGGCAAACAGATATTTCTTTGTTATCCGGGAGACGGTACAGGAAATCATCTTCGTTACTACCATTGAAGCATGTCGAATAATGTAGTCAACACCTTTGTTCGGAGCTTCGGGGGCAGGAGGTTCGGTCTTTTCTGGTACAATCTGCCCTGCTATTTTGTCCTCAGGCGCAACAGACTTTGTCTCGGTGAGCACTGAAGGCCCAGCTTCGGCTTCGACCTGAACTTTCGTAGCTTCGGCAATTTTCTTAGGGACAGGGCTCAAGGCCTTCGTAGTCTCTATAACAGCGTCTAGTATGCTGGCCATCCTCCTCTTCTTGGGAGTTGTGACAGGAATTTTTTGCATCTTTGACAAATCTGCCTCTGCCAGTGGGCTTACGATTTCTGGCACTTTTATTACTTTTTCCACCTATGGCTCCACGACCTTATCATCTTTATCTTCGGCTGGCTCGACTATAGGCACCTTCGGCACTATAGTCGGCTCTTCAGCGCTTTGCACAATCAGAGCAGATTGCTTTGCTTCGACAGCTGAAAAGGTCCCCACGCTAAGTTTAGGCACCACGGCCGGTTCAATGTAACGTGGCTGGTGGGTCAGAACCTTCATCTTTTTGCCCTTCGGTTCAGCTGCAATGGCCAAAGCGGCAGTCTTTCTCTTTTTCTCTTGCCCTCATAGCGAGTAATGGTAATCAGGGTATACAAAGCCAATAGCATCAAATACTCTGTTCAACCTTTTCCTGCCCCAACACCCGAAAGCTGCCGACAAAGCATTATCTTCGGCCTTGGAGTATGCCCCAAGTAGTTCATAACTGGTAGCTTCGATACACTTTAGCCAGTCATCGTCTGGCTCATCAAACTTCTCCCTAAATCTGAAGGTATACTTGAGTCGGACCAAACCACCCTCACTAGAATCGGCGGTGGTCTCCTTCGGCATATCCCAGCTCTCCACAAGTGGCCATACCCTGAAGGCTATATGCTCTTGAATCAAATCCCTTGTGCCAATGAAGGCACACACAGTGCTAAAAGCCCTCTGACATGCTTCAACAGTGCCATCAATTTCCACCTTCGGTCTTCGAAGGCCGAAGCGAGACCAGATAGGGCGCTGAATGATTTCTTTGATGTCTACCCTTGCCTTTAAATCATTTTTAATGTAAAACCACTCCTCCATCCAGGCCCCGGGCCATCTTTTCCGGAATGTTGGCACCAGGTGGCTTGCATTAGGGCGAGCAGTAAATCCATAACAACCGAAGTTGTTGTGGTACTGTTCTTTGCCAGTAGCCTTCATCTCATATAAAAGCTCGTGCATACTGCAGAAGCACTTCGCGCTTGGCTCTAGCCCCTGACTCCTTATAGCCCAGACAAAAATCCCCATCCTAATTATAGCTTTGGGGTAATCTAATGAAGGAAAATATGGTATATCTTCAGCACTTCAACCACAAACTTGCTTAGAGGGAACCGAAGACCTGCCTTTAAGAAGCTTCGGTATATAACAACTTCGTTTTCCTCTGGAGCAGGGGCAAGCATCCTCGCCGAAGACTCCCGGAGCTCGGGCGAAGACATCCTTCCCCCGGGGGCCGCGCATGTCCCCATCAATTCCATAGCAAAACTATCGGAGACCCCCAGTTCTCCCATCGCAGTACCTAGCTTCCTCTTCTTAGTGGATGGGGCGGCCTCCGGCGCAGGGTCGTCTTCAGTCTTAGCCGCCGGTTTTTTCCCGCGGCGGTCGACAACGTCTTGCCCGGGATAACCGCCATACAGCAAACAATTCAACTCGAAGACCCTATTCAGACGGTCGTTGGATCCAGGTATATCCCAACTCCGCTGGGCCTCCGTCCTTGGCACGTAGCGACCAACAATTCGCACCGCCCCATCCTCCGCCTCACGCACGAACGCGGCGGGATCTCGGCCATGCAAATCCAGTGCGAAGGCGGACTCCGCACCAGCATCCCGCCACGGGAAGGCATATGACGAGGGCATACTTCGCCCAGCGCCCAGCCACGCGCCAAGGGCCATACCCCATACCCAACAAACTCCTCAACCAGATCGCGTCCGCTACTCATGCGGGCCGCGCACCGAAAGGCCCCTTCATCTCCATCCTCCTCCGCTACCTCAAACCGCGGGTACACTGAGTAATAATGCGAACACATGATGGCCACGGGGAGCCCAGGATGGTCTTCGACTGTGCCTTCGGCAACGTAGAACCAAAAATCCCACCAGTTGCCCCATTTATTGCGGGCGCAGGGAACCAACTCAACGACTTCCATCGAAGTCTTGTCGGTCTTCAGCGTAAATGTGCAAGATCCAAATTGAGCAGTCTTATTTCCGATTCTCCTTTTCTGCCAATGCAGACAATAATACTTCGCGAAGACTTCGACCGAAGGCTGCCCGCCGTATGAAGTCGTCGCCCAGACATATTTTGCCAGGGCCACCACGGCATTCGGCGTCAGCTGGTGGACCTGGACGTCGAATTTACGCAGAACTTCTCCCACAAATCGATGCGCGGGCAGACGAAGGCCAGCGACGAAAAAAGCTTCGAAGACGACCAACTCGCCTTCCGGCTCGAGGACGTCCTCTGCCCCCGGGACACGGGCCACTCCGCCGCCGAAATACCCAAGCTGTTGCATGTCTTGCACACGGACCAAGGACATCCGCGACACGCCGAATTCCACTATGTCGCCGGTGCGCAACTCCTCCGCCGCCACATTGCTCAGCGTCTCCTCGGACGACGCGCCGGCCGGCGGTGTATCGGCACCAGAAGAGGAAGAGGACGGCATGGCTACGTACCGTCGGCAGCGGCGGGCGGTTTGCTTCACACGGGCCAGATCTTCGACGAGCAAGAGCAAGGAGGGCAGACGAGCAGCGAGCGGTTTGAGAAGGAAGTTAGGGTTTTCTCGGAGTGTGGAAAGATAAAGTTCAAAATGCGCCGCCCCCCGCCCCCTTTTATACACAGGGTGCGGCGCTTCGGGGAACCCACAATCCAACAGTACAACGTCAATCAACGGTCATGTCAAAAACCCCCACGGAACCACTTCGAGCGAGGGCAGCTTATCCACCATCTAGCGACATCTTCGGCACCAGATGACTTAGTCGAACTGGTCCCTCGGAGGGCAAATGTTGGGGCGAAGGCGAAGACGCCACCCTTCGCTCGATGCCTTCGCCAAACTCGCTGCACCAACGGAGACAAGACGACTGGCAGACTTACCCTTCGTCCCACGCGTCGCCGGGCGAAGACCTGTGACGAGGTCGTCTTATCTCGTGGCCTCGTCCAACATGGAGGCCCATGTGTGATCCGGCCCATTGCGATCGGCCCTGCGTGGCCGCTGCACATTACGGGCCTAATTTGTAAAGGTCTCCCTGTAATTATAGTCTGTAACCCTACTTTATGGGAATATTCCGAGGATAACCTAGGCGCCTGAGGGCACATGCGTCCTTAACTCAGGACGCTGAGCACTCAGATACCTATAAATACCCCCGCACAGTGCCCTTGAGAGGCTAGATAAACAGAGCTATCGCCATCTCGAGTTGAAACCCTGTTTACATTGTTCTCACTCCCCCGTTGAATCAACTTGCTCGGGAGAGCAAGTTCCAACAGCCCTCAAGGCATTACTAAGAATTAATCCCTGTAAAGAAGAAGAAAGAATTGAGTATGACAACAAAAACTTCGTTTCTAACTTCAAAGTCAACTTTTATACCTTTATGCTATTATATGCGAGGCTGTCAGCAAGATCATCCTTCGATAAGACCGAAAGGCCTTCTTCAAGTTTAGGAAATCCCATACTCTTAGCTATCTCATGGCAAACGGATATTTCTTTGTTATCCGGGAGACGGTACAGGAAATCATCTTCGTTACTACCATTGAAGCATGTCGAATAATGTAGTCAACACCTTTGTTCGGAGCTTCGGGGGCAGGAGGTTCGGTCTTTTCTGGTACAATCTGCCCTGCTATTTTGTCCTCAGGCGCAACAGACTTTGTCTCGGTGAGCACTGAAGGCCCAGCTTCGGCTTCGACCTGAACTTTCGTAGCTTCGGCAATTTTCTTAGGGACAGGGCTCAAGGCCTTCGTAGTCTCTATAACAGCGTCTAGTACGCTGGCCATCCTCCTCTTCTTGGGAGTTGTGACAGGAATTTTTTGCATCTTTGACAAATCTGCCTCTGCCAGTGGGCTTACGATTTCTGGCACTTTTATTACTTTTTCCACCTATGGCTCCACGACCTTATCATCTTTATCTTCGGCTGGCTCGACTATAGGCACCTTCGGCACTATAGTCGGCTCTTCAGCGCTTTGCACAATCAGAGCAGATTGCTTTGCTTCGACAGCTGAAAAGGTCCCCACGCTAAGTTTAGGCACCACGGCCGGTTCAATGTAACGTGGCTGGTGGGTCAGAACCTTCATCTTTTTTCCCTTCGGTTCAGCTGCAATGGCCAAAGCGGCAGTCTTTCTCTTTTTCTCTTGCCCTCATAGCGGGTAATGGTAATCAGGGTATACAAAGCCAATAGCATCAAATACTCTGTTCAACCTTTTCCTGCCCCAACACCCGAAAGCTGCCGACAAAGCATTATCTTCGGCCTTGGAGTATGCCCCAAGTAGTTCATAACTGGTAGCTTCGATACACTTTAGCCAGTCATCGTCTGGCTCATCAAACTTCTCCCTAAATCTGAAGGTATACTTGAGTCGGACCAAACCACCCTCACTAGAATCGGCGGTGGTCTCCTTCGGCATATCCCAGCTCTCCACAAGTGGCCATACCCTGAAGGCTATATGCTCTTGAATCAAATCCCTTGTGCCAATGAAGGCACACACAGTGCTAAAAGCCCTCTGACATGCTTCAACAGTGCCATCAATTTCCACCTTCGGTCTTCGAAGGCCGAAGCGAGATCAGATAGGGCGCTGAATGATTTCTTTGATGTCTACCCTTGCCTTTAAATCATTTTTAATGTAAAACCACTCCTCCATCCAGGCCCCGGCCATCTTTTCCGGAATGTTGGCACCAGGTGGCTTGCATTAGGGCGAGCAGTAAATCCATAACAACCGAAGTTGTTGTGGTACTGTTCTTTGCCAGTAGCCTTCATCTCATATAAAAGCTCGTGCATACTGCAGAAGCACTTCGCGCTTGGCTCTAGCCCCTGACTCCTTATAGCCCAGACAAAAATCCCCATCCTAATTATAGCTTTGGGGTAATCTAATGAAGGAAAATATGGTATATCTTCAGCACTTCAACCACAAACTTGCTTAGCGGGAACCGAAGACTTGCCTTTAAGAAGCTTCGGTATATAACAACTTCGTTTTCCTCTGGAGCAGGGGCAGTGCTGTCTCCTCCAATTCTGATAATAGACATGTCGCGAAAGTATCTCCCCCTCATTGCATCAATATGACTTTGCTTGATAGTCGATTTTCCGAAGATAGTATGGCTTGGGCGCCACGGCCGATCCTCAGAGTCTTCATCCCCACTTTCCACGTCATAACTATCATTGTCATCAAAATCTTCGAAGAAACCCTCCTTGATCTCCTTAGTAATTTTCTCTGTATTTGTCTTTGCCATGGACTCAATAAAACCAGCAATGAAAGGATCTGCAACTTTCTTCTCTTCATACAGCTTCATCTCCCTGGTCGTTTTCTTCTCTTCAGTCATCTTCTTCTCTCCACTCATCTTCTTGTTTTCAAATCTGGAGCAAACATGTCTTTAAACCGGAGCTCTAAAAACTCGAAAATCAGGTAAGAGCTAATGAGCAAGAGGTAAAAGTTTGAGAAAACCTCGTAAATGGCAGAAATGGCGTATCAAATGGTGCCGCTATGGTTCATATTTATATGCACAGTGCTTTGCAACTTGGTGGACCCCATATGTCATTGGACTATTGCTATTCTAGCAAAGGGAAGGTGTTTTTCGGACCTTCGGCTTAAGGCCTTCATTCACGTCGCAGTCTAAATTCATGGTTATAACAAATTAATACTGCGAGGGGCTACTGTTGGGGGCCTTTGTCTTCCGAAGGTTCTAAAAAACATGATTAACAATGTTTCCCAAGTGTAATATATGTACAGGAACCTTCAGACTCAGAATGAAGTTGTACATAATATGAAAAGCGTGATCAAGACGAAGGTTGAACCAGTTCCGAAGCTACACGCAAGGAAGCTTCGGCTCAGTAGCAGAAAAAGGAACTAACTTAAAGAGGAAAAGGCTATCTAGTCCTTGATAGATTGTCCTTAAGTCAATAGTAAACATGAAGGGCATGAATGTAATTTCACACAGGCTGCGCCCTATGCCTATAAATAGATGAACATTACCCCCGTACTATTCACGCTGACTTGTATTCGCTCGTGCGTCACGCTTGGTCTTTTGCCTTCTGTCAAGCCGAAGGTACAAATGTAATTCAATATTGTTCATGTTTATTCATGATGATATAATAAAGATATATCAATGATGTTATATGATTATTCATGTTATCTCTCACATTTCATATGCTTCTTCTTTCATTAACATATACTACGATGATGAAGGTACGTCCTTCATGACCTTCGTCTGAAGATCATTATATCCTAAGGGAGATAATGCTTCGAAGGATGAAGGGCTTTAACCTTTAACATTTTGTGTTGCCTTGTTCTTAAGTCATAGCATTTGAGAACAAGTACCCAACAACTGGCCTGGTAACTATAATTATATGAGAACTCAGCATATGGTAGACTTTTATCCCAACTGCCTGCATACTGAAGGGAACAAGCTCTCAACATATCTTCCAGTACTTGATTAGTCCTTTTAGTCTAGCCATCAGTTTGAGGGTGATAGGCCAAACTGAAGTTCAACTTCGTATCCATATTCTCATGAAAGCTTTTCAAAATCTGGAGGTAAACTGTGAACCTTGGTCAGACACGATCTTCTTTGGTACTCCGTGTAAACACACAATCTGAGCCATATATAACTCTGCCAATTGAGAGCCTTTATAAGTAGTCTTGACCGGAATGAAATGAGCCACTTTGGTCAGTCTATCCACAATCACCCATATAGAATCATACCCTTTCAGGGTGCGAGGCAATCCAATAATGAAATCCATGCCAATTTCTTCCCACTTCCATTCGAGTATCTTTAACGGGTGCAATAGTCCAGCTGGTCTTTGGTGTTCGGCCTTGACTCGTTGACATACATCACACATAGCCACATGTGTAGCCACATCTCTCTTCAACCCGTACCACCAGTACTTCTGCTTCAAATCCTGATACATCTTAGTGCTACCACGATGAATAGAGTAATCAGAATCATGGGCTTTCTTTAGTATAGTTTCACGTAGGCTGTCAATCATAATCCTTAATGAGCTCCAACCATCGGCGTTGCCTAAGGTTGAGATCCTTCTGAGTGAATATGTACTTCAAACTTTTGTGATCGGTGTACACTTGGCACTTGGTTCCCATAATATAATGTCTCCATATTTTGAGCGTATGCATTACGACTGCTAGTTCTAAGTCGTGAGTGGGGTAGTTCAACTCATGTTTCCGCAACTGACGAGACGTGTAGGCAATCACGTGTCCTTCTTGCATAAGCACACATCCCAAGCCTTAGCCACATGCATCACAATAAATGTCAAATCCCTTCTGTAGATCTGGCATAACCAACACTGGGGGTGACATCAATCTCTTCTTTAATTGATCAAAGCTATCTTGGCACTTCGTCCCACTTAAACTCTCTTCCCTTCTCCAGAAGTGAGGTCATAGGCTTAGCAATCTTGGAAAATCCTTCAATAAATCACCGATAATAGCTTGCAAGTCCCAAGAAACTCTAGACCTCAGTAACTGTACTTGGTATGCTCCACTCAACTATCTCATTGACTTTAGCAGGATCCACTGATATCCCACCATTAGAAATGATATGTCCAAGGAATGACACTTTGTCAATCCAGAACTCGTGTTTGCTATACTTGGCGTAGAGTTGATTATCTCGTAGCTTTTGTAGCACCAATCTCAGATGTTCCTCATGATCACTATCACTCTTGGAATAAATAAGAATATTATCGATGAATACCACGACGAATCTGTCTAGATACTCCATGAACACCTTATTCATCAGATTCATAAAATAAGCTGGTGCATTAGTTAGTCTAAATGACATAACCGTGAACTCATATAAACCATATCGGGTTGAGAAAGCCATCTTGGGAATATTAGATGGCCTATTCTTCATTTGGTGGTAACCCGATCGGAGATCAATCTTCGAGAATACCCTTGCACCTCTCATCTGATCAAATAAATCCTCAATGCATGGTAACAGATACTTGTTCTTCACAGTAACATCATTAAGGGATCTATAATCCACACACATCTTTTGCGATCCATCTTTCTTCTATACAAACAGAACTGACGCTCCCCAAGGTGAGGAACTCGGACGTATGTACCCAGCCTCTTGTAACTCCGTTAACTGCTTGTTCAGCTCTTTTAACTCTTCCACGGACATCCTGTATGGCCGTTTAGAAATAGGAGCAGTCCCAGGTAAGAGATCAATGACAAACTCAACTTCCTTATCTGGTGGCATCCCTGGTAACTTCTCTGGAAAGACATCTGAAAAAGCCCTAACCACACGGATGTTGTCACCAACAAACTTCCCATCTACTAAGAATACCGCAAGTCTGGTAGTGGTAGTTACTGCAATTTCAACTTCAAATCTTTCTCCTTTAGGGCTGGTGAGTTCTACAATACCCCTACCACATTGTATAACGACCTTTGCCTTTCTTAACCATGACATACCAAGGATCAGATCTATACTGCTTTCCTCTAATATTATAGGGGTAGCCCAGAATTCTCTTCCCATAATGGTCAATGTCAATCTATGTGTCATATAATTTGCCTCAACAGGCCCTTTAGGTGTAATTACTATCATTGGTATTTTCATATTTCGCAGTGGTAACTCATTTGTGTTGGCATATCGAGTAGACATAAATGAATGTGTAGCACCAGAATCAAATAATATTGTTGTAGGAATTGCATTAATAAAAAAACATTCCAAGTGCAATGTTAGCTCCTTCAGCAGTAGCATCAGCGCTGGCCTAATTAACCCTGGCAATAGAGAATCCCTTGCCAGATCCCGGAGTCTGCTGCTTGTTCTGCACAGGTGTAGTAGCACTCCTCTGTGGACAAACATTATCATAATGACCAGTCTTACCACACTTATAGCATGTGGTACCAGCACTCTATCCTAAGAATTTTGCCGGGGTGCCAGTGGAGGCAGCCTGACGAGTCGGTGGAGTCCCCTGTGGTGTGTACTGAGCTGGGCATTGGCCTCCTCCAGTGTGAACTGGTGTACCCTAAGGTGGAACGTAGCGAGGACGAACACTGCTGCTTCCCTGACCCTGAGATATTGCCTTCCTCTTCAAATCTCCCAGCTGAACACGCTTGTGTTCAATAGCTAGGGCCTTGTCAAGCAGCCTCTGAAATGACGAAAATGTATGAGCCACTAAAGCATACTGCAAAGGTCCATTAAGTCCTTTAATAAAGTGCTCTTGCTTCCTCTCATCTTCAGCTACTTCATCAGGTGCATATCTTGAGAGCTGAATGAATCTGTCACGGTACTCGCTGACTGACATGCTTCCCTACTTAAGCGAAAGAACTTCTTTCTTCTTAATCTTCACCAGTCCAGCAGGAATATGGTAGTTTCTAAACTGAGTAGCAAACTCTGCCCATGTGATAGTATCAACAGCATCGTGGGCAGCAACATAAGAATCCCACCAATCAGTAGCAGGACCAGTCAGACTACCAGAAGCATAGAGAACCTTCTCCCGATCAGAGCATTGGGCAATAATCAACATCTTCACCACTGACTTCACCCAACCGTCAGCGTGCAGAGGATCTAGAGAGCTAGCGAACGTCGGTGGCTTGTGGCTCATAAACTCCCGGTGCTTGTCCCGGGGTGGAACTGGTGGTGGTGGTGGTGGTGGCAGTGGTGCTTGCTGCTGTTGCACCCTTCGCTCCTGGCGCATCTCCTCTCTCTCTTGGCCATCTCTTGGCGTTCCTGCCGCATCTGCACGTGCATATCCGCCATAGTATCCGCCATCTGTTGCATTATCCGCATTTGGGCTAAAACTGCGGGATCAGCTCCGGCTGGTGGAGGATTTGGAGGGTCCATCTCTGCTTGTTGTTGTTGTGGTTGTCTAAATATCCTCCGACTGTGTTGATTGGGGGGTAGATCAATTCCACCACCCTTCCTGGTATTGACCATCTAAGTTAGAAACATACGGTAAGAAAGAATTGTAACAAGGCAAGTAATTACGAAGCAGGCTACTTTGGGGGATTTATTAGCTAAGTAGATTAGTGTGTTACCTACTAAAGATAATATATTACCTTATTGTGGTACATGCTAAGATGCCCAACTATAACGTTTCAATTAATCAAAGAAGCAAATCAGACATTTATCATTAGAACAATCAACCAACATTTTTAAATAGAGAAAATAGTTTTAATTTTGTCTTAGGTCTCCTATCTCTTAAAGAGGTCATAATTGTAGGATTCCAAGGTGTGAAATCCATCTTGTCTTAGAGTAGAAAAGATAAGAGTAATCAGAGTAGAACAGCAAAAGGTGAGACAGGATCAAGATAAGATAAGTATAGAAAGAATCAGATTAAGGTAAGTAGGTATTGGTTTTATCCATTTCTATCTAGGTTTCGTCCTACAGTCAACATTTGCTCTGATACCACTTCTGTCACACCCGGATTTAAGGGACAAAGTCGGGTGCATCTCATATATGCGCCAAAGAAGACAACACATAATAGAGTGTATAGAGATAAATGCCACAATATCACCAAAGTACTTATTACATAGCGGAAGTCTTACAAAATAAAAGATAAATATAAAACGAACTAAAGTCCATCCTTGGCACCATAAAGTCAACTGGGAGACACCACCTAGATCAAGTCAAACTCCTCGTTGTGTGGCTCCTCTTGAACCACCTGTTCTTCTCCTGTGGGGGGTGTGAGACAGCAAGCGTGAGCTCACACATGTTCATCGCTCAACAAGTTGTGGGGAATAATGTGCATGAACTCACCAAAGGTGGGAGTTCATGTGATGTGTAAGGATGATCAACAATAGGGGTTAAAGCTGAGCATTGCTTTTAATAAGTTAGTCAAATTTTATTAGCAGTTACTAAATGTAAGTAAATACCAAACCATAATAAGAATAGAACAAAATTAATAAATAATCCCATGCAATGCAAATGACAACTTGTATTTAGTTTCATAATTTAATCATGCGGGAGTCCTGAGCTGCTCATGACCGTGAGCTCGGCTAGTATACCAGTTTTACACTCTGCAGAGGTTGTACCCTGTACCCACAAGTCATGTTACCCATCTGCCAAGGGATCGCGACTCCCATACACCTCTACCAAGGAAGCGAGGCAGGGCAACACTACGAGGCCTTTACAAAGTTCCACTGGCTTCCGAAAACCCGTTACAGTTTCTGGGAAGAGCAATTGCAAGAATCCCTCGTCTGACCGCCATCACAACAAAATCAGCCCGAGAACCTCCCTGCATGCCTACTCCCCTAATGCCCTTTCCCCTTTCGGGTAAGGTAGTCTTCCACTAGCTTTCCTAATTAGTCAGCCAAGGGCGTCCCATTCCACCCTTGTGGTGGCACGTGTTTCTCAAGTTAAACTCCATGTTCCAATTAAAATTAATGATCTTGACATGAACAAAAATAACATAACAGAATAATTGGAACATGGATATAAGGAAATATTAACCCAAAACCATGTAAAGCAATAGCATAACTAATCAAATGATTCAGGGATAAACAAGATAAAAAGGATAACCAGTCTAGGGTGACCTATTGGGTCCCATCAAAATTAAATCTATGCATTGATAAGTGATAATAAAGAACATTATTGGGTAAAAAGTGGTCAAGGGCACAACTTGCCTTCAATGAGCTCCTTCTCAGCAACTTCTATCTACTGAACACCGGGATCCTAAGCCACTGGCTCTTCTACTCGCCACAATACAAACAAGCATAGTATAAAGAAGAAATCAACATCACACCAAACATGTATACAAAATACACATTAATAATCTACATCTTAAAATAAGATCACAGGAACATGAATCATTAATTTCCAAAGGTTCTATGTGTTTTGTACAAGATTAATTAGGATATCAATTTTAATGTGGCTTTCATGTCAAAATAGTGACACTAAATGGTAAACAATAATATTACAAAATTATAGGAACTAGAATGGACTAATTTGGACTTAATATGAATTTTCTATGAATTAAACAAATTCTAGCCATTATTTTCATATTAAAAATCCATTTCTAAATCCATTTACCTGATTTCCTAACTCCCTGGACTGTGCCTCAATTTCCAGAGAAGACAGGGGCAACGAGTCAAAAGTTTCTAAGACTCAAAACTTCACTGTTGTGGACTATGGGTTTAACCAGAGAAAACCCAAGGACTATTGTGTAAAGCCACCGACCGAAGAGGTATGGGCCGGTCGTGGCCGTTCGATCTAACATGTGCGCCCCAAATTAGAACTAGGTACACCTGAACCGGTACATGACGCTAAACCTTCGATCAGAGATCTACGGCTCTGATTTCCAACTAACTCGAAGCCTCCCAGATCTGCCCTATCGGATCTCTACGGCTCCGAACCCATCATGCGAATCGGTATGCATCGGATTAATCATGACCGTTCCCCAAATGGATCAACGGTGGTGAACCACACTGCCTTCCTCGGCCACCTCGACCGGCGGCGCGTGAGCATGGCACGGCGTCGCCATCGCCGGCCAGGCGGATCCCTGATCTACGTGCATCAACCACCAATTCGACTGGACCCAAACATTATGGCAACAAAAACGAACACACTCGAGGATATTTTACCGGGAGTTATACGTGTCGGCGAGTTGTCGACGGTGGCCGCAGTCTCTTGTCATTGCGCAAACGACGGCGGGCAATTGCCGCCAATGGGCAAACGAATCCAACCTAGAGGTTGGTCCAACACGGGCGATGGGGCCCTCTGGTGCTCCCGGAACAGTCTGCCGTGACCGAGAAGTCGTCCGAGGGTGTGTCTACGGCGGCGGCTCGGGTGGCTATTGTCTCCCTCTCACAGCTTTTCCTGCTTCTCGGTATAGCGCTGCCCTGGTTTGTGATGAAGTGGAGTCAACGTGCACAGGAAGGGGTGGAGTATTTATCTGCACGAATCAGTCAAGGATGCAACAGTGAGGCTGATATTGCAGGGGGAATCCCGGTCTCCGCGGCGGCGGACGCGACACGGTGCATGGGCGTGAGGGGGAAGAAGGTCATCGGGGTTTCCGGCCCACGTGTCAACGGCGTTCCCAAGTGTGTGAGTATGACAAGTACGGGCCGCATGACAGTGAAACTGGGGTTGGGGGTGCGCGAGGGAGGAGTGTTCGGCCGCGCCAGGGAGATTCGGCATACACACAATTCTCTCCTCCAAATTTTTTTCCATTTCTAATTTCTTTTCCTTTGCCCTTCTCTCCTGTTGGGGGCCTTCGTCTTTCGAAGGTCCTCAAAAACACAACTAACATGTTTTCCAAGTATAATATATATACAGGAACCTTCAGACATGGGATGAAGCTATACATGATATGAAAAGCGTGGTTCGGGAGAAGGATGAACCAGTTCCGAAGCTACCTGTGGAGAAGCTTCGGCTTAGCGGTGGAAAATGAAACTGACTTAAAGGGGAAAAGGCTATCTAGCCCTCGATAGATTATCCCTAAGTCAATAGTAAATGTCAAGAGCATGGATGTAATTTTACACAGGCTGCGTCCTGTGCCTATAAATAGATGAACAGTGGCACCGTACTGTTCACGCTGGCTTGTATTCACTCGCTCGTCATACTTGGATTCTCACCTTCTGTCAAGCCGAAGGTATAAATGTAATTCAATATTGTCCATGTTTATTCATGATTATATAATAAAAATGTCTTAATGATATCATATGATTATTCATGTTCTTTATATAAGTCATATGATCCTGCTTTCCATTGTATATTGAAATGATGAAGGTACATCCTTCATGACCTTCGTCTGAAGATCATTGTATCCTAAGGGAAATAATGCTTCGAAGGACGAAGGTCTCTAACCATTAACATTTGTGTTGCCTTGTTCTTAATTCATAGCATTTGAGAACAAGTCCCCAACATTGGCGCCCACCTCTAGTGAACTCATTCGACCACTTTTGGTAAGCTGTGACCTTCGTCATGCCGCCGAAGAAGGCTTCAGCGCTAGGGGCTGCATTGCAGCCACTGGATGTCAATCAAGAAACACTGCGTGAAGCTAGAAGTCAAAAAAGGAAGGTTACAAGTCCAACGCCTCAAGAGGAGGAGCTAGACCCAGAAATAAGGGACCTCGGAGCCATCCATCAGCAGGTCTAGAGGAAGAAGGAGAAGATGCTTCGTCTTTCCGATCTACAGAAGAAGATCGATGAGGCTTTTGAGGAAATGCGTCATCTCACTCAAGATGACCAGGACCGAAGACCTCAACGCAGAGAGCTTTGTCAGGACAATTCCTACGATGACGATGAATGGTATGATGATTTCCATCATTGAAATTTTGCTTTTGATGATGCTTCTCCTCTGTCAGTAGAACTACAGGCTACCCCATGGCCCCATCATACAAGCCACCCCAGCTCCCCATGTATGATGGGCACTCAGATCCGAAGCAGTTTCTAATGAGCTACGAAGCAACCATATCTTCGTATGGGGGCAATACTGCAGTCATGGCGAAATCCTTCGTCATGGTAGTCAAGAATGTTACACAAACCTGGTACTCCTCTCTTCGACCAGGAATGATCACATCATGGCAGAAGCTGAAGGACATGCTGATCACCAGTTTCCAAGGGTTTCAGACGAAGCCGGTTACTGCTCAAGCTTTGTTCCAGTGCACACAAGATCATGAAGAATACCTCCAGGCGTATGTCCGAAGGTTCTTGCGTCTGAGAGAACAAGCGCCCATAGTGCCCAATGAAATCGTCATTGAGGCCATGTCAAAGGTCTTCGACCAGGACCTACGGCTCAATACTTAGCCAGGAAACCCCCTCAGACTCTGGATGTAACACCCCCATTGGTCCCACACATTGGATGTTACCAAATACCCTTCCCACTAAACTTATGCAACACAAGAAATGAAAATAAAGAGAGAAAGTATTGCAAAATCCGGCAGCACCTCCCTTGAAAGAAGCATAACAAGGGGGGGAAACATGGAGTTCATACAGGATATAAAAGACAGATAATTCACGTAGTAGAATCTAAATGCAAAAGTGGTAAAACACATTCATGACCAAATAAAAGGATAGGTAACTCAGCCCACCCCAAAAACAGCTCAACCACCATGAAAAGCTAGAACATAATAATTCCCTAGACTTGACCCTCCCTGATTAACAACATTATTAAGTAGTGGTTCCTTTATTAAAGATGTAGTGGCCGTGCTGCTACATCCCTGTTTTCCCAAAGCAGAAATCAGGTGCCTGCATCAAACAATGCAAGAGTGAGATGACACATCTCAGCAAGTAAACAGGGCAAACAACAATTGGACAATGTAAACCAACTGTGCTTAAACAACCACGTAGTTCAAAACTTCCTTCTTGAATAATAATTTGCAGCAAGTAAGCAAGTAACTAATTACTTAACGCCAAGAAGAATCACAATGTAAAAATCCACCCTATCCACATCCACATAATAGATTCCACACCTCTCCCATGAATGCACATGGCTACAGATGCAATAATGACTTCTGCCTTCATATCTCTAAGGATATGAAGCTGCATCATACCCCTTCTTGGGCAACATATGATGCTCAATGTACCGGTACGGTCGGACCATAAGATCACGATGAACTTCCATGCAATGAAAAATGAATGCATTATGCATGACAACAACATGAGTTCTTCCCAAATAAAATGTGCTAGACATATACTTCCACCCATTCCACATAATAACCACTTGAGTAACATGATCAAACCACAAACTCAACATATGTAATCAATAAAACACGAATATCTTCAAACGATGGTACTCAATTAAAAATATGAATACGAACATAACAGCACAACATAATCAAGTATAAGACTCTTCATTCGACAGACGGAATAACCATCATTGTTTTACTTGCCTTCACCAGAAGTTTGGGCAAATCTCTAAGTACGATCTGGAAGTCCACCACCTGTTTTGACACCCAACTTAGTGCACCAGTTTCACAAAATAAGCCTCAAAAACAACGCCGCACCTACGCGCAGTCTCAAACCCCGCCGCGGGTAACAATCCTCCCCACACCCACCAAACTGCAGTGGCGCTGCTTAACAATTCCATAACTTTAAAATTAAGACAGCAGTGGTGACAAACAAAAACTTCAGAGACAACTACATAAAATTCCCCACAAGTTTTGTATACAATTTATGATTAAATTCCAACATCTAATTACCTAAAAATGGTCCACAACATAAACCCTGCAATCTGTTTTTTTTCTCTTTTGGGCAGCGACATACCCAGATTCAAACAACGATAACTTTTAAAATATAATTCCGAATCAAGCGCATAAGTACTTGTTGGAAAGATAAGACAAAGCCCTACATGATTCTAATACTGATTAACACTAATTATTCACGAAAAATCCCCAGAAACTGCTAATACTGCTGTTTTCGTCCACCTGAAAATCTGTTTTTTTGGACAGCCACATACCCGGATTCAAACGGCGATATCTTTTAATTTATAACTCCGAATTGAGCGCATAAATACTCGTTGGAGGGAGGAGGAGATGGGAGGGCGGCTAGGGTTAGGTGGTGTGGCTGCAAGGGTTTGAGGGAGGAGGAGATGGGAGGGGGGGGGCGGCGACCAAAGGTTAGGGGGAATGGGGGGGCGGCTGCACAAAGGAAGCGGGGGTTAGGGGGGAGCGCGGCTAGGGTTAGGGGAGGTTAGTGGGCCGAATCAAGATTCGCGGCCCAACTCGCCCACGTGACAGCTCCCGACCCCGTCGCAAGCGCCTAACCATAGAAATTCTACTGCCCTACTGGTGAATGTTTTCCACAAATTCCAAATCCCCAAAACGCATCAACCGAATGAGAAAAAAAAACAAAAAAAGAATAACCTCCAACTTCTCTTCTTTGCAAACCGGGTATCACACTCTACCCCCCTTAAAAAGAATTTGACCTCGAATTCTGACGCTTCTATCGGAACGACAAAAGGAAAGATTAATGAATCAACAACACTTACTGTGGCGGAACAAGCCCCGCCTTAGAGGCTAGACCACACTTAAATGGGAATAACCCGTCAATCCCTCGGATCTAGTCCGACACGGCCACTGACAGGATCAAGTACCACAATCTCACTCGATGGTAAGTCACAGAGCAAATACAATAAAGCATAAAACCATGCATGTAAGAGTATTAAATTATTACATCACCATCGGAGTTTTGCAAAAGTAGTCATCATTGTTCGAAGTGCAGAGGAAATAAACTAACGGTAAATAAACAGAGAGATGGGGAAGCCTGTCCCATCACTCCTCATGCTCCTCCTCAGCCGAGGTAGGGTCCCACTCGACAGTCCAACCCGGTGGCAAGATGGACGGCCAAGTCACTCCAGCAACCATGTCCTCCAGAGAACCTGTAAAATTATGCCACAAGCAAGGCTGAGTATACTAATACTCAGCTAGACTTACCCGGTGTGAGGAGTCTACTCCTCTACCTCTAGACATGCAACTGTTTGGCTGTGGGGTTTGGTTGCCAAAAGCACTAGCTGAGTTTCTAAGTCAAGTTTTAACTTTGTCAATTTAAGTGTGACTCTCTTAAGGCTAAATGTGTACTATCTACTCATACATAGTAGCAAACATTATTAGCAATCAACATCTTATATCAACTCATCATATTTCCACTTGTTACTCAATGCAGTACAATGGATCAAGCAGTCTCATTAGCTGCGAGAAGCAGACGATTCGAATCGAGTTTTTAAACCTTGCAAGGTAAACCTAAACACACGACGTGCAGGGGCACTCCGTCCCCACACACATCAACCGTCCCCATCGATTCCCTAGCAACAGAAAGGGGCTCACCGCCTTGGCGTACAATGCCTCACTGACCCCGACTGCCGTCGTGCAGTGACCGCACTTGTACCCACCATAACCGGAATGGGAGACCACGTCTCAGGTCGCGTGAGGAGGGCAATCTGCGGGCAGGTTCACTCAGGTACTAGGCTTACCGATTTACCATATTTCTCGGTATGTGTTTAGTACATTCAAACGCTTGACACAGGTATCCGCACGTTAATCCTTATTCCATTTTCCCATCTCGTAGACAACCAATCCCCATGGATTGTTGTCCACAGACTAGTATCATGATGATATGAAAGTGGGTACAACCAATTCCTGATCTCGCGCGAGTGCTAGAAAAATCACTCGTCTTCTACCGAGATCCTAATTAAATAAAGCAACTATTCGACCTAGCATACTAGTATCCATCTCAAAAGGATTCCTGAGATCATGCAACTAGGGTTTCAGTCAACTCCTACACTTAAGTGCACAATACAAGCCTACAAACATTAAGTGCAGTAAAATAGCATATATAACGGTTATGCATAAAACCGGGGCTTGCCTTCCAAGGCTGTGGCGGGCAGATCCTCTGGTGCAGGCTCGGGTGCTGGATCCGGGGCTACCTCCTGAGCAGCTCCTTGCTCCGGCACGAGGACGTACTCTCCGTCAGCAAGGTTATAGTCTTTCGAAAGGCAATGAACATGTATGTCATGATTATGCAGGATTTAATAACATTATGCTAAGAGAAGAAAAACTAAGTTAATGAGTAACTTAGGGTTTTCTTGGTCATACGGGGCTTTTTTAGTGGTTTATGCTTATCACTCTAGGTTTAGGTTTTTGTTAAGGATAAGCATAGAGGATTGGTATTTCCTTATTATAATTTAGTGGACAATTTACAAGGGTTTTAGGATGACACTAATTTCTATTATTCATTTTTCCCTTTCTTTATTTTCCATTTATGGTTTCTAGTGTAGGTTTGAACTACAATAGTGGTTTAACTTTTTCCAAAAATTCTGTAAAAATTACAGTGGGTTGATCATTGGTCATTATAGCCTGTTCTAGGATTTTGAGGTTTAATTTAAAAAAAGCTATGCTCTAGACAAAAATAACAAAAGTTGTGTAAATGGGCCACTTTGCACTACAACTCTTACTTAGGGGTGGGTTCTGTCCTAAAGGTTATTTTTGTGGACATCTAACAGTAATACTAAGCTTCTGTGCCAAAGATCACATAAAGCTATGGGATGGTCATTTAGTTATGATTTTCTAAAGTTAAATGCCAAAAAGGCACTTTCTACTACATTGTTATTTGAAAAATGTCAAACAGCAGATTTCATATTTTTCCTAAGTTCTTAATAACAAAACATTAATTATCCCAAGGGTTGGGGTGTTTTCACCTTGGGGTTATTTTTGTAGGGTTTTTCTAAGTTTTCCTTGTTTTCCCAAAATAAAAGGTATCCTATTTATTTTATACTAGACCAGAGTATAATAGATTTTTCTAGTGAACTACACTGAATAAGTATCCTAACAAAAATAAGAGTGCCCTCTGGTTCATTATTTAAATCACCTTTTCTATTTTTCTTAACCTTAAGCATATTGTAAATTAAATGGCAAAAACTAACTTAATAGGTTGGACAGAGAAGTTTAGCATTTGTAAACAGGTCAGTAGGTGGATAAAAACTTCTCCAAATTTTTCTAACCCTAGTCAAATAGTGCAACTATTTTTCTTCCTATTATTTAGCTTTTGGTCAAAACAATAATTAAATCAGAACCTTATAGTTTTCTGTAGTACTTAAGGGTTTTATATTTTTCCTAAGCAGTTTACATTATTTAAAGTCTAACAAAATTGGTTTGACCAAATTTGGATGAATAAAATAGAAGTTATGAATTATTAAAGTTCTGTTCAAATTTAAAATCAGATTTATTAAAGGTTTTCTGGAAAAGCAGTTTACACCGAGGACCCTGGGTTATTTCCAAACTAACTCTCTTAGTTATACCCCCGCGTTACTATTCATTTGAGTCACTGACATTTCACAAAACCCCCCAGACTTCTTTCCTTCTCCCCCGCGGTCCTTCCCTAGGTTTAAACAGTACCCGCAAGAAAGAAAAGGGTGGCGCGGCTTACCGGCGGCGAGGGAGGTCCGGCGAGGGGCAGGGTTGGCTCGGGGAGGCTCTGGCGGTCACAGTGATGTACGGCTCGACGACGGGGATGGCCGGAATCGCTCGGTCCACGTGCACAGGCGGGTGTCCTCGTCGGCGGCGGGTGTGCCGGCCAAATCACGGCGATCTGGTTCAATCCAATGGCACGGTGAGCTCCACGGGGTGACGTAGAGACTGTGTGCACAAGGAATCGGAAAATGGTTCAGTGGATTACCTGGTCCACGCACTCCGGCGGGGTTGTGAACTCCGGCGACCGTGGACTGGCCTCTCCGGCCAAGCAGACTTCGATTCCTCGCTCGGGGAGCTTCACTGAGGTGTGCTCAGTCTTCTCCGAGGGTCGGACGGGGTTGGGAAAGGCTGGGCTGGCCGGTCTACGACGGCAGGGGCTCGGGTGGCCGCGGACACGCCGTGCACGGGCAAACGACGTTGAGTTGAGCTCCGGTGAGGTTTGAGCGTGCGCAGAAGAGTGTGGTTGACGCCTGAGTGGGCTTTATAGGCACGGGCGCGGGTCATGGCGTCGGCTGGCCTTTGGCGCGACGCGGGGCGCGCGCGGGCGTGCTCTGGCGTGCACAGAGCGCGTCGAACACGTGGAGCTTTTCTTCTGCCCGTGTTCCACAGCTCGCCCAAGTCACAAACGTGCGAATCTTGGCAAAAATCCGGCGCGAGTCTTTTCCTGGCACCTAGGGCTGTCTCTCATCCATGAGTCGCCATGGCAGATATGCCCTAGGTAGGGAGATCTTTGGTCGCCAAATCAGGTATGCCTCTCTGCCCACCTCGCGACAAAAACCATGCCAAGGCATGTCAAACGTCAAGGTCTCGGGCTCAACTTTTTCCAGTGGGTGCCCTAGGTGGTATGCCACATTTTTGGTATAGAACTTAGGTGGTTTTGATGCCATCTTCAAGGTGAACACGGTTGATCTTTAGTGTAGGTGTAGTTTTTGACTTAGAGGGAATTTGAGAGCTCTAGCTCTTTCTCTACTTAAGGAAGGGATTTGGGGTTTCTCAAGGGGTGTTTTTGTAACATTACCTCCCCATATTTGCTGGTTATAAAGTTACTTAAAGTTTGGTTAAAGATTAACTCATGATTTGCACATTTGCTTATTCTCTCCCCCTCTCAATCATGGTTTTGGGAGATAGGGCTCAGGAGAGGTCTAGGGTTTACTCCCCTCTTGCCCAGGGTAGTAAGTGCACAAAAGCTTGAGTGATGCTCTTAGGTCATTAACAATCTTGATTAACACATGGTCTCCAGGGTTCTTATGTTCTCCTCAAGTTTCTACCACATGTGATCACAGTCATCAGTGCATAGATGTGCACTAGCCATGGTAACACCTGAGGTGTTACACTTACCCACAACGAAAAGTTCCGGATACTTCTGCCGCATCAGCTCCTCAAGTTCCCACGTAGCCTCGCGCTCAGACTGATTAGTCCATAAGACCTTGACATACTTAATTGATCTCTTCCTCAATACACGCTCCGAGAATTCCAATATGCGCACCGGACGACACTCCAAAGTCAGATCCTACTGCACAGCAATTGGTTCCATCTCAATCTGATGGTCCGGATCCCGCAAGAACTTCCTCAACATAGAGACATGAAAACCGGGTGTACCCCTGCCATGGAATGCGGCAGTAGCAAGCGATAAGCCAGACTGCCCACTCGGGCCAAGATAGTGAATGGTCCAATGTATCTCAGGCTGAGCTTTCCAAAGACACCGAATCGAACAACTCCTTTAGTAGGTGATACCCTGAGAAGGACTTGGTCACCCACTGCAAATTCCACATCCCGCCTCCTCACATTAGCATAACTCTTCTGACGGCTCTGAGCTGCCAAAATATTCTGACGAATTTCTCGAACCTTTTAAGAAGTCTGCTGAACCCAATCAGGACCAACCAGGGATCTCTCTCCCAAAGTCTCCCAACACAGAGGGGAGATACACCGCCTGCCATACAAAGCCTCAAATGGTGCCATCTTGATGCTAGCCTGGTAGCTGTTGTTATAAGCAAACTCTGCCAATGTAAGATGATCCTCCCAGCTACCCTTCCATGACAGAACACAAGCACGCAACATATCTTCCAAGGTTTGGATCGTTCGCTCTGACTGACCATCAGTCTGAGGGTGAAAAGCGACACTAAGTGAAAGCTTGGTGCCCAATGCACTGTGAAGACTCTCCCAGAATTTGGATACAAATTTGGAGTCTCGATAAAAAACAATGGACTTAGGTACCCCGTGAAGCCTGACTACTTCCTTCATATACAAGGGAACCAAATCTGAAGCTAAATTTGTGGTTTTCATGGGAATAAAATGCGCAGACTTAGTCAAGCGATCCACTACCACCCATATAGCATCCCTGCCCCTAGGGGAACGAGGTAGACCCACCACAAAATCCATGGTGATATGCTCCCATTTCCACTCTGGAATTTCTAATGGCTTCAGTAAACCTGCAGGCCGCTTATGCTCGGCCTTCACGCGCTGACATACTTCACATGCGGCCACATACTTAGAAACGTCAACCTTCATCCGCTTCCACCAGAAGTTTTGCTTCAAATCTCGATACATTTTGATTTCGCCAGGGTGAACGGTGTAAGGCGTTTTATGAGCTTCTCTCAAGATATCTATCTTCACCTCTGATTTCTGAGACACACAAAGACAGCCCCTGAAACGAACCAAATCATTCTCATCAATGGTGAACTCCCGTGGTTTACCATTACCAACCCTCTTTCGAGCTTCCTGCAATAGACGATCCTGCTGCTGAGCCGCACGCACTCTCTCCATGAGGGAGGATTAAATAAGCATCCAAGTCTCCTCGCTAGCGGTGCCGACATAACACAAAGCGATCCCCAAACGGTCCAGATCAGCGATCATTGGCAAGGCCACTTTTGGAACCCCGGACCTGCTAAGGGCATCAACCACTACATTAGCCTTCCCCGGGTGATAATGAATGGACAAATCATAATCTTTAATCAATTCAAGCCACCGACGCTGCCTCAAATTCAGCTCCTTCTGAGTAAAAATATACTTGAGACTTTTATGATCAGTGTAAATGTCACAAGCCTCGCCATAAAGATAATGCCTCCACAACTTTAGAGCAAAAACCACCGCGACCAATTCAAGATCATGAGTTGGGTAATTCCCCTCATGCTTCCTCAACTGCCTTGAGCCATAAGCAATCACTCTGCCTTCCTGCATCAACACACAACCAAGACCAATACGCGAAGCATCCGTACAAACTGTGAAACACTTACCGCTCTCAGGCAAAGCTAGGATAGGGGCGTCCACCAACTTGCTCTTCAATGTCTGATAACTGACCTCGCAATCGCTGGACCAGACGAAGAGAACACCCTTCTCCAAGAGTCTAGTCAAAGGCTTAGCAATGCTGGAAAAATTTGGTACGAAGCGCCGATAATATCCAGCGAGCCCCAAGAAACTTCGGATTTCAGAGACACTAGAGGGTCTCTTCCACTCCACCACAGCCGCAACATTCTTGGGATCAATCGCAATGCCCTGTTGATTAATCACGTGCCCCAGGAAAGCCACTTCAGACAGCCAAAAGGCAAACTTCTTCAACTTGCCATAGAACTGATTCTTCCTTAGGGCACCCAGAACGAGACGGAGATGCTGCTCATGCTCGGCCTCGGTCTTTGAATAAATCAGAATATCATCCAGGAACACGACCACAAAGTCATCCAGGAATTCATGCAACATCCTATTCATTGCTTCCATAAAAGCAGCAGGGGCATTAGTTAAGCCAAAAGACATGACTATGAACTCATAATGCCCATACCTAGTGCAAAAAGCGGTCTTCTCAATATCCTCCTCACGAATCCTCAATTGATGATAACCCGAGTTCAAATCAATTTTGGAGAACACTTGGGCACCCCTCAAATGTTCAAAGAGGACCTCAATACGGGGGAGCGGATATTTATTCTTAATTGTCACTTGATTCAAAGCGCGATAACCCACACATAGCCGCTTGCTTTTATCCTTCTTCTCAACAAACAATACTAGGGAAGCCCATGGAGACATGCTAGGCCTAATGAAACCCTTAGCTAGCAGATCATCCAATTGCCGCTTCAATTCAACCTTCTCCTTTGGGACCATTCGATACAGGGCCTTATGAATAGGCTGCGTACACGGAATCAGCTTAATCTCAAAAGCTGCATCTTGCTCCGAAGGAATGCCTGGAAGCTCTGCCGGAAACACGTCAGCAAAGTCACACACCACCCGGATGTCCTGCACCCGCAAGGCAGCCTCACTCTCCACCACCATGGAGAAAAAGATCCCTGACTTCCTTGACCGGCAATCCGGAAGCAATTGCGCCAACAAGGATAACGTGAACTTTGGGGAACTTCCCAAGAATACCACCTCCTTAACAGACGGCGCCTGCAATAACACTGTCTTCCAAAAACAGGATATAACTGCGTGATACTGGGATAACCAATCCATACCCAAGATAACATCGAATGCCCCCAAGGAAATCACAACCAGATTGGCCAAAAAGACCTCATCAGCAAGAATGACGGAACACCCCTGACAAACTGAACAGCTACTAATGGAGCCATTAGCAGAACTAACCAAAATTGGGTGACCCAACCTCTGCACCGAAAGACCAGCCCACGACACAAAATCCTCCGAAACAAACGAATAGCTAGCGCCAGAGTCAAAAATAGCATGGGCCACAAACGAATCAACTGAAATCGTACCTGTCACCACGTCTCCTTGCTCTCTGCCATCCGCAGTGGGTAGCACATAAGCTCTAGAAATACCCGCACAAGAGGAAGCTCCTGGAGTGAAATTAACAGAAGAACCCCACTGAGCCGCCGGGTGAGGCAGACGCGGATCTCCAAACTGAGACGACATAGGAGTAGACGGTGCGGGAGTAGGCGCGGCCAGATACTGAGGAAAACCCTGCATCGGCACGAACTGAGAAGTCCCAGGCACATAAAGCTGCTGCGGAGGAAGAGGAACTGAAAACTGCTGCTCAGCACTTGACATCATGTTGATAGTGCCCTGAGAAGAGGAGGAAGTCATCGGCTCCCATCTGAGCTTCCCATTAGGATTCCTCCTACACACCACATCCTTGTGGTCCTGACTGCAGATAGAACACCTGCCACTCCACTGGCACTCTGCACGGCGATGCGCATCACCACAACGGAAACACACTAGCCCCAGCCCGGGCATAGGAATAGCCCGAAACCTCTGAGTACTTCCTCCCGAAGTACCCGAGTCAGAAGATTTGCCACGGTAAGGATGGTGGCGCTGATGCTGAGACTTGCCCCTCTTGTGGGCTGGACCTCCCGTGTTGCCCCTCCTCGCATCCTGGCCACGAGGCTGATCAACACCCGAAGACTTCTGCGACTCCATGGTATACTGGTGTTGCATCTCCACACCCAGTGCCTGCTCCACTGTAGTACGGAAGTCCACCAACGGAAAGGCTCCCAGTGCATGCCTGATAGAAGGTTTTAGACCCTGACAGAACTGGCTCGCCTTCTCCATCTCATTATAAGCCACATGAGGGACAAAACGGACCATCTTGTTGAAGCCCACCTCATACTCTGTGATAGACTTCTTCTCCTGCTTGTAGGACTGCAAATCAATCTTCATTTTCTCCAGGAAGGTGACCGGGTAGAATCTCCTTTCAAACTGCCTGATGAAGACATCCCAAGATAGGACTCCTGGTGAGGAGGAGTGCGCTGCCTGCACGCCTCTCCACCAAATTTGAGCCTCTCCCTTCAGCAGCTGTGTGCCAAAGCGAACCCGATCTCCATACACAATCTCGAAGACATTCATCTTATCCTCCACGTAAGTCAGCCAATCTGCCGCCTCAACCGGAGTACCACTGCCATCAAAAGAATCCAACTTCATGCCCATCCACTGCATCAAAGAAAGACCACTGACTGGAAGAGGCACCTCGGCCCCGCCACCTGGAGCAGCACCCACAGGGACAGCGCCCCCGGGCACTCCTCCACCACCAGCACACTGAGCAGCACCCGCAGGGGCAACAAGAATAGCTTGCCTCAGAATGGCCAACTCATGTTGCATGGCCTGCATCGCGGCTAACATTGCCGCCGGACTCATCGAGTCCCCACTAGGAACTTGCGGACTACCCCGAGCCCTACGAGGCGGCATAGCTGCAGCCACAGGCGTGAGAATAATAAGTAAATAAGATTGGCATAGCATTTCTTCAGATAATGTCAAACTAGCACAGACAATAACATAACATATCAATAGTAAAGCAGAAATCCCATCCTACATGTGCAGTGTGTCAATTTATTATTACTCCACTTGCTAGGACCTACAACCTATTCCTCTGATACCAACTGTAACACCCCCACTGGTCCCACACATTGGATGTTACCAAATACCCTTCCCACTAAACTTATGCAACACAAGAAATGAAAATAAAGAGAGAAAGTATTGCAAAATCCGGCAGCACCTCCCTTGAAAGAAGCATAACAAGGGGGGAAACATGGAGTTCATACATGATATAAAAGACAGATAATTCACGTAGTAGAATCTAAATGCAAAAGTGGTAAAACACATTCATGACCAAATAACCCAAAAACAGCTCAACCACCATGAAAAGCTAGAACATAATAATTCCCTAGACTTGACCCTCCCTGATTAACAACATTATTAAGCAGTGGTTCCTTTATTAAAGGTGTAGTGGTCGTGCTGCTACATCCCTGTTTTCCCAAAGCAGAAATCAGGTGCCTGCATCAAACAATGCAATAGTGAGATGACACATCTCAGCAAGTAAACAGGGCAAACAACAATTGGACAATGTAAACCAACTGTGCTTAAACAACCACGTAGTTCAAAACTTCCTTCTTGAATAATAATTTGCAGCAAGTAAGCAAGTAACTAATTACTTAATGCCAAGAAGAATCACAATGTAAAAATCCACACTATCCACATCCACATAATAGATTCCACACCTCTCCCATGAATGCACATGGCTACAGATGCAGTAATGACTTCTGCCTTCATATCTCTAAGGATATGAAGCTGCATCATACCCCTTCTCGGGCAACATATGATGCTCAATGTACCGGTACGGTCGGACCATAAGATCATGATGAACTTCCATGCAATGAAAAAATGAATGCATTATGCATGACAACAACATGAGTTCTTCCCAAATAAAATGTGCTAGACATATACTTCCACCCATTCCACATAATAACCACTTGAGTAACATGATCAAACTACAAACTCAACATATGTAATCAATAAAACACGAATATCTTCAAACGATGGTACTCAATTAAAAATATGAATACGAACACAACAGCACAACATAATCAAGTATAAGACTCTTCATTCGACATACGGAATAACTATCACTGTTTTACTTGCCTTCACCAGAAGTTTGGGCAAATCTCTAAGTACGATCTGGAAGTCCACCACCTGTTTTTGACACCCAACTTAGTGCACCAGTTTCACATAATAAGCCTCAAAAACAACGCCGCACCTACGCGCAGTCTCAAACCCCGCCGCGGGTAACAATCCTCCCCACACCCACCAAACTGCAGCGGCGCTGCTTAACAATTTCATAACTTTAAAATTAAGACAGCAGTGGTGACAAACAAAAACTCCAGAGACAACTACATAAAATTCCCCACAAGTTTTGTATACAATTTATGATTAAATTCCAACATCTAATTACCTCAAAATGGTCCACAACATAAACCCTGCAATCTGTTTTTTTCTCTTTTGGGCAGCGACATACCCGGATTCAAACAGCGATAACTTTTAAAATATAATTCCGAATCAAGAGCATAAGTACTTGTTGGAAAGGTAAGACAAAGCCCTACATGATTCTAATACTGATTAACACTAATTATTCACGAAAAATCCCCAGAAACTGATAATACTGCTGTTGTTCGTCCACCTGAAAATCTGTTTTTTTGGACAGCCACATACCCGGATTCAAACGGCGATATCTTTTAATTTATAACTCCGAATTGAGCGCATAAATACTCGTTGGAGGGAGGAGGAGATGGGGGGGCGGCTAGGGTTAGGTGGTGTGGCTGCAAGGGTTTGAGTGAGGAGGAGATGGGAGGGGGGCGGCGGCCAAAGGTTAGGGGGAATGGGGGGGCGGCTGCACAAAGGAAGCGGGGGTTAGGGGGGAGCGCGACTAGGGTTAGGGGAGGTTAGTGGGCCAAATCAAGATTCGCGGCCCAACTCGCCCACGCGACAGCTCCCGACCCCGTCGCAAGCGCCTAACCGTAGAAATTCTACTGCCCTACTGGTGAATGTTTTCCACAAATTCCAAATCCCCAAAACGCATCAACCGAATGAGAAAAAAACAAAAAAAGAATAACCTCCAACTTCTCTTCTTTGCAAACCGGGTATCACACTAGAGAAGCTGCTTCAGAAAATGGATGAGTACATCTGGGCCGATAATGATTTCCGCTAGAGGAGGGAAGAAGCTTATAGGTTTTCTGAGATGACTAGGGGCTTCGGAGGACGAATACACCCTAGACATGTCAGATCAATCCATAGCTCCAGTCAGAGTGATGACAGAGGAAGCCAGTTTCAGAGGCCACGACATAGCTCACAGTCTTCAGGGCAGTAGCAGAGCTCCTTCAGGCCACCAGCTCCAAGGGGCAAAGGCGACAGGGGCTTCGAAGGAAGATATGGGGATCAACCCAGGAAACTCTATTGTTTATTCTGTGGTGAAGACAAGGGCCACACTACAAGAATATGTTAGGTCACCATTCAGAAGCAAAAAGAGATTGCCGAAGCAGAAGCGCGGCAGAATCAGTCGAAGCAAGTTTTACATACTGCTTCATGCTACTCTCCCAACATACCAGAATACGTGGGTAATCAACCTGCAGCTTATGTTGCTTTGGAAAGTCATTCATAAGCTTCCTGGCCTTAGCTCCCACTGCCACCACCATTGCCACCTACTCATACCTGAAGCCAGCAGCCAGAAGGGCATTAGCTTGCCCAACAGCAACGTGACTTCAGAGAGGAGTCCAAAGCTCGTACAGTTAACAACACTGTACCAGAGTCGAAGCATATATACTGAGGAATGTCCTATTATTAATGTACTTTTATCTTTTACTCCATTTTATTTTCTACGTGAGAAACACGTAATGGAGAACTTAATTTCAATTTTCTTGTAATAATTGTGCTTACATCAGGGTGAAATATATCTCCCTCATGGATTTACGAAGTTCGAAAGACATCTTTAAGGAAGCAAAGTAAATTTCGAAGCTCAAAAGTCGTTACTAAGGGAATGCAGAGCCAAAAATTACGATCGGAAGCTTCAAAAGTCGTTCCTAAGGGAGCGCAGTGTAAGTTTTCTGCTCAAAAGTCGTTCCTAAGGGAATGCAGAGCCCAAAATTACAATCTGAAGTTGCAAAAGTCGTTCCTAAGGGAGCGCAGCGTAAGTTTTCTGCTCAAAAGTTGTTCCTAAGGGGATGCAGAGCCAAATACCACCGAAATATAAGGTGAAGAAGCTCAAAAGTCATTCCTAAGGGGATGCAGAGCTTAAATACCACCGAAATAGAAGGTGAAGAAGCTCAAAAGTCGTTCCTAAGGGGATGCAGAGCTTAAAGACTCAAAATACGTTCCTAAGGGGATGTAGAGTCTTGTGTATTCCAGTGTGGGCACGTGGGTGTGTGTCTTCGGCATCCTCATCATTTTGCATCATATCATCATATCATTTCGCATAACATCACATCATACATCATATCGCATTAACAAAAATTGAAAACGAAGCAAACCTTCGGCAAATGCTTCGTCAAAATGAAAGTGTGCTGAGGCACGAAGTAAGCTTCGGGAAATATAGTTCTATCAGAATTGTCCTAGAAGGGCTCTTTCTTTACGAAGCATGAAAAGAAGGGAAGGTGTTTTTTCGCCGAAGGCTCAAAATGGTATGTGTGTAAATTTCACGCATCGTAAAGAAATATATTATAGTAATTTACATGTTTCATAAATTGTTCCACACAACAAATTTTACATAGTATTTTTACAATAAAGTTGCAGAGTATTATTACAACAAAGTCTACTCTTCTCTAAGGTTCTTTTCTGCGGCTTCGTTTAATAATTTGTCGACAATTTCATCGATAATAGAGTTTGCAAGGCTCATAACGTCCAGTGCTTCCTTCATCTCCGGATCAGCCAGAGGATTGTATGGCTTCGATAGCGGTGATAGCTCAGCTGTAATAGATAAGCTATTAGTTTGAAGCCACAAAGCAAGTACCGAAGTTAAAATTCAAAAAACAATACCTATGCGCCTTTCGCGCTCAGCAGCCTCTTCAGTTCGCCTAGCTTCTTCTCGGGCATCATGGGTGTCTTTTTCATTCTTTTTTATAATTTCGTGGGCTAATTCTCAGCCACCATTTACCCAGACATCAGAGTAAAACTTTCTGCCCATTAAAGTTGCTTCGGCTGAAGGGTCCTTCGTGTCGTTTAAGGAGAAGGCGGCTTCGGCTTGAGCAGCAGCTTTCACGTGTTCGCATCCAGCCTTCTCCAGAATAGCAGCGATTCCCCGGGCGCCGGAGAAAGCACAAATATTGTCGCGGTTATTCAAAGTTTCCTCAAAAGCTTTAGCTTCCCCGCTTATCCACTCAATGACGCCTTCGGGGTCGCCTCGAATGAAGTTCTCTTCAGAGGAGTAGGCACCTACCTTTGCAAAACGGTTTTTCAAAATTTTCACGCAATCCAAGGATTTTTCGAAGCATCTTTCCTTGGATTCGCGGAGCTCCTCAATATTTTTCTCCAGCCTGGCCTTCCACCATTCACTTATTTCTTGGCTGGCTTTCATGACTTCACAATTTTCTTTGGCTTCAGCAAGTTGTTTCCGAAGGTTTTCAACTTCGGTTCTTTGGGCTTCAGCTTGAGTGTTGTACTTTGCTTCGTCCTCTTTCATTTTATTCACCAATGAAATTAAAATCTTGCCTTTCTCTAAACCTTCATTTCTCAGCTCAATTACCTCTGAGCGAAGGTTGCTGAGAGCTATTGTGCAACCTTCGTCTTCAGCGCTCTTTTGTGCCCTCAAGGCATTGCTAAGAATTATGCCCTGCAAGAAAAATAAAGAATCAAGCATAACAATGAAATACTTCATTTCCAACTTTAAAGTTAACTTCTATACCTTTATATTGTTGTACGCAAGGCTATCAGCAAGATCATCCTTCAACATGGCCGAAGATATTTCTTTGTTGTCCGGGAGATAGTACAGGAAATCATCTTCATTAGTGCCATTGAACACTAAAGACCCCTTCAGATATTTTAGTTTCTGGGTGTAGTGTCTAGCTTCTAAGATTTCTTTGTTGGATAATGTTTAGTGTCATCAACATCTTCGGCCGGAGCTTCGGGGGCAGGAGATTTTGCTTTTTCCATCATATCTTGCCCTGCTGCCATGCCAATATCTGAAGTTTGTTGCTCAGCTTTATCTTCAGGCATGGCAGCCTTCGTTTTAATGGGCACTGAAGGCCCAACTTCGGGTTCGGCCTGGACTTTGACAACTTCGGCAATTTTCTTAGTAGGAGCAGGGCTCAAGGCCTTTGTGGTCTCCATGACAGCGTCTAGCATGCTGGCCATCCTCCTCCTCTTGGGAGTTGCGACAGAAGCTTTTTGCACTTTTGGCAATTTTGCCTCTGCTGGTGGGCTCAGAATTTCTGGCATTTTCATTGTTTTTCCACTTTTGGCTCTTCGGCCATATCATCCTTGGCTTCGGCTGGCCCGACTGTAGGCACCTTCGGCACCACAATCGATTCTTCAGCGCTCTGAACGATGGGAGCAACTTGTTTTGCTTCAGCAGTTGAAGAGGTCCCTTCGCCAAGTTCAGGCACTACGGCCGGTTCAATATATCGCATCCGGTGGGTCAGAACCTTTATTTTCTTGCCCTTCGACACAACAGTGGTGGCTAAAGAGGCAGTTTTTCTCTTCCTTCCTTGCCTTCGCAGTGGGTAGTGATAATTAGGGTATACGATGCCAATTGCATCAAACACCCTATTCAATCTTTTCTTCCCCCGACCCCCAAAAGCTGCGGACAAGGCATTATCTTCGGCCTTGGAATATGTCCCAAGTAGCTCGTCACTGGTAGCTTCAATGCATTTCAACCAGTCATCATTTTGTTCGTCAAACTTCTCTCTAAATCTGAAGGTATATTTCAATCAAACTAGGTCACCTTCACTAGATTCGGCAGTAGTCTCCTTTGTCATATCCCAGCTCTCCACAAGTGGCCATACTCTGAAGCCTTTGTGCTCTTGAATTATATCTCTTATGCCAATGACGGCACAAACATTGCTAAAGGCCTTCTGGCATGCTTCGATATCACTTTCAATAGCTACCTTCGGCGTTCGGAGGCCAAAGCGAGACCAGATGGGACACTGGATAATTTCCTTGATGTCTTCCCTTTTAATCAGATCATTTTTAACATAAAACCATTCCTCCATCCAGGCCCCGGGCCATCTTTTCCGGTATGTCGGCACCGGGTAGCTTGCATTGGGGCGAGCAATAAATCCATAACAACCGAAGTTGTTGTGGTACTATTATTTGCCAGTAGCCTTCGTCTCGTATAATAGCTCGTGCATATTACAGAAGCACTTTGCACTCGGCTCCAGCCCCTGGCTTCTTATAGCCCAAACAAATATCCCCATCCTAATTATAGCTTCGGGGGTAATCTGATGAAGAAAGATCTAGAATATCTTTAACACTTCAACCACAAATTTGCTCAACGGGAACCGAAGGCCTGCCTTCAAAAAGCTTCGGAAAATAACAACTTCATTTTCCTCAGGAGCAGGGGCGGTGTTGTCTCCTCCAACCCTCACAATAGACATGTCGCAAAAGTACCTTCCTCTCATGGTGTTAATATGACTTTGTTTAATAGTTGATTTTCCGAAGATGGTATGGCTTGGCCGCCAGGGCCGGTCCTCAGAATCTTCATCTCCACTTTCCACATCATAATCATAACTGTCATCAGAATCTTCAGACAAACCCTCCATTATCTCCTTGGTAATTTTCTCTATATTTGTCTTAGCCATAGACTCATAAAATTCAACAATAAAAGGATCCGCAACTTTCTTTTCTTCACACAACTTCTTCTCCTCAGTTATCTTCTTCTCCTCAGTCATATTCTTCTCCTCAGACATGGAGCAAGCACGTCTTTAAACCGAAGCTCGGAAATCAGGCGAGAGCTGATGAGCAAAAATTTGAGAAAATAACGCAAATAACAGAAATGGCCTATCAAATGTTGTCGCTGTGGGTTCCTATTTATACGCCTAGCGCTTTGCAACTTGGCGGGCCCCGTTTGTCATTGACTTTCGCTATTCTAGCAAAGGGAAGGTGTTTTTCGGACCTTCGGCTTAAGGCCTTCGTTCACGTCGCAGTCTGAATTCATTGTTACAACAAATTAATACTGCGAGGGGCTACTATTGGGGGCCTTCATCTTCCGAAGGCCCTTAAAAACACGACTAACATGTTTTCCAAGTATAATATATATACAGGAACCTTCGGACATGGGATGAAGCTGTACATGATATGAAAAGCGTGGTTCGGGAGAAGGATGAACCAGTTCCAAAGCTACCCGTGGAGAAGCTTCGGCTTAGCGGTGGAAAATGAAACCGACTTAAAGGGGAAAAGGTTGTCTAGTCCTCGATAGATTGTCCCTAAGTCAATAGTAAATGTCAAGGGCATGGATGTAATTTAACACAGGCTGCGTCCTGTGCCTATAAATAGATGAACAGTAGCACCGTACTGTTCACGCTGGCTTGTATTCACTTGCTCGTCATACTTGGATTCTCACCTTCTTTCAAGCCGAAGATATAAATGTAATTCAATATTGTCCATGTTTATTCATGATTATATAATAAAAATGTCTTAATGATATCATATGATTATTCATGTTCTTTATATAAGTCATATGATCCTACTTTCCATTGTATATTGAAATGATGAAGGTATGTCCTTCATGACCTTCGTCTGAAGATCATTGTATCATAAGGGAAATAATGCTTCGAAGGACAAAGGTCTCTAACCATTAACATTTGTGTTTCCTTGTTCTTAATTCATAGCATTTGAGAACAAGTCCCCAACATCTCCCAAATTCAAACTTCAATTTAAATTTAACTTCGAATTGCGTGGCAAACTTGTCTCCAAATTAAATGTCCAACTTGAACATGGTATGAGATGAACTTATTTATTTTTAAGAAATTTATTTTGTGATGACTAATGCTTCTCCTCCTCAAATTCTAGTGTTTCCAATTTGATATTTATTTCCAACTTGGCTACTAATATATTTCTATCAACATTAGTTATTGTTACCAAATGCACACACAAGGAAACTCCATCATGATGCATGATTCGTTTTATAGTTCATAAATTAATTACTCACTTAAAAATGTGTTTGTTCACATGTTCTAATGACTGGAGGCCACACACAAAAAGATATTCATCTCTATTTTTATTGTTTACATTTTTGGGTATTACAAACAGTCAGTCAGGAGGAAATCAGTTCCAGAGGCAGAATCAGCAGGCGTCTTCCTGCCCCACCAACCAACCAGAGCAGTCAAGCAGCCCCAGTGCAAGGAGGAGGCATATCATGTTTCCATTGTGGAGAGCAAGTCCATTGGGTGATGCATTGTCCAAAGAAGGTAGCTCAACAGCAGTCAGGCCCTAGTGCCCTAGCAAAGCAGAATGTGTCTCAGCCAGGAGCAGTCAATCGCGCCCAGACACGTTACAACCATGGGAGACTGAACCATTTGGAGGCTGAAGCAGTCCAGGAAACACCAGGCATGATAGTAGGTATGTTTCCAATCGAATCCCATATTGCAGAAGTGTTATTTGATACTGGAGCAATGCATTCATTCATTACTCATCATGGGTAGAAGCGTATAATCTTCCAATAACTACCATGTCAACACCAATTCAAATTGATTCAGCCGGTGGTAAAGTTCGAGCCGGTAGTGTTTGCTTGGATGTAAGTGTGGAAATAAGGGGGATAGAGTTTCCCGCTAATATCATAGTAATGGGTACTCAGGGAATATATGTTATCCTAGGGATAAATTGGCTAGATAAGTACCAAGCAGTTATCAGCTATGATAAGAGGACAATTAAGTTGGTGTCCCCACTAGGAGAAGAAGTGGTGACTAAGCTAGTCTCGCCTGAGCCAAGGAAAGGAGGTTGTCACCAGATGGCTATTGATAGCAAGGAGGCAGATCCACTCGAGACTATCAAGGTTGTGTCAGAATTTCCGGATGTGTTCCCGAAAGATTTACCAGGTATGCCACCTGAGCGGAAAGTTGAGTTTGCCATAGAGCTTCTTCCTGGAACCACCCCCATTTCTAAAAGAGTCTAAAGGGTATCAGGACCAGAGTTGGTTGAGCTCAAGAATCAAATAGATGAATTGTCAAAGAAAGGTTACATCAGACCAAGTACCTCACCTTGGGCCGCCCCTGTCCTATTCGTGGAGAAGAAGGATGGCACTAGGAGGATGTGCATCGATTACTGTAATACCCACTTTGTGAGAAATGTATAAAAAGAGAAATTATAGTACTTTATATGTGTTATCAATGTTCATCATCACATGTGAACACCATCTTTAAAAACAAATAGTTAATAAAAGAATATATACCATTAATTTATGCATCATGCTGGATTTTATTTTGTGTGCATTTTGTGACAACATAGAATAAGGTGAAAAGAAATATATTAATACCCAAATGGGAATTTAAGAAATTCCAGGATTTGGAAAGAAAGAAAGAAAGATTATGCAATACAAAATGATCTCATTAAATAACTTCATCACATGAGGATATGACCAAATTGTAGGGTTAATATGAGTTTAAATTGGCACTTAATTTTGAATTCTAAATTTGGATTCAAAATAGTAGAGAATAAAGGAAAAAACTGAAAATAAAATTAAATAGAAAAAGATAAAACCATACCTCGGCTCGCTGCACCAATTCCGGCCCATTTGGCCTTGCATCCGTGCGGCCCGGGGCGGATGGGCGGTGCCGACAGGTGGGCCCTGCGCCGTCAGGATCTCCTTCTTCCGCGCAATAGCCCGCGCATCGCGCGCACAGAGCGGGAGTCCGTCGCCGCGGACTCCGTGGGCGCGAGCTCAACCACCTCCGCGATCTCCCCGGTTCCGTGGCGCGTAGGATGCGGACCCCCCTCCTTCTTTCCGGATATAAATCTTGGCATGCCCCTGCCTCGCTCGTCTCAGCCGCGCAACAGAGAAGGCCAGCCACCAGAGTCGCCTGCGTCCTCAACACCATTGGAACCTTGGAATCGGGCCGGGAAGGAAATCGAGCAGTGTTGCCTGCGCGTGTGGAAGCCTTCCGTGGCATCAGCGCTTGGTCGGGCAGCGCGGGTTGCCGGAGCTTGGCCATATCCTCACCGGAATCCACGGGCGGCACTGCAGCATCGACCGGCCGCATCATCGTCTTCTTGAGTGGTGAGACACTACTAAAATACTCGCCGTAGCATCCGCATAGATGATCCCCATTCAATTCCTAATTTAGACCTAGAACTCAGCAGGGTTGGTTCACCACCAATGGCGACGCCGTGCCTTCACGTCCTGTCGCCGGTCGGGCACCGTAGTGAGAGAGAGAGGATTGGGGGGAGAAAGATGAAGGGCTTGGGCTGTTGGATCATACACAGACGGTCCCGATCTAACCACGCTACCCCCTTCGGATAGGAAAGAACCCGGGCCGTAGATCTGCAATCCTATGATTACGAGTCGATCTCGGTTATTTAGAATTCGGACCGTAGATCTCGGATCCAAGCGCTGGCATTGCGTGTCCATTCATAATGTACTCAGATTTAATCTGTGTTGTCGGCCGCCGATCCAACGGCCCTGTGTGACCAATACCCCTTCGCGAACACACTTCCATATGAACCCCCCTGGAAAATTAGAAAATAGAACCCACCGTCCAGAGCAACAGCGCTCTGAGTCTCGGGAATATTTGTATAATAACCCCTGCCTTCTCTGGGAATTGGGGCCCAGCCCAGAGACTTATAAAATTCAGAAAAGTGATTAGAAAATGATTTTAATGTGAAAATAAATGATATAATTTGTTTAATTCATAGAAAATTCATATGATGTCCAAATTAGTTCATTCCAATTTCTATAATTCTATAATATTATTGTTTATCACATAGTACCTCTGTTTTGACATGAAAGTCACTTTAGAATCTATTTCCTAATTAATCTTATATCAACTACATAAAACCTTAGGAAATTCGTAATTGCTTCGTTTTAACTCCGATTTGATCCGTTCAAGTTGCGTTAGTCTCGTAGAAACGCGTAGATTATTATTATTCAGTTTGTTCTTATGTTTGGTGTGATGTTAATTTTATCTATACCATGTTTGTTTGTATTACTACGACTAGCGCGAGGTCGCGTGTCATCTGAAAGGCAAGTTGGTACCTGGAATCTCAAGCGCCAAGCAAGTTGTGCCCTTGATCACTTCTTTTTACCCAACCATGTTCTGATTAATCATAATGATATGCATAGGTTAATTTTGATGGGACCCAATAGGTTACCCTAGTTTGTCTATCTTTATACCTTGTTTACCACTGAACTTTTTGGGTAGTACTTGCTAGTGCTTTATGTGGTTTGGGTATGAAGATACATTATTCATGATCACACTTTTATTATCTGTTTATTATTACTGTTCATGATAAGATCATTATGTTAATTGGAACATGGAGCGACCACCCGGGAAAATAGTGCTACCACAAGGGTTTATGGACGCCCTTGACTGATTAATTAGGAAAGCTAGTGGAAGACTACCTTACCCGAAAGGGGCAAGGGCAGTAGGGGAGTGGTCAGTGTAGGGAGGTCCTTGGGATGATTTTGCTGCGATGGCGGTCATGCGAGGGATCCCTGCATTGGAGCTTCCTATAAACTGTAGCGGGTTTTCTGAAGCTAGTGGAACTTTGTAAAGGCCTCGTAGTGTTACCCTGCCTCGCCTCCTCGGTAAAGGTGTATGGGAAGTCGTGATCCCTTGGCAGATGGGTAACATGACTTGTGGGTAAAGATGCGCAACCTCTGCAGAGTGTAAAACTGGTATATCAGCCGTGCTCACGGTCATGAGCAGCTCGGACCCTCACATGATTAATTTATGGAACTTAAATTCAATTTGTCATATGCATTGCATCGCAGGTGATGCGGTTACTTTTGTTCTACTACTTAAATTGGGTTGGTATTTACTTATACTTAGTAATTGCTAATAAAATTTTGACCAACTTTAAAAGCAATGCTCAGCTTCAACCATCCTCTTTGGTAAGCCTTACACTTCATGAGCTCCCACCTTTGGCGGGTTCATGCACATTATTCCCCACAACTTGTTGAGCGATGAACGTATGTGAGCTCACTCTTGCTATCTCACACCCCCCCGCAGGTCAAGAACAGGTACCGCAGGATGAGGCGCATGGAGGATGCTGCGATGAGTTCGTGAGAGATCTAGGTCGTCGTCTCCCAGTCAACTTTGGGTTGCTGGACCGTTGTCTCCTTATAATGTAATTATTTATTTATTTTGTATAGAACTCCTATTATATAGTAAAGATGTGACATTCGATCCTGTGCCATGAATCATCATATGTGTGAGACTTGGTCCCAGCACACCTGGTGATTATGTTCGCGCCCGGGTCTTGGTGCCCCGAAACCCGGGTGTGAAAGAAGTGGTATCAGAGGAATGTTGACTGTAGGATGAAACCTAGATAGAACTAGACAACCATTCTTTACTTACCCTTGCTACTTTGATTCTTTTCTAAACTTTTCTTAATCTTTTCTCATCTATTTCCGCTTTACTCTGATTATTCTTACCTTTTCATTCTAAAGACAAATGTGGATTTCACACTTTGAAATCCTGTGCCTAAAGTGACTATAGGAATAGGAGACCTATTCATAGGAACCACAACAAAACTATTTTTTATATAAATATTTGTATGCTTGAATGTTTGTTCTTATGAAACTTGTCTGATTTGGATCTTTATTGAGTGTGATGAGTTGTGGAGTAATATCCACAATTACATCTACATATACATATAGGCATTAATATAAATGAATAAAATTCATGAGATAACTAAACGACCTAGATTATCCTCCATTAAAGTGTATCTATTTCATATAGATCCATTTATCTTAAAAGATTCTCTCTTATCCCAATAGATTCATCTTATCTTGAAGGATTCATCTTATCCTAACCACTTTACTTATGTCATCCTAAAGTAACAACTAGGATCTAATCCAAAATAATGATATCAGATCTAAGTTATATCCCACCATGATCATGAGCTAACCCAACCAATAGAGTCTTGATGGATTGCATAATCTATTAACCCCCACCTGACCAACCAGATTTTGACCTACATCATGTAGCCCATCTCACCCATAACTATTCTAACCATATTTCCCCAACTCCGATAATATACACTAACCTCGAATCAATGAGCTCAAGACCGGAGAAGAAAAGATCAACCTCGTCAAGGAAGGAGAGAAGTCAAACTCAACCTTCGGATGCATTACCACCCAGCACGGAGTTCTTCCTCACCATAAACTTTCTTACCTCTGGCTATTCTTGCCCTAACCTATCTTGCATCGTACACAATAAGGTGGCTATACATATACATACCCATGCTTTCTTAGTCACCTAATAATTTGAGACATAGACTAGAAAAAAATCTTTTGGGTAATAAAACCAATTAGAAACTAACCAATCCCTCTGTATCCCTTATCTTACAAATCTCGAGGACGAGATTTCTGTTAAGGGGGGTAGGATTTGTAATACCCACTTTGTGAGAAATGTATAAAAAGAGAAATTATAGTACTTTATATGTGTTATCAATGTTCATCATCACATGTGAACACCATCTTTAAAAACAAATAATTAATAAAAGAATATATACCATTAATTTATGCATCATGCTGGATTTTATTTTGTGTGCATTTTGTGACAACATAGAATAAGGTGAAAAGAAATATATTAATACCCAAATGGGAATTTAAGAAATTCCAGGATTTGGAAAGAAAGAAAGAAAGATTATGCAATACAAAATGATATCATTAAATAACTTCATCACATGAGGATATGACCAAATTGTAGGGTTAATATGAGTTTAAATTGCCACTTAATTTTGAATTCTAAATTTGGATTCAAAATAGTAGAGAATAAAGGGAAAAACTGAAAATAAAATTAAATAGAAAAAGATAAAACCATACCTGGGCTCGCTGCACCAATTCCGGCCCATTTGGCCTTGCATCCGTGCGGCCCGGGGCGGATGGGCAGTGTCGACAGGTGGGCCCTGCGCCGTCAGGATCTCCTTCTTATGCGCAACAGCCTGCGCATCGCGCGCAGAGAGCGGGAGTCCGTCGCCGTGGACTCCGTGGGCGCGAGCTCAACCACCTCCGCGATCTCCCCGGTTCCGTGGCGCGTAGGATGCGGACCCCCCTCCTTCTTTCCAGATATAAATCTTGGCATGCCCCTGCCTCGCTCGTCTTAGCCGTGCAACAGAGAAGGCTAGCCACCGGAGTCGCCTGCGTCCTCAACACCATTGGAACCTTGGAATCGGGCCGGGAAGGAAATCGAGCGGTGTTGCCTGCGCGTGTGGAAGCCTTCCGTGGCATCAGCGCTTGGTCGGGCAGCGCGGGTTGCCGGAGCTTGGCCGTATCCTCACCGGAATCCACGGGCGGCACTGCAGCGTCGACCGGCCGCATCATCGTCTTCTTGAGTGGTGAGACACTACTAAAATACTCGCCGTAGCATCCGCATAGATGATCCCCATTCAATTCCTAATTTAGACCTAGAACTCAGCAGGGTTGGTTCACCACCAATGGCGACGCCGTGCCTTCGCGTCCTGTCGCCGGTCGGGCACCGTAGTGAGAGAGAGAGGATTGGGGGGAGAAAGATGAAGGGCTTGGGCTGTTGGATCATACACGGACGGTCCCGATCTAACCACGTTATCCCCTTCGGATAGGAAAGAACCCGGGCCGTAGAACTGCAATCCTGTGATTACGAGTCGATCTCGGTTATTTAGAATTCGGACCGTAGATCTCGGATCCGAGCGCTGGCGTTGCGTGTCCATTCATAATGTACCCAGATTTAGTCTGTGCCGTCGGCCGCCGATCCAACGGCCCTGTGTGACCAATACCCCTTCGCGAACACACTTTCATATGAACCCCCCTGGAAAATTAGAAAATAGAACCCGCCGTCCAGAGCAACAACGCTCTGAGTCTCGGGAATATTTGTATAATAACCCCTGCCTTCTCTGGGAATTGGGGCCCAGCCCAGAGACTTATAAAATTCAGAAAAGTGATTAGAAAATGATTTTAATGTGAAAATAAATGATATAATTTGTTTAATTCATAGAAAATTCATATGATGTCCAAATTAGTTCATTCCAATTTCTATAATTCTATAATATTATTGTTTATCACATAGTACCTCTGTTTTGACATGAAAGTCACTTTAGAATCTATTTCCTAATTAATCTTATATCAACTACATAAAACCTTAGGAAATTCGTAATTGCTTCGTTTTAACTCCGATTTGATCCTTTCAAGTTGCGTTAGTCTCGTAGAAACGCGTAGATTATTATTATTCAGTTTGTTCTTATGTTTGGTGTGATGTTAATTTTATCTATACCATGTTTTTTTGTATTACTACGACTAGCGCGAGGTCGCGTGTCATCTGAAAGGCAAGTTGGTACCTGGAATCTCAAGCGCCAGGCAAGTTGTGCCCTTGATCACTTCTTTTTACCCAGCCATGTTCTGATTAATCATAATGATTTGCATAGGTTAATTTTGATGGGACCCAATAGGTTACCCTAGTTTGTCTATCTTTATACCTTGTTTACCACTGAACTTTTTGGGTAGTACTTGCTAGTGCTTTATGTGGTTTTGGGTATGAAGATACATTATTCATGATCACAATTTTATTATCTGTTTATTATTACTGTTCATGATAAGATCATTACGTTAATTGGAACATGGAGCGACCACCCGGGAAAATAGTGCTACCACAAGGGTTTATGGACGCCCTTGGCTGATTAATTAGGAAAGCTAGTGGAAGACTACCTTACCCGAAAGGGGCAAGGGCAGTAGGGGAGTGGTCAGTGTACGGAGGTCCTTGGGATGATTTTGCTGTGATGGCGGTCATGCGAGGGATCCCTGCATTGGAGATTCCTATAAACTGTAGCGGGTTTTCTGAAGCTAGTGGAACTTTGTAAAGGCCTCGTAGTGTTACCCTGCCTCGCCTCCTCGGTAGAGGTGTATGGGAAGTCGCGATCCCTTGGCAGATGGGTAACATGACTTGTGGGTAAAGATGCGCAACCTCTGCAGAGTGTAAAACTGGTATATCAGCCGTGCTCACGGTCATGAGCAGCTCGGACCCTCACATGATTAATTTATGGAACTTAAATTCAATTTGTCATATGCATTGCATCGCAGGTGATGCGGTTACTTTTGTTCTACTACTTAAATTGGGTTGGTATTTACTTATACTTAGTAATTGCTAATAAAATTTTGACCAACTTTAAAAGCAATGCTCAGCTTCAACCATCCTCTTTGGTAAGCCTTACACTTCATGAGCTCCCACCTTTGGCGGGTTCATGCACATTATTCCCCACAACTTGTTGAGCGATGAACGTATGTGAGCTCACTCTTGCTGTCTCACACCCCCCCCGCAGGTCAAGAACAGGTACCGCAGGATGAGGCGCATGGAGGATGCTGCGATGAGTTCGTGAGAGATCTAGGCCGTCGTCAACCAGTCAACTTTGGGTTGCTGGACCGTTGTCTCCTTATAATGTAATTATTTATTTATTTTGTATAGAACTCCTATTATATAGTAAAGATGTGACATTCGATCCTGTGCCATGAATCATCATATGTGTGAGACTTGGTCCCAGCACACCTGGTGATTATGTTCGCGCCCGGGTCTTGGTGCCCCGAAACCCGGGTGTGACAATTACCGAGCTCTGAATGAGGTCACAATCAAGAACAAGTACCCCTTGCCCAGATTAGAAGATTTGTTCGACCAGCTGAGAGGAGCCAACATGTTTTCAGAGATAGTTTTGAGGTCAGGTTATCATCAGCTCAGGATCCAACCTTTGGACATCCCGAAGACAACATTTATTACCAAGTATGGGATGTATGAGTTCACCGTTATGTCTTTTGGCCTGACGAATGCACGATCCTTCTTCATGAATCTGATGAACAATGTATTCATGGATTATCTCGACAAGTTTGTGGTGGTATTTATTGATGACATTCTCATATATTCTCAAAGTGAGGAGGAGCATGTGGATCATTTGAAGATGGTATTGCAGAGGTTGTGAGAGCACCAGCTGTATGCAAAGTTGAGCAAGTGCGAGTTCTGGATTGATGAAGTCCTGTTCTTAGGTCATATTATAAACAAAGATGGGTTGGCCATGGATCCGAAGAAAGTGGTAGACATTATGAACTAGAAAGCGCCAACAGATGCTTGAGGAATCAAGAGCTTCATTGGAATGGCCGGATATTATCGACGATTCATTGAAGGATTTTCGAAGATTGCCAGACCAATGACAGCTTTGCTAGCAAAACTAAGTTGAGTTTAAGTGGTCCCAGAAGTGCCAAGAGGCCTTTGAAGCGCTGAAAGAGAAGTTGACTACAACACCTGTCTTAGTCTTGCCTGATGTGCACAAGCCCTTCTCGGTGTATTGCGAGGCTTGCTACACTGGCTTGGGATGTGTATTGATGCAAGAGGGAAGAGTTGTGGCTTAATCGTCCCGACAACTGAAGGTTCATGAGAAGAATTATCCAATCCATGACCTAGAGTTGGCAGCAGTGGTTCATGCACTGAAGACATGGAGGCATTATCTGTACGGGCAGAAATGTGATGTGTATACAGACCACAAGAGTCTGAAGTACATATTCACCCAGTCGGAGCTGAATATGAGACAACGAAGATGGTTAGAGTTGATCAAAGATTATGAATTGGAAATTCACTACCATCCAGGCAAAGCGAACGTGGTAGCAGATGCTTTAAGAAGGAAAAGTCAAGTCAACAATATGATGGTCGCTCACTGGATGCCTTATGAGTTGGCCAAAGAATTTGACAGGTTGAGTCTCAAATTTCTAAATAACATGCAAGGAGTAATAGTTGACTTAGAACCCAACTTAGAGCGGGAAATCAAAGAAGCACATAAGAATGATGAGAAGATCAATGAAATCCGGCAACTGATTCTAGATTGAAGAGGCAAAGATTTTAGGGAGGATGCAGAAGGTGTGGTATGGTTCAAGGACCGCTTGTGTGTTCCCAATGTCTAGTCTATTTGGGAGTTGATCCTCAAGGAATCTCATGAGACAGCTTATTCCATACACCCTGGAAGTGAGAAGATGTATCAGAACCTAAAGAAGAAATTCTGGCGGTATGGAATGAAAAGGGAAATCGCAGAGCACGTGGCTATGTGTGATAATTGTCGGAGGATCAAGGTGGAGCATTAGAAGCCAGTCGGGTTGTTGCAGTCGTTGTGAATTCCTCAGTGGAAATGGGATGAAATCGGGATGGACTTCATAGTCGGATTGCCTCGTAATCGAGCCGGCTACGATTCCATTTGGGTAGTGGTGGACCACTTGACCAAGTCAGCCCACTTCATACCTATCAAGACTAACTACAACAGTGCAATATTGGCGGAGCTGTACATGTCCCAGATTGTTTGTCTTCATGGTGTGCCAAAGAAGATAGTGTTAGACAGAGGAACACAGTTCACCTCTCATTTCTAGCAGCAGTTGCATGAAGCTTTGGGTACACATTTAAACTTCAGTTCAACTTATCATCCGCAGACAGACGGTCAGACTGAAAGAACTAATAAAATCCTCGAAGATATGTTGAGAGCCTGTGCGCTGCAAGATCAGTCCGGATGGGAGAAGAGGTTACCTTATGCAGAATTCTCCTATAACAACAATTACCAGGCCAGCTTGAAGATGTAACCATTTCAGGCACTTTATGGGAGGAGTTGTAGAACTCCGTTGCATTAGGACCAGCCTGGAGAAAATCAAGTGTTCGGGCCAGACATTTTGCTCGAAGCTAAAGAGAACATCAGGATGGTTCGGGAGAATCTAAAGATAGTGCAATTGAAAGGGAAATAGGGTCAAACCTTTTCCTAAATGATTTTGGTGGTTGAATTGCCCAACACAAACAATTGGACTAACTAGTTTGCTCTAGATTACATGTTCTACAGGTGCCAAAGGTTCAACACAAACCAATAAAAAGTTAAAGTTAGGGTGCAAAAAGAAATGATCAAAAGAAACCAAAGGCTGCCCTGGTCTGGCGCACCGGACAGTGTCCGGTGCACCAGGGTGAATCAACTCGAACTCGCCACCTTCGGGTTTCTGGAAAAGCCACTCCGCTATAATTCACCGGACTGTCCGGTATGGCAGTGGACTGTCCTGTGTGCCAAGCGGAGCAACGGTCGCCAGCGCAATGGTCGGCTGACACATCTACAGTGCGTGGACAGTTCGCGCAGAGTCAGAGCAGGCACCAGAAGGCGCACCGGGCAGTGAACAGTACCTGTCCGGTGCACCACCGGACTGTCCGGTGGTCCCAGATGTCAGAGCTCCAACGGTCGAACCCTAACGGTTGGGTGACGTGGCTGGCGCACCGGACAGTGTCCGGTGGCGCCCATCGATAGATAGCCTCCCCAACGGCCATTTTGGTTGGTGGGGCTATAAATACCCCCCCAACCACCACACTTCAAGGCATCCAAGTTTTCAGCCATTGCATTCAATACAAGAGCTCTAGACTTCACTCCAAGACACAAATCAAGAGATCAAATCCTCTCCAAGTCCCAAACTCATTCCAAAGACTTAGTGGCTTGTGAGAGAAAGACATTTGTGTTCATTTGATTTCTTGTCGCTTGGATCGCTTTTCTTCCTCCCCATTCTTGTTCTTAAGGAACTTGTAATCAACGCAAGAGACACCAAGTTGTGGTGGTCCTTGTGAGGGGTCTAAGTGACCCGTTGATTAAGGAGAAAAGCTCACTCGGTCTAGGTGACCGTTTGAGAGAGGAAAGGGTTGAAAGAGACCCGGTCTTTGTGACCACCTCAACGGGGAGTAGGTTTGCAAGAACCGAACCTCGGTAAAACAAATCACCATGTCATCCGCTTTCATTTGCTTGTGATTTGTTTTTGCCCTCTCTTTCGGACTCGACTTTATTTCTAACGCTAACCCCGGCTTGTAGTTGTGCTTAAAGTTTATAAATTTCAGATTTGCCTATTCACCCCCTTCTAGGCGACTTTCAATTGGTATCAGAGCCCGGTACTTCATTAGATTCTAACCACTCGAAGTGATGTCGGGAGCATCCGCCAAGAGGGAGATTGGGACCGGCGGCGACAAGTCCGCAAGCTCGAGGAGAACCCACTCAAAGGGAGTCCGGCCACAAGCACAAGGAGGAATCCTCTTCCTCCATCAAGACACAACGGAGAGGTGACAAGAAGAAGAAGATGAAGAAGGTGGTCTACTACGAGACCGACTCTTCGTCACCCTCCACCTCTGGCTCCGAATCGGCATCCGCCACTTCTAAGCACCATGAGCGCAAGAAGTATAGTAAGATGCCCCTTCGCTATCCTCGTATTTCAAAACGCACTCCATTACTTTCCGTCCCATTAGGCAAACCACCGGTTTTTGAAGGTGAAGATTATTCTATGTCGAGTGATAAACTGAGGCATCACCTAACCTCACTCCACAGAAGCATATGGGATATTGTTGAGTATGGAGCACAGGTACCGAAGAAAGGGGACAAGAACTATGATTCGGAGGAGGTCGACCAAATCTGGCATTTCAACTCCCAAGCCACTATTATACTCCTCGCCTCTCTAAGTCGAGAGGAGTATAATAAGGTGCAAGGGTTGAAGAGTGCCAAAGAGATTTGGGATGTGCTCAAGACCACACACGAAGGAGATGAGGTGACAAAGATCACCAAGCGGGAAACGATCGAGGGGGAGCTCGGTCGATTTATGCTCAACTAAGGAGAGGAGCCACAAGCCATGTACAACCGGCTCAAGACCTTGGTGAACCAAGTGCGCAACCTCGGGAGCACGAAATGGGATGACCATGAAATGGTAAAGGTTATTCTGAGATCACTTGTTTTTCTCAATCCTACACAAATTCAACTAATTCATGGTGATCCTAGATACAAGCTAATGTCTCCCGAGGAGGTTATAGGAAAGTTTGTGAGCTTTGAATTGATGATCAAAGGCTCCAAACAAATCATCGAGCGAGGCGCCACCTCCACACCCGAGGTGCAACCCGTTGCCTTCAAAGCAGCGGAGGAGAAGAAAGAAGAGTCTACATCAAGTAGGCTCCCCATCGACGCCTCCAAGCTCGACAATGAGGAGATGGCGCTAATCATCAAAAGCTTTCGCCAAATCCTCAAGCAAAGGAAGGGGAGAGACTACAAACCCCGTTCCAAGAAGGTTTGCTACAAGTGTGGTAAGCCTGGTCACTTTATTGCTAAATGTCCATTATCAAGTGATAGTGACAGGGGCGACGATAAGAGGGGAAAGAAGAAGGAGAAGAAGAGGTACTACAAGAAGAAGGGCGGTGATGCCCATGTTTGTCGGGAGTGGGACTCCGATGAGAGCTCCACCGACTCCTCCTCCGACGAGGACACCGCAAACATCACCGTCAACAAGGGTCTTCTCTTCCCCAACGTCGGCCACAAGTGCCTCATGGCAAAGGACGACAAAAAGAACAAGGTAAAATCTAGAGCTTCCACTAAATATGCAACATCTAGTGATGAGGCTAGCTCTAGTGATGATGGGGATGACTTGCTCACTCTTTTTGCCAACCTAAACATGCAACAAAAGGAAAAATTGAATGAATTAATTAGTGCTATTCATGAGAAGGATGAACTCTTGGATAGCCAAGAGGACTTCCTTATTAAAGAAAACAAGAAGCATGTTAAGGTTAAAAATGCTTATGCTCAGGAGATGGAAAAATGTGAAAAATTAACTAGTGAGCTTAGCATTTGCCATGACACTATTTCCAACCTTAGAAATGAGAATGCTAAATTAATTGCTAAGGTTGAGAAGTTAAATGTTAGTGATGATTCTCTTGTCAACCTTAAAAATGATAATGCTAGTTTGATTTCTAAAATTGACAAGTTGAATAAATCACTTTCTAGCCTTAAGATTGAGAATGATAATTTAATTGATAAGGCTAAGGATTTAAATGTTTGCAATGTTTCTATTTCCAATCTTAGAAATGAGAATGCCATGTTACATGCTAAGATTGAAGAATTAAATATTTGCAAACCCTCTACATCCACCGTTGAACATGTTTCCATTTGCACGATATGTAGAGATATTAATGTTGATGCTATCCATGATCACCTATCTTTAATTAAACAACAAATTGATCACATAGCTCAACTTAGTGCTAAAATTAATGAGCATGACTTAGAAAATGAAAATTTTAAATTTGCTAGAAGTATGCTCTATAGTGGGAGACACCCTCGCATTAAGGATGGCATTGGCTTCCAACAGGGAGACAATGTCAAGCTTAATGCCCTTAATAAATTGTCTAACTTTGTTAAGGGCAAAGCTCCCATGGTTCAGGATAACGAGGGCTATATTTTATATCCTGCTGGCTATCCCGAACATATGATTAGGAGAATTTATTCTAGGAAGTCTCACTCTGGCTCTCATCATGCTTTTATGTATAAGAGTGAGGCATCTAGTTCTAAGTAATCCACTCATGTTAAATTGCCTAAAAAGAAATCTCCTATTGCATCAAATGAACCCAATGTTTCATTTAAGACTTTTGATGCATCATATGTTTTAACTAACAAATCAGGCAAACTAGTTGCCAAATATGTTGGGGGCAAACACAAGGGCTCCAAGACTTGTGTTTGGGTACCCAAGGTGCTTGTTTCTAATGTCAAAGGACCCAAGACCGTTTGGGTACCTAAGAACAAGGCCTACACTTGTTTTGTAGGTTTATGCATCCAGGGGCTCAAGTTGGATCATTGATAGCGGGTGCACAAACCACATGACAGGGGAGAAAAGGATGTTCTCCTCCTACGAGAAAAACGATGATCCCTAAAGAGCTATCACATTCGGGGATGGAAATCAAGGTTTGGTCAAAGGACTTGGTAAAATTGCTATATCACCTGACTATTCTATTTTCAATGTTTTTTCTTGTAGATTCTTTAGACTATAACTTGCTTTTCATTTCTCAATTATGCAAAATGGGTTACAACTGTATTTTTACGGATATAGGTGTTACTGTCTTTAGAAGAAGTGATGATTAAGTAGCATTTAAGGGAGTATTAGAGGGTCAGCTATACCTAGTTGATTTTAATAGAGCTGAACTCGATACTTGCTTAATTTCTAAGACTAATATGGGTTGGCTCTGGCATCACCGACTAGCCCACGTTGGGATGAAGAATCTTCACAAACTTCTAAAGGGAGAACACATTTTGGGACTAACCAATGTTCATTTTGAGAAAGACAGGGTTTGTAGCACATGTCAGGCAGGGAAGCAAGTTGGTGTTCACCATCTACACAAGAACATCATGACGACCGACAGGCCGCTTGAGCTACTCCACATGGATCTATTTGGCCCGATCGCTTACATAAGCATCGGCGGGAGTAAGTATTGTCTTGTAATTGTGGATGACTATTCTCGCTTCACTTGGGTGTTCTTTTTGCAGGATAAATCTCAAACCCAAGAGACCTTAAAGGGATTCTTGAGACAGGCTCAAAACGAGTTCGGCTTAAGGATCAAAAAGATCAGAAGAGACAATGGGATGGAGTTCAAGAACCCTCAAATTGAAGGCTTTCTTGAGGACGAGGGCATCAAGCATGAGTTCTCTTCTCCCTACACACCTCAACAAAATGGTGTAGTGGAGAGGAAGAATAGAACTCTACTTGACATGGTGAGGACCATGCTTGATGAGTACAAGACTTCAGACCGGTTTTGGGCGGAAGTAATCAACACCACTTGCTACGCCATCAACCGCCTCTACCTTCACTGAATCCTCAAGAAGACATCATATGAACTCTTCACCGGTAAAAAGCCCAATGTTTCATATTTTAGAGTCTTTGGTAGCAAATGTTTTATTCTTGTTAAAAGAGGTAGAAAATCTAAATTTGCTCCTAAGGCTGTAGAAGGCTTTTTACTTGGTTACGACTCAAACACAAGGGCATATAGGGTCTTTAACAAGTCCACTGGACTAGTTGAAGTTTCTTGTGACATTGTGTTTGATGAGACTAACGGCTCTCAAGTAGAGCAAGTTGATCTTGATGAGCTAGATGATGAAGAGGCTCCATGCGTCGCGCTAAGGAACATGTCCATTGGGGATGTGTGTCCTAAGGAATCCGAAGAGCCTCCACAAGCACAAGATCAATCGTCATCTTCCATGCAAGCATCTCCACCAACCCAAGATGAGGATCAAGCTCAAGATGATGAAAATGAAGATCAAGAAGAACCACCTCAAGAGGAGGACAATGATCAAGTGGGAGATGCTAATGATCAAGAAAAGGAAGATGACCAGGGTCCAAGACCGCCTCACCCAAGAGTCCACCAAACGATACAACGAGATCACCCCGTGAACTCCATCCTCGGTGATATTCATAAGGGGGTAACCACTCAATCTCGTGTCGCTCACTTTTGTGAACATTACTCCTTTGTGTCTTCTATTGAGCCATACAGGGTGGAAGACGCATTAAGGGATTCGGATTGGGTGTTGGCAATGCAAGAGGAACTCAACAACTTCATGAGGAATGAGGTATGACATTTAGTTCCACGTCCTAACCAAAATGTTGTAGGAACCAAGTGGGTCTTCTGCAACAAGCAAGATGAGCATGGTGTGGTGACAAGGAACAAAGCCTGACTTGTAGCCAAAGGATATTCACAAGTCGAAGGTTTGGATTTCGGTGAAACCTATGCACCCGTAGCTAGGCTTGAGTCAATTCATATATTACTTGCCTATGCTACTTACCATGGCTTCAAGCTCTATCAAATGGGCGTGAAAAGTGCCTTCCTCAATGGACCAATCAAGGAAGAGGTCTATGTTGAGCAACCTCCCGGCTTTGAAGATAGTGAGTACCCTAATCATGTCTATAAACTCTAAGGCGCTTTATGGGCTTAAGCAAGCCCCAAGAGCATGGTATGAATGCCTAAGAGATGTCCTTATCACTAATGGCTTCAAAGTCGGTAAAGCCGATCCTACTCTCTTTACTAAAACTATTGCAAATGATTTGTTTGTATGCCAAATTTATGTTGATGATATCATATTTGGGTCTACTAACAAATCTACATGTGAAGAGTTTAGTAGGATCAGGATTCAAAAATTCGAGATGTCAATTATGGGGGAGTTGAAGTATTTCTTAGGATTTCAAGTCAAGCAACTCCAAGAGGGCACCTTCATCAGCCAAACCAAGTATATTCAAGACATACTCACCAAGATTGGAATGAAGGATGCCAAGCCCATCAAGACACCCATGGGAACCAATGGGCATCTCGACCTCGACACAGGAGGTAAATCCGTATATCAAAAGGTATACCGGTCGATGATAGGATCTTTACTCTATTTTTGTGCATCTCGACCGGATATTATGCTTTCCGTATACATGTGTGCAAGATTCCAAGCCGATCCTAAGGAAGTTCACCTTAGGGGTGTGAAACGAATCTTGAGATATCTAGTTCATACACCTAAGTTTGGTCTTTGGTACCCCATGGGATCCACTTTTGATTTAATAGGTTATTCGGATGCTGATTGGCCAGGGTGTAAAATTGATAGAAAGAGCACATCAGGGACTTGTCAGTTCTTGGGAAGATCCCTGGTGTCTTGGGCTTCGAAGAAACAAAATTCAGTAGCTCTTTCTACCGCCGAAGCCGAGTACATTGCCACATGGTCATTGTTGCGCGCAATTGCTTTGGATGAGGCGAACCATTAGGAACTATGGTTACAAATTAACCAAGGTCCCTCTCCTATGTGATAATGAGAGTGCAATCCGCATGGCGGATAATCCCGTTGAGCACAGCCGCACTAAGCACATAGCCATTCGGTATCACTTTTTGAGGGATCACCAACAAAGGGGGGATTTCGAGATTGCCTATGTTAGCACCAAAGAACAATTAGCTGATACCTTTACCAAACCATTAGATGAGAAAACCTTTACCAAATTTAGGCATGAGCTAAACATTCTTGATTCTAGGAATTTTGATTGATACTTTGCACACTTAGCTCAATTATATACCTTTGATCATATCTCTTCATTTGCTATGACTAATGTGTTGTTCAAGTGTATTTCATGCTAAGTCATAGATTGAAAGGGAAATGGAGTCTTCGGCGAAGACAAGGCTTCCACTCCACTCTACCGATACCCTTCTCCGTCACTCCGCACCACTCTCGACTTTGGTATAATCTTCACTCATATTCATTTGTACCATTGGGAGAAAGTACAAGTTCTCTAAAGACTCTATTTTGGCGATTCATGCCAAAGGGGGAGAGAGTATTAGCCCAAAGCAAAAGGACCACACCACCATGCCAATTTCAAAAAATTTCGAAACAAGTTTAAAGATTTTAAATGTTTTTCAATTGGTATCTTTGAAATTAGTATTCCTCTAAGAAATTCTATATCAATTGGTATCTAAAAATATTTGATCTTCTTCAATTGATAAAACCCTCTTGAACACTAAGAGGAGAATTTCATTAAGGAGGAGTTTTGTATAGTCAAAGGAAAAGCATTTGAAACAGGGGGAGAAAATTTCAAATCTTGAAAATGCTTATCGAAATCTTACTCATATACCTTTGACTATTTGCAAAAGACTTTGAAAAGAATTTCCAAAAGCATTTGCAAAAACAAAACAAGTGGTGCAAGCGTGGTCCAAAATATTAAAAGAAAGAGAGCAATCCATGCATATCTTATGAAAGTATAAATTGGTTTAATTCCAAGCAACCTTTGCACGTACCTTATGCAAACAAGTTCAATTCTGCACTTATATATTTGCTTTGGTTTGTGTTGGCATCAATCACCAAAAAGGGGGAGATTGAAAGGGAAATAGGGTCAAACCTTTTCCTAAATGATTTTGGTGGTTGAATTGCCCAACACAAACAATTTGACTAACTAGTTTGCTCTAGATTACATGTTCTACAGGTGCCAAAGGTTCAACACAAACCAATAAAAAGTTAAAGTTAGGGTGCAAAAAGAAAGGAGCAAAAGAAACCAAAGGCTGCCCTGGTCTAGCGCACCGGACTGTCCGGTGTGCCACCGGACAGTGTCTGGTGCACCACCGAACAGTGCACCACCGGACAGTGTCTGGTGCACCAGGGTGAATCAACTCGAACTCGCCACCTTTGGGTTTCTGGAAAAGCTACTCCGCTATAATTCACCGGACTGTCCGGTATGGCACCGGACTGTCCGGTGTGCTAAGCGGAGCAATGGTCGCCAGCGCAACGGTCGAGTTCAACGGTCGGCTGACACAGCTACAGTGCGCGGATAGTTCACGCAGAGTCAGAGCAGGCGCCAGAAGGCGCACCGGACAGTGAACAGTACCTATCCGGTGCACCACCAGACTGTCCGGTGGTCCCAGATGTCAGAGCTCCAACTGTCGAACCCTAATGGTTGAGTGACGTGGCTGGCACACCGGACTTCCGGTGCGCCGATCGACAGACAGCCTTCCCAACGACCATTTTGGTGGGTGGGGCTATAAATACCCCCCAACCACCACACTTCAAGGCATCTAAGTTTTCAGCCATTTCATTCAATACAAGAGCTCTAGACTTCACTCCAAGACACAAATCAAGAGATCAAATCCTCTCCAAGTCCCAAACTCATTCCAAAGACTTAGTGGCTTGTGAGAGAGAGACATTTGTGTTCATTTGAGTTCTTTTCGCTTGGATCGCTTTTCTTCCTCCCTTGTGAGGGGTCTAAGTGACCCGTTGATTAAGGAGAAAAGCTCACTCGGTCTAGGTGACCATTTGAGAGAGGGAAAGGGTTCAAAGAGACCCAGTCTTTGTGACCACCTCAACAGAGAGTAGGCTTGCAAGAACCGAACCTCGGTAAAACAAGTCACCGTGTCATCCGCTTTCATTTGCTTGTGATTTGTTTTCGCCCTCTCTTTCGGACTCGACTTTATTTCTAACGCTAACCCCGGCTTGTAGTTGTGCTAAAAGTTTATAAATTTCAGATTTGCCTATTCACCCCCCTCTAGGGGACTTTTAGCAATCAAGGCAGCAAAGTTATGCAACCACGAGAAGGAGAGAGTTGAGTTTTGAAGTCGGAGATTTTTTCTACTTGAAGGTATCGCCTATCAGAGGAGTCAGAAGGTTCGGAGTCAAGGGCAAGCTAGCACATTGATATGTTGGTCCGTATCAGATTCTCGTGAAGTGGGGAGAAGTGGCCTATTAGCTCAGTTTGCCAGAAGATTTGTCAGCAGTGCATGATGTCTTCCATGTGTCTCAGTTAAAGAAGTGTCTCCGTGTGCCAGAATAGCAGTTGCTAGTGGAAGGTCTAGAAGTCCAAGAAGACTTGACCTTCATAGAGAAGCCAACATAGATTTTGGAGACTACAGACAGGGTCACTCGGAGGAACACTATCAGAATGTGCAAAGTCAGATGGGGTCAGCACTCTGAGGAAGAAGCAACTTGGGAGCGTGAAGCTGATCTGATGGCCAAGTATCCCGAACTCTTTGTTGGCCAACCTTGAAACTCGAGGGCGATATTCTTTTAAGGGGGATAGGTTTGTAACGCCCTAAATTTGTGTGGTATAATTTTTCTTCTCCGATACTCACCAAATTTAGGCGTTACTCTCTTTTTTCTTCCCGTTTCGCTCCTTCTTCCAAGTTTCAAAGCAGTATAGTGATTGTTGTCCGTATCGTGTGTAAACAAAAACCTAAGTTGACATGGGTGTTGCATCATGTCGAAGCATATTTATTTGTCTGATGTTGTGTCTGATCATGCGTCCGTCTCGTTTCGGTTTTCGATTCGCGATTTGATTCTGATTAGTGGTCGTGCGTGTAGTGGATTTTTGGCCTAGTCCGCGACCTGGCCCCTACCGCCCCCACCTCCAACCATGCGCCCCTCCCTCTCTCTATCTCAATTTCTTTTCCCACGCAACAACTTCCTCTCCCTCTCTTCCACCTCTCTTCCAACTCCTTTGCCCTAGGTGTGATCCGGTGGACGGTTGCCGCGATCGTCGAGCCCCGAGGTGAGCTTTCCCCTCTCTCTCTCTCCCCCTCTCCTCTCCCTCTTCCTCCCTCCCCCGCGTGCTCTCTCCCCGGCGGTGCCTCCCTAGCCCGCACCCTCCCCGACCGCGCCCCGACCCCGGCTACGCGCCCCCCTGGCCACGTGCTCCTAGTCGCGCGCCTCCCCTGGCTGCGCCTCTGGCCACCCGTCCCCTGGCCATGTGCCCCTGGCCCAGTCCCTTGGCCGTGCGCCCCTGGCCGCGCTGCTCCCTGGCCGCGCCACCCCTGGCGCCCTCCCCCGTTCTATGCGCGCAATCCTGTTCCCGCGCTCGTAGCCCTAGCGTGTAATATTTAAAATTCAGTTTGATTAGTTTTAATTTTAGTTTAATTTATGTGCCGTTGCACGTTTCGTCGCGCAATAATTCATTTTAATTTCAGTTTAAGTGGTGTATGCCGTCGTGCGCTTAGCTGCGTGACGTTTTGTTAATGTGTTGCGTCGCGCGTTTAACCGCACGGCGTTTTGTTTTAAATTTAGTTCAAGTGGCGTATGTCGTCGTGCGCTTCGTCGCGCAATGCTCTATGTTATTTTCTTATTTAATTCAAGTGTTTCGTGGCGTGCTTCGTCGCGCGACGATTCGTTTAATTTCAGTTTAGTCTAAGTGTTGTGTCGCGCGCGTCGCCGCGTGACGACTCATTTTATTTTTAGCTTAGTTTGTGCGTGCTGTCGCGTGCTTCGTCACGCGGCAACTCGTTCCAGTTTTCGGTTTAGTTCGCGTGTGCCGTCGTGCGTCTCGCTGCACGATAATCCTTTTAAATTTCCCTTGAATTATTTATAATAATTAAATGCGTAGCGTAATTTTATTTTATGCATAACGCGATTGCTAAATTAATATGGTTATGTTTAGACAAGTATTTTAATCCGTTGCTGCTTAACGTAATTGCCCTTCGACTGTAGCCCCGATCATTATTTTCTCTTTCTCGCTTAGTCGTATGTGCGAGCCCTACGCCAAGCGTCTGATTATTTGTTATATTCTACTGCGTGGTGTATTGTTCTTTTTGTATTAAAATCGTGGAATGTATGTTTAAACTCGTATAGATAATGGTCAGTTGGCGGAGTCCGAAGGAGTTGCAGGTGAAGACCCTGATCATCAGCTGGTTGGTGAAGGCAAGTGTCCCTTGACCGATCTATGTCCTACTCATTTTCTAATTCACTCCCCGCATTTACACAATTTATACCTAAGGATTGACTAGCTTTGTTTATCAAGTCCTTGTTTACCTATGTGGGTTGGGTTATTTTTGTTTAACTTTATGCTAGTGCTTCACCCTAATCAATGAACATGATGAAATTATTTATGATACGATGTTTTCCCTTTTGATTAAGATGATGATATTGAGACATTTAAGGGGACTCGAGTGCCTCTCCGTAAAGACTGGTTTGTTGGATGACCACCCGGGAAAACAGTGCAACCATGAGGGTGGTATGGGACGCCCTGTCACACCCGGTTTTAGAAGGCAAACCGAATGTGAACCATGTACGTGCCAGGATCAGCAATTCACGTACACATCAGTTACATAACATGGACAACATCACACAGTGCTCAAATAGTATTAAAAAGGGAAATAATAGTCGATTACATCATATGTCTGAGACATCCACATAGTCCTTACAATAAATCAAAGTGCGGAAAAGAAACATAGATAAACGCGGCCTTCACAGGCAGTCGACTGGGGGTTGCCCTAACCCACGCCTAGAACTCGTCGTAGTCTTGGAACTCCTCGAAGTCTCCTTCCACGGCTTCATCTTCTCCTGAACAGTGGTTGCAATGCGGACAACCTGGGGAAGGGGGGGGGGTTGGTGTGTAGAGCAAGGGTGAGTACACATCAACATACTCAGCAAGCGTCTTGTTTGGCTGTAGTGGACTAGCTTTATGTGGGGATAAGTCAAGCAATTGCTTTTAGTTGGTCAGATTATTATTACTAGTAGAGAAAGCCAAGTTTTAGAGTTAACCCACGTTATTAACCCAAACGTACTCCTTTCCAAATGGAAAGAGTACCACTTACCATTACCATTACCAGAGTCAGAACCAAGAACCGTCAGTCTCATTGCCACCTGCAATCCAAACATCTCTGATCAGGTACCACTAATCACTGGAGCTCCCTTGGCTGCTCATAACCACGAGCACGGCTGATATATTAGTTTTCTAACACTCTACAGAGGTTGCGCACTTTACCCATGAGCCGTGATTCCCTTTTTGCCTCGGGTTGTACGGACCCTTGAACACTTCCAAGGTGAGTAGGCAGGGTCTCACTACGTAGCCTTTACAAAGATTCCCCGGGGCTGTAGCCGCCCGTTAGGTTTCCTAAATGTACCACACTCCTCCCCAAGGGACAAATCAAACTTGGCAGAGCGAGCCGCATACACCGAGCCCCATTGACGGCACGACGGCGAAGCGAACTACACCCCGGATCCTCTAATTATTCAGCTAAGAGCACCCCATTCCACACTCATGGTTGCACTGTTTTCCTGGGCGGTCATCCAATGAATAGGTCCTTACGGAGAGGCACTCGAGAAACCGCTCGAGCCCCCTTGAAGACCACAAGCATAACATCATAATAAGGAGAGGGAAAACACCGTATCATTGATCATTCTCATCATGTTCATTGATTAGAGTTGAGCAATAGCATCAGACTAAGCAATAATAATCCAACCCAAATAGGTAAACGAGGACATGGATAGCAAGCTAGTCAATCATTAGGTATAAATATGTAATGCAGGAGGTGAATTAAAGAATGAATAGGACAGAGATAGGTCAAGGGACACTTGCCTCCACCAACAGACTGCTGCTCAGGGGCTTCTCCTGCGAGTTCTTCGGGCTCTTCAACCGGATCGTTCTCTATGCGAGTGCAAACATACATACGTCCATCCATTCAAATTAGGAAACAAACAGTACACCATACAAGAGAACAAATAGATTAAACATGCATAAAATATGACATACGATATTGCATTTACCATAGTTAGAAGGAAACGGGGGAAGGTATCACGGGGTTAAAGCTTACTCGAAACGTATTACGGGTAGATGCATAACTAAGCGCTACGTGACTTAATTCCATCGAGTTACACTAACAAGTATTAGCCACATGCGCTAATATAACTATAACTATTTTCAATTGATCAACATTAAACGAGATCCAAGATTAGCTACATGCACTAATAGAAACATAACCACTTTTAGTAGATCAATATTAAATGCGATAGACGATTAACTATATAAATTAACTAACGTAACCAATTTCTAAATTGAGTTTCCTATTTTATTAACATGAACAATGTGATTAGCGCGCATAAAATATAGAGGGGGTAGACGGGCACGTCCATGGGCAGACGAGGGCACGGCGAGTCATGCCATGACACCGCGCACTACGCGAGCACGCGCGCAAGGCCGCACGCACGCGCCGCGAATCAGCCGGGCACACGTCGGGGCCGCACGCTGGCCGAGCTCAAGGCCGCGCGCCAAAGGCATGCTGGGCCGAGCTCGAGGCCGCGCCGGGGCCGTCACGACGCGAGCAGGACACGCCGGGGCGGGCGGGCAAGCATGCCGGGGCGGGCGAGCACGGGCGAGCGAGGACACCGTGGACCACGGCGGGCCGCCATGGCCGGGACGGGGAAGCGCGCGCGGGCGGGACGGAGCACGCCGCGCGGGCGCCATGGGCGAGCGGGGCTGGGCAGGCGCCGCCGGGACCAGCGAGCGCCGGGGTGGGGCGCGGCCAGGGACGGCGAGCCGAGGGCGGGGCGCGGCCGGGGGCCGGCGGGCGAGGGGAGGGCGGGCGCCATGGCCGGCGAGCTCGAGGCGGCGGGGCCAGGCGCGCGCAGACGGGGCGGACGGGGTCGGGCGCGGCAGCGGTGGGGAGGTCGCCGGCGAGCGCGGGGGCGGGCTGGGGGCGAGCGCGCGGGCGGGGCGGGGGCTCGCCGCGCCACGGGAGGAAGCCGGGCCGCCATGGCCGGCCGCTCCGAGGGGAAGGGCGGGGTCGGGGCGCTCGCGCCGGGGCGGGACGCCGGCGAGCGCGGGGCAGGGGCGGACGGGGCCGGTGGGCGAACGCGGCCAGGCGCGGCCGAGGGCGGACAGAGCCGGGGCGGGGCCGGGCGCGCACGGCCACGCCGCGGGAGAACGCCGGCGGGCGGGGAAGGGGGAGGGAGGGGAGGGAGAAGAGGGGAGGGAGGGCCTCACCGCGGGCGAGATCGGCGGCGGCGGCGGTGGTTCGGGTGAGCAGGGGAAATCGGGGCGGCGGGGCAGGGGAGAGGCAGGGATTTGGGGGGGAGAGAATGACGAGCGGGGCCCGCAGGGGAGGGGAGAGAAATTTGGGGGGGAGGGGACGGGAGGCGCGGCTGGGCCGGCTTGGGCCCAAAGCGGGGGCGCGCGAGGGGGCGAGGTGGGCCGCGGCTGGGCCGGCCCACGGCGCGAGGGGGGAGGGGAGAGGGGGAAGGCTGGCTGGGCCGTGCGCCATGGGGGGTGGCTGGGCCAAAAGGGGGAGGGGAGGGAGGGGAGAAAAAGAAAAAATTTTCCATTTTTTTCTAATATCTATTTCCTAGATGAATGCATTCACATTTTCAAACAATCAAAAAAATGCATGGTTCGACATGGTGCAGCAGACCAAAGAAAATAACCCTAGGGTTTACTATTATCACATGACTTAAAGTTTTGAAGACGGATGAGGTTTAGCGAAAAGAAATGGGAAAGAGAGGTAACACCCGAATTTAGCGAGCGATAGAGAAAAGAAAAAATTCTACTCGAAATTCGGGGCGTTACAACCCTATCCCCCTTAAAAGAATCTCGCCCTCGAGATTCAGGGTTGGCTAGCAAAGAGCTCAGGGTATTTGGCCATCAGATCATCTTCACGCTCCCAGGTTGCTTCTTCCTCTGAATGATGATTCCACCTGACTTTGCACATTCTGATGGTCTTCCTTCGGGTGACTCTGTCTGCTGTCTCAAGGATTTGCGTTGGCTTCTCAACGTAGGTCAAGTCCTCCTGGACTTCAAGACCTTCAACTGGCAACTGCTCTTCTGGCACTCGCAGACACTTCTTCAACTGAGACACATGAAAAACATCATGCACAACAGACAAATTTTCTGGTAGGCTGAGCTGATAGGCCACTTCTCCACGCCTTGCAAGGATTTGATACGGACCGATGTAGCGGGGTGCTAGCTTGCCTTTGACTCCGAATCTTTTGACTCCTCTGATCGGTGACACTTTCAGATAGACGAAGTCTCCAACTTCGAAATTCAGCTCTCTTCTTCTTGTGTCTGCATAGCTTCGCTGCCTTGATTGCGCTATCTTCAGATTCTCTCGGACCATCTTGATGTTCTCTTCGGCTTCAAGCAGAATGTATGGCCCGAACACTTGCTTTTCTCCAGGCTGATCCCATTGCAACGGAGTTCTACAACTCATTCCATAAAGCGCCTGAAAAGGTGACATCTTCAAACTGGCCTGGTAACTGTTGTTATAGGAAAACTCTGCATAAGGCAATCTCTTGTCCCATCCGGACTGATCTTGCAATGCACAGGCTCTCAACATGTCTTCAAGGATTTGATTGGTTCTTTCAGTCTGACCATTTGTCTGCGGATGATAAGCTGAACTGAAATTCAGATGTGTGCCCAAGGCTTCATGCAACTGCTGCAAGAAATGAGAGGTGAACTGCGTTCCTCTATCTGACACTATCTTCTTTGGCACACTATGAAGACAAACGATCCGAGACATGTACAACTCTGCCAATACTGCACTGCTGTAGTTAGTCTTGACTGGTATGAAGTGGGCTGACTTGGTTAAGCGGTCCACTACTACCCAAATGGAATCGTAGCCGGCTCGAGTGCGAGGCAATCCGACTATGAAATCCATACCGATTTCATCCCATTTCCACTGAGGGATTTGCAACGGTTGCAACAATCCAGCCGATCTCTGGTGCTCTGCCTTGATCCGCCGACAACTATCACACATAGCCACATGTTCTGCGATTTCCCTCTTCAATCCGTACCACCAGAATTTCTTCTTCAGATCCTGATACATCTTCTCACTTCCGGGGTGAATTGAATAAGCTGTCTCATGAGCTTCCTTAAGGATCAACTCCCGAATAGACTGGACATTGGGAACGCACAAGCGGTCTTTGAACCATATCACACCTTCTGCGTCTTCCCGAAAATCTTTGCCTCTGCCATCTAGAATCAGTAGCCGGATCTCACTGATCTTCTCATCATTCTTCTGCGCTTCTTTGATTTCTCGATCCAAGGTAGGTTCCAACTCAACTGTGACTCCTCGCGTATTGTTCAGAAATCCGAGACTCAACCTGTCAAACTCTTTGGCCAACTCATAAGGCATCGGACGAGCGACCATTAGATTGACCTGACTCTTCCTGCTCAAAGCATCTGCCACTACGTTCGCTTTGCCTGGATGGTAATGAATCTCCAACTCATAGTTTTTGATCAACTCTAACCATCTTCGTTGCCTCATATTCAACTCTGACTGAGTGAATATGTACTTCAGACTCTTGTGGTCTGTGTAAACATCACATTTCTATCCATACAGATAGTGCCTCCATGTCTTCAGTGCGTGAACCACTGCTGCCAACTCTAGATCATGGATTGGGTAATTCTTCTCATGAACCTTCAACTGTCGGGACGAGTAAGCCACAACTCTTCCCTCTTGCATCAAGACACATCCCAAACCTGTGCAACAAGCATCACAATACACCGAGAAGGGCTTGTGCACATCAGGCAAGACTAAGACAGGCGCTGTAGTCAACTTCTCTTTCAGCGCTTCAAAGGCCTCTTGACATTTCTGGGTCCACTTGAACTCGACCTTGTTGCCTAGCAACACTGTCATTGGTTTTGCAATGTTTGAAAACCCTTCAATGAATCACCGATAATATCCGGCCATTCCAATGAAGCTCTTGATTCCTCGGGCATCTGTTGGCGCTTTCCAGTTCAGAATGTCTACCACTTTCTTCGGATCCACAGCCAATCCTTTTTTGTTGATTATGTGACCCAAGAACAGGACTTCACTGATCCAGAACTCGCACTTGCTCAACTTTGCATACAATTGGTGCTCTCTCAATCTCTGCAATACCATCCTCAAATGATCTGCATGCTCTTCTTCGCTTTGAGAATAAATCAGAATGTCATCGATGAATACCACCACAAACTTATCAAGATAGTCCATGAATACACTATTCATCAGGTTCATGAAGAAGGCCGATGCATTGGTTAGACCGAAAACATTACGGCAAACTCATACAACCCATACTTGGTGATGAATGTCGTCTTCGGAATGTTTGAAGGTCGAATCCTGAGCTGGTGATAACCTAACCTCAGATCTATCTTGGAGAACACACTGGCTCCCCTCAACTGGTCGAACAAGTCTTCTATTCTGGGCAAGGGGTACTTGTTCTTGATTGTGACTTCATTCAGAGCTCGATAATCGATACACATCCTTTTGGTGCCATCTTTCTTCTCCACAAATAGGACGGGGGCGACCCAAGGCGAGGTGCTTGGCCAGATGTAACCTTTCTCTGACAGCTCATCAATCTGCTTCTTAAGTTCAACCAAATCTGGTCTGGATATTCTGTAAGCTCTCTTAAAGATGGGGGCGGTTCCAGGAAGAAGCTCTATGGCAAACTCAACTTTCCGCTCTGGTGGCATACGCGGTAAGTCCTTTGGAAACACATCTAGGAACTCGGACACAACCTTGATACTCTCAATTGGGTTTGCTTCACTGCTATCAACAACCATCTGATAACAACTTCCTTTCTTCGGCTCAGGTGAGACTAACTCGGTCACCACTTCCTCTCCTAGTGGGGACACCAACTTGATTGTCCTCTTATCACAAATGATAACTGCCTGATACTTATCTAGCCAATTCATCCCTAGGATGACATTTATTCCCTGAGTACCCATTACTATGAGGTTAGCGGGAAACGCTATCCCCCTTATTTCCACACATACATTCAAACAAATGCTATCGACTTGAATTCTACCACCGGCTGAGTCAATTTGAATGGGGGTTGACATGGTAGTAATTGGAAGATTATGTGCTTTTACCCATGATGCAGTAATGAAAGAATGCGTTGCTCCAGTATCAAATAACACTTCTGCAATATGGGAGTCGACTGGGAACATACCTACTATCATGTCGGGGGTCTCCTGAACTGCTTCAGCCTCCAAGTGATTCAGTCTCCCATGATTATAACGCGACTGAGAGTGATTGCCTGCTCCAGGCTAAGACACATTCTGCTTTGCTGGGGCATTGGGGCCTGACTGCTGCTGGGCTGCCTTCTTCGGACATTGCATCACCCAGTGGCCTTGCTCTCCATAGTGGAAACATGCTCTGTTTCCAACCTGAGCTGGTGCTGCCTAACTGTTCTGCTGGGTTGCTAGGGCAGGAAGACGAGGTGCCTGCTGATTCTGCCTCTGAAACTGACCTCCTCCTGACTGATTGTTCTGACGATTCTGATACTGGTGCTAAGGATACTGCCTTTGGAACTGCTGATGCTGCTGTGGTGGACGCTGGTTCTGCCTGAACTGCTGAGGTTGATTGCCTGAGAAACGAGGACGATTGCTGCTTCCAGGCTGGGGTCCACTGATCTTGCGCTTACGATCCTCCATCTCTTTACGCTTCCTCTCTGTCATGATTGCTCTGTCAATCAAGTGCTGGAATGTCGGGAAGGTATGATTCATCAGTTGGTACTGCAGAGGGTCGACCAAGCCTCTCAGGAAACGGTACTGTCGCTTGGCGTCGGTGTTGACATCTTCAGGAGCATAGCAAGACAACTGCAGAAACCTGTCCCGGTACTCACTGACAGACAATGACCCTTGCTTGAGGGCCAGGAACTCCTCCTTCTTCACTGTCATTAGACCTGCGGGCACATGGTACTGACGAAAGTTACCTCTGAACTCTTCCCAGGTGATGGTGTCGGGGTTGGCATGGGTGGCGAGATAAGACTCCCACCATGACTGAGCTGCTCCTCTTAACAGACGGGGACCATACAGGACTTTCTCCCTGTCATCACACTGAGCGGTATGCAACTCCCGCTCCACAGTGCGTAGCCAGTCTTCAGCATCCATGGGGTCAGAAGAGTGAGCGAACATTGGTGGATGACCTCTCATGAATTTAGCACGCTTGTCCCTGGGCATCTGAGGCATCTGAGGCTGAGGTGGTGCCTGCTGCTGCTGTTGAATGGCAGCCAGAGTCTGACCGATGGCTTGGACTGCCTGAGTCTGCATCAGAAACATCTGCTCAATCGACATCGGGGGCGGGGGTGGCAGCTGCTGTTGCTGGGGCACCTCATCCTGCTGAGCGGCTTGCTCCTGCTGAGCACGCCTTCCTCCTCTGCGCCTGTTCTCTGATATCTGCAGAATGCAACCATACATCAGAACCAATCTTGCAAATCTTGTAGCATAAGAAAAGAGTATAGAATTCTTCAACAACACTGAACAGATGAGCATCTTCACTGATCTCCAACACAGACCAACACAGCTTCTCAGATAAAGAGGAAAGTGGAATAAAAGGTTTCCCAACTAGATAACTAACTCCTTTAACATATAACAGGTAAAACAAAATGCAGGGGATACCCACACTCTGGTGACAGTCATTACAAAGATCCAAATCCAACATAGTTCATCATGACAAGCATAAATGCACAGGATATAGCAAACTACCCTGTCTAACTAAGACTAACTAAGAGCGAGACTAACGCTAAGACTGAGACTAAGACTAAGACTAAAACTTCTATATTAAGCACTTATTACAAGATTCCACACTGACGATCTATGGTTCCAAGTCTATCTTGGTCTTGTAGTCGGGATTGCCATAAGGCTGGCGTCCACGCCGAGGTGAGCGGTACGGGTGCTGAGTCCCGACGGGAGCGGGGGAACCACCGTCCAGGTGACGATGCTCCGCGCGCTCAGCCCGCAGCTGGGCGATCTCAGCACGAGCCCTACTTAGCTCGTCTAATGCATGGTCCAGCTCCGTGTTTAGCACGGCGGCTAGGTTGACTGTGCTGCTCAACCTAGGATTGTCCTCACCAACAGGTGAGACAATCACGCCTCCTGTGCTGCCAGATGGACGGCGGGTGTAATACTTCAGGTTGAGACCGTCAGCTACCCCCCGAGAACCGAGCAGTAGTGCGAAAGTGCACGCCGTGCAGCATCTTGCATGGCCGCCTCAGCTGATTCCCGCTCAGAGATGGAATAGTGCTCTGAGCAGACCTCCGCACCCTAGAGACTGTTCTCCGGACGGTGCACCAAACAGGTCACCTCCCAGCGGTCCGGGTAAACCCCGCGACTATGCTGGTAGACCACACAGCGATACTCGATGGACCAAGTATGCCGGTCAAGTGCCCGACGTAGCAGGGTGTCGAGCGCATCATGGAAGTGACACACGCGAGCAGCGTCGCGAGTGATGGGTCGAGCAACCCATCCTTCCGGCTCCTGGTCAGTAGAGAAGTCGGTGTCATGGCTCGAGCTGTCATCGCCACCTCTGTCGTCTGGGTCCCCTCCAGCAGCTACTCCAGAGGCTAGGGCGCCCAGTGGTGGTGCAGGGGGTGCCTCCAGAGGAAGCACAGGGGAGCAGCTCCTCACAGACTCTATCTCCTGTTGGAGCGAGGAAGAAGAGCCCTGCTGCTCCTGTCGTCGACGCTCCTGCTCCTCATGCAGGCGGTGGTGCAGCCTCTCCATGTGACTGGACTGACCGGCCACGGGCGGCGAAGCGGACGCTCAGCAAGGCGGGAGGGAACGAAGGGGATGACGGACTTTCGTGTAGTGTGCCTAAGACGAGCCATCTACAAAAGACACCGCAAGCAAAAGAGTGAGAACAGAATTAATAAGACCAGCAAGTAATGAACCATAAATAAATGAAGGATTAGAATAAAACATAATTTTCAGAAAGGTGTAATATATAGTAGAACATAGGTTTGGTCGGTATGACCAACTTTTGAAGGGATATCAAAGTCGAGGCAGGGACAGAGGTCTATAGTCCTTAAAATGACCATTCTACTCTAGGTTAGCGGTCCTACGGTCAGCACGGCTTTGATACCACTTATGTCACACCCGGTTTTAGAAGGCAAACCGAATGTGAACCATGTACGTGCCAGGATCAGCAATTCACGTACACAGCAGTTACATAACATGGACATCATCACATAGTGCTCAAATAGTATTAAAAAGGGAAATAATAGTCGATTACATCATATGTCTGAGACATCCACATAGTCCTTACAATAAATCAAAGTGCAGAAAAGAAACGTAGATAAACGCGGCCTTCACAGGCAGCCAACTGGGGGTTGCCGCTAACCCACGCCTAGAACTCGCCGTAGTCTTGGAACTCCTAGAAGTCTCCTTCCACGGCTTCATCTTCTCCTGAGCAGTGGTTGCAATGCGGACAACCTGGGGAAGGGGGGGTTGGTGTGTAGAGCAAGGGTGAGTACACATCAACATACTCAGCAGGCGTCCTGTTTGGCTGTAGTGGACTAGCTTTATGTGGGGATAAGTCAAGCAGTTGCTTTTAGTTGGTCAGATTATTATTACTAGTAGAGAAAGCCAAGTTTTAGAGTTAACCCATGTTATTAACCCAAACGTACTCCTTTCCAAATGGAAAGAGTACCACTTACCATTACCATTACCAGAGTCAGAACCAAGAACCATCAGTCTCACTGCCACCTGCAATCCGAACATCTCTGATCAGGTACCACTAATCACTGGAGCTCCCTTTGCCGCTCATAACCGCGAGCACGGCTGATATATCAGTTTTCTAACACTCTGTAGAGGTTGCGCACTTTACCCATGAGCCGTGATTCCCTTTTTGCCTCGGGTTGTACGGACCCTTGAACACTCCCAAGGTGAGTAGGCAGGGTCTCACTACGTAGCCTTTACAAAGATTCCCCGGGGCTGTAGCCGCCCGTTAGGTTTCCTAAATGTACCACACTCCTCCCCAAGGGACAAATCAACCTTGGCAGAGCGAGCCGCATACACCGAGCCCCATTGACGGCACGACGGCGAAGCGAACTACACCCCGGATCCTCTAATTATTCAGCTCAGGGCACCCCATTCCACCCTCATGGTTGCACTGTTTTCCCGGGCGGTCATCCAACAAACAGGTCCTTACGGAGAGGCACTCGAGAAACCGCTCGAGCCCCCTTGAAGACCACAAGCATAACATCATAATAAGGAGAGGGAAAACAGCGTATCATTGATCATTCTCATCATGTTCATTGATTAGAGTTGAGCAATAGCATCAGACTAAGCAATAATAATCCAACCCAAATAGGTAAACAAGGACATGGATAGCAAGCTAGTCAATCCTTAGGTATAAATGTGTAATGCGGGAGGTGAATTAAAGAATGAATAGGACAGAGATAGGTCAAGGGACACTTGCCTCCACCAACCGACTGCTGCTCAGGGGCTTCTCCTGCGAGTTCTTCGGGCTCTTCAACCGGATCGTTCTCTATGCGAGTGCAAACATACATACATCCATCCATTCAAATTAGGAAACAAACATTACACCATACAAGAGAACAAATAGATTAAACATGCATAAAATATGACATACGATATTGCATTTACCATGATTAGAAGGAAACGGGGGAAGGTCTCGCGGGGTTAAAGCTTACTCGAAACGTATTACGGGTAGATGCATAACTAAGCGCTACGTGACTTAATTCCATCGAGTTACACTAACAAGTATTAGCCACATGCGCTAATATAACTATAACTATTTTCAATTGATCAACATTAAACGAGATCCAAGATTAGCTACATGCACTAATAGAAACATAACCACTTTTAGTAGATCAACATTAAATGAGATAGACGATTAACTATATAAATTAACTAACGTAACCAATTTCTAAATTGAGTTTCCTATTTTATAAACATGAACAACATGATTAGCGCGCATAAAATATAGGGGGGGTAGACGGGCACGTCCATGGGCAGACGAGGGCACGGCGAGTCGTGCCAAGGCACCACGCACTACGCGAGCATGCGCGCAAGGCCGCACGCATGCGCTGCGAACTAGCCGGGCACACGTCGGGGCCGCACGCTGGCCGAGCTCAAGGCCGCGCGCCAAAGGCACGCTGGGCCGAGCTCGAGGCCGCGCCGGGGCCGTCACGACGTGAGTAGGACACGCCGGGTGGGCGGGCAAGCACGCCGGGGCGGGCGAGCACGGGCAAGCGAGGACGCCGCGGACCACGGCGGGCCGCCATGACCGGGACGAGGAAGCGCGCGCTGGCGGGACGGGGCACGCCGCGCGGGCGCCATGGGCGAGCGGGGCTGGGCGGGCGCCGCCGGGACTGGCGAGCGCCGGGGCGGGGCGCGGCCGGGGACGGCGAGCCGAGGGCGGGCGTGCACGGGGGCGGCGAGCCGAGACGGGGCGTGGCCGGGGGCCAGCGGGCGAGCTCGAGGCGGGCGCGGGGAGGGCGGGCGCCATGGCCGGCGAGCTCGAGGCGGCAGGGCCGGGCGCGAGCGGACGGGGCGGACGGGGCCGGGCGCGGCCGGGGCTGGCGAGCGCCGGGGCAGGCGCGGCCGCGGCGGGGATGTCGCCGGTGAGCGAGGGGGCGGGTTGGGGGCAAGCGCGTGGGTGGGGCGGGGGCTCGCCGCGCCACGGGAGGACGCCGGGCCGCCATGGTCGGCCGCTCCGAGGGGAGGGGCGGGGTCGGGGGCGCTCGCGCCGGGGCGGGACGCCGGCGAGTGCGGGGCAGGGGCGGATGGGGCCGGCGGGCGAACGCGGCCAGGCGCGGCCGGGGGCGGACGGGGCCGGGGCGGGGCCGGGGCGGGGCCGGGCGAGCGCGGCCACACCGCGGGAGAACGCCGGCGGGCAGGGAAGGGGGAGGGAGGGGAGGGAGAAGAGGGGAGGGGGGGAGGGAGGGCCTCACAGTGGGCGAGATCGGCGGCGGCGGCGGCGGTTCGGGCGAGTAGGGGAAATCGGGGCGACGGGGCAGGGGAGAGGGAGGGATTTGGGGGGAGAGAATGATGGGCGGGGCCCGCTGGGGAGGGGAGAGAAATTGTGGGGGGAGGGGAGGGGAGGCGCGGCTGGGCCGGCTTAGGCCCAAAGCGGGGGCGCACGGGGGGGCGAGGTGGGCCGCGGTTGGGCCGGCCCACGGCGCGAGGGGGGGAGGGGAGAGGGGGAAAGCCGGCTGGGCCGGCTGGCTGGGCCGCGCGCCAAGGGGGGGTGGCTGGGCCAAAAGGGGGAGGGGAGGGAGGGGAGAAAAAGAAAAGATTTTCCCTTTTTTCTAATATCTATTTCCTAGATGAATGCATTCACATTTTCAAACAATCAAAAAAATGCATGGTTCGGCATGGTGCAGCAGACCAAAGAAAATAACCCTAGGGTTTACTATTATCACATGACTTAAAGTTTTGAAGACGGATTAGCGAAAAGAAATGGGAAAGAGAGGTAACGCCCGAATTTAGCGAGCGATAGAGAAAAGAAAAAATTCAACTCGAAATTCGAGGCGTTACGCGCCCTTAGCTGAATAATTAGAGGAGCTGGGGTGTAATTCGCTTCGCCGTCGTGCCGTCAATGGGGCTCGGTGTATGTGGCTCGCTCTGCCGAGGGTGGTTTGCCCCCTTGGGGAGGAGTGTGGTACATTTAGGAAACCTAACGGGCAGCTACAGCCTTAGGGAATCTTTGTAAAGGCTACGTAGTGAAACCCTGCCTATTCACCTTGGTAGTGTTTAAGGGTTTGATTGGCCCAAGGCAAAAGGGAATCACGGCTTGTGGATAAAGTGTGCAACCTCTGCAGAGTGTTATAAAACTGATATATCAGCCATGCTCGCGGTTATGAGCGGCCAAGGGAGCTCCATTGATTAGAGACACATTGAGCAGAGATGTTTTGTTTACAGGTGATAATGAAGATGATGGTTTTGATTATGATTATGGTAATGGTTTCTGATATTCTTTCCTTTTGGAAAGGGTACTTTTGGTTAACAACTTGGGTTAATGCTAAAACCTGGCTCTCTACTAGTAATAATAACCTGACCAACTAAAAGCAACTGCTTGACTTTAACCCCACATAAAGCTAGTCCACTACAGCCAAACAGGACAATTGCTGAGTATGTTGATGTGTACTCACCCTAGCTTGACACACCAAACCCCCCCAGGTTGTCCACGTTGCAACCACTGCTTAGGAGAAGATGAAGTCGTGGAGGACTTCTAGGAGTTCCAAGAGTACGATGAGTTCTAGGCGTGGGTTAGCAGCAAACCCCCAGTCGACTGCCTGTGAAGGACGTGTTTATCTACGTTTCATTTTCGCACTTTGATAATTGTTAATGACTATGTGGATGTCTCGGACATCATGATGCAATCAGACTATTACCCTCTTTTATGTTATTATTCGAGCAATGTGTGATGATGTCCGATTATGTAACTGTTGTGTACGTGAATTGCTGATCCTGGCACGTACATGGTTTGCATTCGGTTTGCCTTCTAAAACCGGGTGTGACACAACATCAGAGGGAATCTAGCAGCAATTGCTCAGAAACAAATATTTAGGGTCAAAATAATTAGTACAGGTCTAGTGGAAACTAGGAGATTCACATTTTTGGGCTAGTCTGATGAAGTAAAGCATGACTTCCTTCACTTCGATAATTTCAAAATTAGAAAGGGATCTCAGGTGAGATTTTGGGAATACAATTGGCTTGGGAATTGTTGGGGACTTGTTCTCAAATACTTGGAATTAAGAACAAGGCAACACATGATATTAAATGTTAATGCCCTTCGTCCTTCGAAGCATTATTCCCCTTAGAATATAATGAACTTCAGACGAAGGTCATGAAGGACATATCATCATGGTTGCAGTATATAATAATAAAAGAAGAAGCATATGAAATATAAGAGACAACATAAATAATTATATAACATTGCTAATTCATTCTTATTATATTATTATGGAAAGACAGAAACAATATTGAATTACAAAAGTACCTTCGGCTTGATAGAAGGCAAAAAGTATAGGCGTGACGCAAAAGCAAGTACAAGTCAGCGTGAACAGTACGGGGGTACTTTTCATCTATTTATAGGCACAGGACACAGCCTATGAGAAATTACAATTATGCATGTTGGGGACTTATTCTCAAATGCTATGAATCAAGAACAAGGCAACATAAAATGTTAAATGTTAACGCCCTTCGTCCTTCGAAGCATTATTTCCATAACGTCATAATGATCTTCGGACAGAGGGTATGAAGGGCGTACCTTCATCAATTCTTCATACATAGAGATATGATTATTAACAACGAATGATGCATGTAAAGAATAAGAAACAATATGAACAACAACATTATCATACATGTATTTCTTATCATATAAACGCAAAAATCAACATAAGGACAATATTGAATTACATTTGGTACCTTCGACTTGATAGACAGCGAAGGTACGAGTGTGACGCAAAAGCAAATGCCAAGTGAGCGTGAACAGTACAAGGGTACTGTTCATCTATTTATAGGCATGGGACGCAGCCCATGTGAAATTACATTCATGCCCTTTACATTTGCTAATGACTATAAGGTAATTCATCGAGGTCTAAATAGCTTTTTCCCCTTTAAGTCGGTTCCCTTTCCTGCTGTCATGCCGAAGCTCCCTTGCGTGTAGCTTCGGCGCTGCATCAATCTTCGTATTGTTCGTGCTTCTCCCACTGTGGTTCTGATCCGAGTCTGAAGGTACCTGTTCATGTATTACAACTCCGGAAACATTGTTAAATCATGTTTTTGAGGACCTTCGGAAGACGAAGGCCCCCCAATAGTAGCCCCTCGCAAGGTTAATTTGTTAGAATAACGAATTCAGATTGCGATATGGACGAAGGCCCTAAGCCGAAGGTCTGAAAAAACACCTTCCCTTTGCTAGAATAGCAACAGTCAATGACAGATGGGGCCCTCCAACTTGGAGCGCACTGGGCGTATAAATAAGAACTCACCCCGAGCACATTTGGTACGTTACTTGCCGTCTGCTTTGTTTTGCTCAATTTCTTAGCTTTTGCTTACTAACACTTGCTTAGTTTCTTAGATTTTCTAAGCTTCGGTTCTAAGGACACATTTTCGCCATTTCCGAAGAAAAGATGTCTCAAGACAAAAAAAGTTGCTGCTGAGACGAAGCTGAGCGAGGAGGAGAAGCTCCTTGAGGAGAAGACTGCTGGATTTATTGAGTCAATTGCAAAAACAAACACAGAGAAGATAACTAAAGAGATATTAGAAGGCTTGTCTGAAGATACTGATGATAGCGACAGCTATGATGTGGAGAGTGGAGGCGAAGACTCTGAAGATCGTCCTTGGCGACCAAGTCATGCAGTCTTCGGGAAACCAACTATCAAACAGAGTCATCTTGATAATATGAGAGGAAGGTACTTTCGAGATATGTCTATAGTGAGAGCTGACGTAGACAGAGCCGTTCCTGCTCCTGAAGAAGACAAAGTTGTAATCTACCGAAGTTTCTTCAAAGCTGGACTTCGGTTCCCATTAAGCAGATTTGTGGTTGAAGTTTTAAAGATATATCAGATTTTCCTTCACCAGATCACTCCCGAAGCAATTAACAGAATGGGGATCTTTGTTTGGGCTGTGAGGAGTCAAGGTCTAGAGCCAAGCGCAAGATGTTTTTGCAGTATGCACGAGCTTTCGTATGAGACGAAGCCTTGGGGTAAGGAATAATATCATAACAATTTTGGGTGCTACAGCTTTGTTGCTCGCTCTGGCGCAAGCTACCCAGTGCCAACGTTTCGGAAGAGGTGGCCCGGGGCCTGGATGGAAGAATGGTTTTACGTGAAAAATGATTTGAAAGCAAGAGAAGATATTAAAGAAATCATTATGCGACCCATCTGGTCCCTCTTCGGCCTCCGAAAGGCGAAGGTTGAAATTGATGAGGCAGCCAAAGCATGCTGAAGGGCCTTCAACATAGTTTGTTCTTTTATTGGGACAAGAGACTTAGTTCAAGAACATGTAGCCTACAGGATATGGCCACTGATAGACAGCTGGGAAATGCCAAAAGAGACCATCACTAACCCTAGCGAAGGTGGTTTAGTTCGATTGAAATACACCTTCAGGTTTGGAGACCAGTTTATCGAACCAGATGATGACTGGCTGAAATGTGTTGAAAATACTTGTGATAAACTACTTGGAGCATACTCCAAGTCTGAAGATAATGCACTATCTGCGGCCTTCGGGAGCCGAAAAAAGAAAAGACTAAATAGGGTTTTTGTTGCTATTGGATTTGTGTACCCTGACTTTCGCTACCCACCACGGGGTCAGAAAAGAAAGGGTGCAACTTCTGGAAAGGCTGTTGCTTCGGCTGCTTCAAGCGAGCCCGCACCGAAGAGGAAAAAGTTGTAGGTCCTTACTCACTGACCACGCTACATTGAACCGGCCATAGTGCCTGAATTTGGCGGTGAGACTTCTTCAACTATTGAAGCCAAAGGACCTACTCCTACGCAAAGGATTGAAGAGCCGGCTGTAATGCAGAAGACTGACAAAATTAAAGATCTGAGAATCGAAGGGACGAAAACATTAGAAGTTCTAAACCCTTCGCCAGGAGTGGAGGTGCCGAAGACACAAAAAGGTCTAGCAGGGACCCCAAGAGAAAAAGGATGGCTAGTGTGCTAGATGTGCTGGAGACGATAAAAGCTTCAAGCTCTACTCCAGGGAAAATTGCCAAGGCTTCGAAAACATAGATTGAAACTGAGACAAAGCTGACCGAAGCCGAAGCTACAATGAGCCAAGCTGACGCCGAAGCTGGGCCTTCAGAGCCTGCCAAGGAGAAATCCTCGGAAACTAGAGAAAAGGCAGCAGAAGAAGAAGCTATAGAACAAATTTTGCCTGAAAAAGCTACCGCTCCTACTCCCGAAGCGCCTTCCGAAGTCCTTGATTATATTATTCGACACGCTTCGGGAAAAAGATTATCTGAAGAAGAAATTTTTTAAGCTAAACACTATGCCCGAGAACTGAAGTACCCGAAAGGGGCCTTAGTGTTTAATGGCATAGATGAAGATGACTTCTTGTATTGCCTCCCAGACAACAAAGAATTATCTATCTGCCGAGAAATGGCCAGAAGTATGGGGTTCCCGAAGCTTGAAGCTGGCCTCTGCGCCATGACGAAGGACGATCTTGCGGATAGCCTTGCATATAAAAGTCTGAAGGTACAAAAATTGTGTATTTGGAAGTTTATGAATTTTGAATTATTCTTTTGTTCTTATATTAACCCATTCATTCTTTTCATATAGGGTTTAATACTTAGCAACGCCTTAAGGGCGCAAAAGAATGCCGAAGATGAGAGTTGCACTATTGCTCTCAATAACCTTCGAACAGAGGTTCTCAAGCTGAGGAACGAAGCTTTGGAAAAAGACAAAATTCTACTTACATTGGTGGACAAAGTAAAGGGGGATGAAGCTAACTTCAAGGCTCAATCTGAAATCCAAAGGAATGAGATTGAAAACCTTCAAAAACAACTGGTTGAAGCCAAATTGAAATGCGCTATTGCCGAAGCAGACCGAGATGCCAGTGAGTACTGGAAAAATTATTTTGAAAAAACTGTTGCAGAGCTTCGCTCGTCAAAAGAAAGATGTTTTGAAAAATCTGTAGAATGCGTCAAAAAGATAAAAACTAGCTTCGCCAACGTGGGCGCGTACTCGAGCGAAGACAACTTCATAAGAGGCGATCCTGAGGGTGTAATTGAGTGGATCAGCAGCGAAGCCGAAGCTTTTGAAGAAATTTTGAGCGACCGCGGGGACGTCTGCGCGTTCTCTGGTGTGAGGGGAGTTGCAGCTATTTTGGAGAAAGCAGGGTGCGAACATGTTAAAACTGTGGCCCAGGTCGAAGCTGCTTTCTCTATTGACGATACGAAGGACCCCTCGGCCGAAGCAAGCTTAATAGGCGGAAATTTTTTCACTGATATCTAGGAAAATGGCGGCCAAGGGATGGCCCATGAAATAATGAAAAGAGCGAGAAAGACATTCATGACGCTCGAGAAGCAACAAAAGCAGCTGAAAAGCTTCGGAACTTGAAAGACGGATAGGTATTACTTAATGGCTTTTAACTTTGTTGTTTATTTTTGTGATTTCGAACTAATTTATATCTTCTACTGCAGCTGAACTATCTCCTCCCCCAGAGCCATTCGACCCACTGGCCGACCCAGAGACAAAGAAGGCAATAGAAATTATTAATATGGCCGAAGCTATTGTAGACGAAGTTGTCACCAAATTATTAACCGAAGCTGCAGAAAAAGTCCTGAAGGAAGAAGAATAATTTATTTGTAAAAACATTGCTAGAATATTAATGTAACATTTGCTGGACTATTCTTGTAATATTCGGTGCTCATAGGTTTTGAATGTAATATATGAATGGTGTTGTAATTCATTTCTTTACGATGCATGAAACTTTTATGTACATACCGTTTTTGAGCCTTCGGCGAAAAAACACCTTACCTTCTTTTCATGCTTCGTAAAGAAGAGCTTTTATGCTTCGTAAAAATCCTCCAATCATCGCAAAAACATTAATGCTTTGTCAACAATAGATTTTTTCCTCCACATCAGAGCTGATGAAGCTGTATTTCTTCAAAACTTATTTTGTGACTTAGCACAATTTCACTTTTTCGAAGCATTCTCCGAAGGTCAACATTGTATCCCCTTCTTGTGCCATTGATGCAATATGATGTATGATGTTATGTTATGCGAAATGATGTGATGATGTTGTGTTATGCAAAATGATATTTATGCCAAAGACACACACTCACACCCCCATAGTGGAATACACAATCTCTTTGCCGCTTATTTTTCGACTTCACCACTTATTTTTTGGTGTATCAGCACTGACTTTTCGCTGTAAGTTCTGCATTCCCTTAGGAACGTCTTTTGAACTTCTTCGCCTTCTATTTTGGCGGTATTCGTGTTGACTTTTCACGCTTTGCCTTATATTTCAACGGTATTTGGCTCTACATTCCCTTTGGAACGACTTTTGAGCAGAAAACTTACACTGCGCTCCCTTAGGAACGACTTTTTGTATCCTCGACAAACTTACGCTGTGTTCCTTAGAACGACTTTTTTGTAGCTTCAGTGATGCTTGTAATGTGATTTTTAGCCCCGCGTTCCCTTAGGAACGACTTTTGTGCTTCAGCGACTTTTTGGACTTCGTGAGTCTGTGGAGAAGATATATTTCACTATGGCAAGAACGAAGCTATTACAAGAAATTGAAGATGACAAGAGATCTAGGTTTTCAATAATTGTTCCTTATTAAAAAAGAAAATGACAATGAATGTAAAAACTGTTTCAGGGGTAGGATATCTCTCAATAGATATGCTTCGATTCTGGCAAAGTACTGTTGACTGTGCGAGCTTCGGACTCCTCCCTAAAATCTCGCTGCTGATGGGTCTGTTGGCTCCCTTCTGGCTGCTGGCCTCGTGAATATACATGTTGTAGTGGTGGCGGAGGTGGGGGCTATGGCCAACATGCCTGTGGCTGACTAGCCGAAGCAACAGACGTTGTAGGATGGTTACCCACATACTCTGGTATGTAGGGTGAGTGATACGAAGCAGTATGCATGACCTGCTTCGGCTGGTTCTGCTGAGCTGCGGCTTCTGCTATTTCCTTTTGTTTCTGAATGGTGACATGCCACATCTTGTAGTATGGCCCTTGTCCTCACCACAGAATAAGCAATAAATTTTTCTAGGCTGATCCCCAAACCTTCCTTCGAAGCTCCTGGCGCCTCTGCCTCTTGGAGCTGGCGGCCGGAAAGAGCTTTGTTGCTGTCCCAAAGCTTGCGAGGAATATTGTGGCCTCTGTTGTTGACTTCCTCTGTCGTCACTCTGGGTGGAGTGAATTCACCTGACATGCCTTGGGTGGATTCTTCCTCCGAAGCCCCTGGTCATCTCAGAGAACCTGTAGGCTTCCTCCCTTCTTTGGCGAAAGTCATTGTCAGCCCGGATGTATTCATCCATCTTTTGAAGCAGCTTCTCCAAAGTCTGCAGAGGCTTTCTAGCAAATTACTAGGCAGTAGGTCCTGGACGAAGCCCCTTAATCATGGCCTCAATGACAATTTCATTGGGCACTTTAGGCGCTTGTGCTCTCAGGCGTAAGAACCTTCGGATGTATGCTTGGAGATACTCCTCATGATCTTGCGTGCATTGAAAGAGAGCCTGAGCTATGACTGGCTTCGTTTGAAAGCCCTGGAAACTTGTCACCAGCATATCCTTGAGCTTCTGCCATGAAGTAATAGTTCCTGGCCGAAGAGAAGAATACCACGTTTGGGCCACATTCTTAACTGCCATGACGAAGGACTTGGCCATGACAGCTGCATTGGCTCCGTATGAAGATATAGTTGCTTCATAACTCATCAAGAACTGCTTCGGATCTGAATTTCCATCATACATGGGGAGCTGAGGTAGCTTGTATGATGGAGGCCATGGGATAGCCTGGAGTTCTGCTACCAAGGGAGAAGCATAGTCAAAGGTAAAGTTTCATG